>NC_080085.1:47692599-48024193 GCF_949987535.1 Balaenoptera acutorostrata
CATGAGGAAAAAGCTTAATATCTCCTTGGACCTTTTTTGAGCATGTGTCTTGACTCAGCCTCTGTGTAGCTTTTTAAAATTTCTCCACATACTTGGTTGCTTTTAAATATCATAACTTCTGAAAGAGTTTTTTCTTGAAGACTTTGATGGTCTGGTGTATGTTTCACTTGTCAATGTTCCTGCAGCATTCCCAAGGTGTCCCCACTGCTTCTCCTGCCTGAGAACAAAGTTGAGCAAAATAGAGAACAGTCCATTAGACAGCCCTCAGACTAGTTAAATTGTGGCAAATAAAGTCTGCTCTGCTCCCTCTAATTTAAAAGAGGATATTGGGATGTGGGCTGCTGCTTCCTCCAGACCAGGACATGCCAAGCCTGGGAGGGTGTGGCATAAAAGCAAACAAATATATCATGGAATTTTCTACCATTTTGAATGTGGCATTTTCTTGACTGGGCAATCTCTTGGGTATTGTAGATCTTTTATTGTCTTCCAGAACTCCTATAAAGACATTTTTTGTCATTATCTAGGGTTTTTTTTTTAATGTTTCTATGGAGAACCAGGGCCTGGAGTTTCCCAATACATCATTTTGTTGATGTCACTCAGGCTTATCTCTATTAAGGAAATTGGATGAATAACTAATAACCTTCCAAATCAGAAAGCACCAGACCCAGAGGAGTTCACTGGTGTATTCTACTAAACATTTAAGAAGAAAGTATATTAATTCTCTAAAATCTGTTCCAGAAAATAAAAGTATAGGAAATACTTCCTAATTTATTCTGTGAAGGCAGCATCACCCTAATACCAAACAAGTCAAAGACATTATAAGAAAGAAAGCTACAGACCAATATATATCATGAGCATAGATTCAAAAATCCTCAACAAAATACTAGCAAATAGAATCCAACAATGTATAAAAAGAATTACACACCAAGTGGAATTTATTCTAGGTATGCAAGGCTGCTTCAACTAATGAAATCAATTGATGTGATCCATCATATCAGCTGGCTAAAGAAGAAAAGTCAATCAATAGATGCAAAAAATGCATTTGACAAAACTCAACACCTATTTGTGATAAAAACTCTAAGCAAACTGGGAATAGAGAGAAATTTTCTCAACTCGGTAAAGAACATCTACAAAAACACCTACAGTTAACGTCATACTTAATGGCAAGAAACTAGAGATGCTTTCCCACAATCAGGAACAAGGAAAGGATATCCTCACTCACCACTCCTATTCAACATCATACTGCAAGTCCTAGCTAATACAATAAGACAAGAAAAGTAAATAAAGGCATACATAGTTGGATGGAAGATCTAAAATTGGCTTTGTTTGTTTGTTGTTTTTGTAGATAGCATAATTGTCTATGTAAAAAAATCCAAATAATCAGCAGAAAATCATCCTGGAAATAATGATTATAGCAAGACTGTAGACAAGGTTAATATACGAAACTCAATTGCTTTCCTATGCACCTGCAATGAACAACGGGAATTTGAAATTAGAGCAGAATGCCATTTACATTAGCACGAAAAGAATTAAACACTCAGGTGTAAGCCTAACAAAATATGTGCAAGATCTATATGTGGAAAACTAAAATACTCTGATGAAAGAAATAATAGTGAGAAATTAAGATAAAAATGCAAAGTAAGATACAAATTAAGTAAGATGCGAATACCCTTTATCAGATTGAAATTAAGCTTGCCAAGAGTTTTAATCCTGAACAGGTATTGACTTTATCCATTCTCTTGGTACATCTACTGAGATGGCCATTTTTTGCTTTATTATGGTAATGCAAAGAATAACAATCATTTCGTTTTTAAGATCAAATTTATTGAGGCATGATTTGTATACAGGATAATGCAGCCATTTTACATTTACAGTTTAATGAGTTCGACAATGTATACACCCATGAAACAGCCTCTGCAATCAAGATATAGAATATTTCCATCACCCAAAAAAGGTTCCCTCATGCTCCAATGTCTAGGCAACAACTTATCTTCTTTCTGTCAAAAAAAGATTATTTTGTCACATAAATAGAATTTATAAAAGAATTTACAAAAGGAATTTATAAAAGGATATCATATAAATGGAATTATATACTATATACTCTTTTGAGAGTGGCTTTTTTAACTCATCATAATGTATTTGAGATTTCTCCATGATTTTGCATACATAAGTTTATTCTGTTTATTGCTGAGTTGTTTTACATTATATAAAGATACCATTATGTTTATCCATTTGCCCATCAAAAAGTGTTAGGCTCTTTTCCAGATTGGAGGCTCTTATGAATAAAGCTTCTATGAACATTTCTGTGCAAGTCATTTATGGACATGAGTTTATTTCTCTTGAGTGAATACTTAAGAATGAGATTGTTGAGTCATATGGTAAGTGTATATTTAAACTTATGATTTTTTCCAAATTGTTTGCCAATGTAGCCACAACATTTTGCACTCCCACCAGCAATGCATGAGAGTTTCACTTGTTCTACATCCTCATAAGCACTTGGAATTTTCAGTCTTTTAATTTTATTCATCCAGTGGTTGTGTAGTGGTCTGTTAGTGTGGTTTTAATTCTCATTTACCTGAGAGGTGGTGATATTAAACATCTTTCACATGCTTGCTGCATATTTGTACATCTTCTTTTGTGAAGCATTTGTTCAAATATTTAGCCCAATATTTAATTTGTTTTTAATTTACATGTGGTAAATTTTATATTTTGGTGTACGTTCTATGGATTCTAACAAATGCACAGATGCATATTATTACCCTTATGATAAAAAGAAACAAAACAGTTCCATGACCCCCCAAAATTCCACCATATTAAACCTTTGTAGTCAAACCCTCCAAACAACTTTAATTCCTAGGAACCTCTAATCTGTTCTCCAACCTATAGTTTTGCTTTCCCAAAATGTCATATTGTATGATTTGGAAGCCGGCTTCTTTCACTTAGCATTGCTTATCCTAGTTCTTAATTGGTTTTGTGTGTTCTTATTGTTGACTTTTAAGAGATCTTTATTTATTCTGGATTTTTCTTTCTAACATACATTGCAAATATATACTCCCAGTCTGTGGTTTGCCTTTTCATTTTATTGATAGTGTCTTTCAAAGGGCAGAAGTTTGTAATATTGACAAAGTCCATTTCATAAAGTTTACCCTTTATGATTCATGCTTTGTTTTTTGCATTGATAAACACTTTAGGTTGTTTCCACATCGTGGCTATTGTGAATAGTGTTGCAATGAACTTGGGAGTGAAGATATCTCTTCAAGATAGTGTTATTGGGGCTTCCCTGGTGGTGCAGTGGTTGAGAATCTGCCTGCCAATGCAGGGGACACGGGTTCGAGCCCTGGTCTGGGAAGATCCCACATGCCGTGGAGCAACTAGTCCCGTGAGCCACAACTACTGAGCCTGTGCATCTGGAGCCTGTGCCCTGCAACAAGAGAGGCCGTGACAGTGAAAGGCCTGTGCACCGCGATGAAGAGTGGCCCCCACTTGCCACAACTAGAGAAAGCCCTCGCACAGAAACGAAGACCCAACACAGCCATAAATAAATAAATAAATAAATAAATAAATAAATAAATAAATTTATTTATTTATTTTAAAAAAAACCCAAACATATTTGGCCAAGTTTGTATTAGGACCAGAGATAAAATGTATAAAATGTTTGACATATGGTAGGCACTCACTAAATAGGAAGTATTTTTAAAAAGCATTAAAAAAAAGATAGTGATATTGTTTCCTTCAGATATATACCCAGCAGTGGAAATTCTTAACTTTTGAGGAATCTCCATACTCTTTTCCATAAAGGTTGCACCATTTTGCATTCCCAAGAGTGTGCAAGGGTTTCAGTTTCTCCACATCTTCACCAACACTTGCTCTCTCTCTCTCTCTCTCTCTCTCTCCCTCCCTCCATAACACACACACACACACACACACACACACACACACACACACACACACTAGCCATCCTGACAGGTGTGAGGTGATATCTCACTGTGGGTTTGATTTACATTTCCCTGACAATTACTGATGTTGAGCATATTTTTTTCATGAATCTGTTGGTCATTTGATGTCTTCTTTGGAAAAATGTCTATTTAACTCCTTAGCCCACTTTTAAATCAGGTTGTTAGTTTGCTTTTTATTTTGTTTTGTTTTGTTTTCTGTTGAGTTGTAGGAGTAGTTTGTATATTTTGGATATTAACCCCCTATTAGATATAAGGTTTCCCATTCTGTAGATTGCCTCTTCACTCTGTTGACTGTTTCATTAACTTCCATTCCTGAAATAAATCTCTCTTGGTCATGATGTATTAGCCTTTTCATGTGTCGTAGGGTTCAATTTACAAATAGTTTGCTTGCAATTTTTACACATTCATGAAAGTCAATGACATATTTTTCTTATAGTTTCTTTGTCAGGTTTTGGTATCAGGGTAAGTCTGGTCTCATAACACAATTTGCAAAATGTTTCATCTTTATTATATTCTCTGACAGAGTTTATGTAACATTGGTAAATATTTCTTTCTTAAATGTTCCAAGAATTTGCCAGTGCATCCACCTACATCTGAGTTTTCTTGGTAGAAAGGAATTCAATTACAGATTCGATTTATTTAACATATAGAGAGTTATTCACACTTTTGATTTGATCTTGTGTCTATTTTGGTAAGTTGTATTCTTTTTAGGAAATTTTATCTTTTTACTGAAGTTATAAGCTTTACAAGCATAAAGTTTCTCATAATAAGTACTTCTTATTACTTCTGTTATTTGAATTGGGTAGAAGTTACTATTTTTGGTCTGCAATTTTATGATTTTGGTAAATACATATAGTCACATAATCTAAAACAAAAGAAAGATACAGAACAATTCCATACGTCAAAAAAAACTCTCTCATATTGTCCCTTTGTAGTCAACTCCTCCACCCCTCCTAGGTCCTAACAACAACAGATCTGCTTTTCAATAACACTGCCTTTTCCAGAAGGTCTTATGTATGGAATTACACAGTATGTAGCCTTTGGAATCTGTAGTTTTTCTTTTTTCTCTTACCACAACACATTGGAGATTCATCCATGTCATTGCATGTATAAGTAGTTTGTTTATTTTGCTGCTGAGTAGTATTCTATTGTATGAATGCATCAAAGCTTTTTTTTTTAATTCACCAATTGAAGAACATTAGAGTTGTATCCAGGTTTCGGCAATCATAAATAAATCTGCTATATTTGTATACGGATTTTCATGTGAACATGAGTTTTCATTTCTCTAGGGTAAATACCTGGCATTCCACTGTATGGGTGTAGCACTGTTTATTTAACCATTCACTAGTTGAAGGACATTTGAGTTGTTTCCTTTTAATTGGTAAGTATGAATAGAGCCACTAAAACATTTCTTTACAAAGTTTATGTGAATTTAAGTTTTGTGTTCTATTGGAAAAAATATAGGCTAGGAATAGGATTTCTAGGTTATATGGTAAGGTTTTTTTTCGAAATTTATGTGAAATTCCCAAACCACTCTCCGTAGTGGCTGTACTATTTTGCATTCCCACCAGAAATATTTGAGAGTTTCTTTTTGTATCCTCACCAGCACTTAGTATTATGAGTTTTTGGTTTGCCTTAGTTTGGTTTTGTTTTTTAAGACATTCCAATAGGTGTAGTGTATCTCGTTGTGATTTTAATGTGTATTCTAAAATTTTTTGAAAAATGACATACCCCAGAGTGTTGTCTCTTTTGGAAATTGTTTCATGCACACTTAAAAGGAATGTGTATTCTGCTATCATTTGGGGTAGTGCTTTATAGATGTCATTTATGTCAAAACTGGTTAATATTGTTGTTCAAATCACCCATATCCTTACATATTTGTTAACTAATTGTCATCAGTTACTAAGAGAAGCATGCTAAAATCTCTACTTATGATTGTGAATTTATGCCTCCTTTTATTTCTATCAATTTTTTGGTGGGGGGAGTTTAACATTTATTGAGGATAAAGTTTATTTTTTTCCTCTTTTTATTTTTTTCTAATTTTTTATATATATCAAGCCTGTGATAATTGGTGCATACAAATTTATAAATGTTATATCTTACAATTGAATATCATTACAAAATGATTATCATTACAAAATGTTCCTCTTTATCTTTGCCTTGATTCAAAGCCTGTTTGGTCTGACATTAATACAAGACACCAGCCATCCTTTTAGTTTCAGCCTGTGTCCTTATATTTAAGGTCTATCTATTGTTTAATAAAACATATAATTGAATTCTATCTTTTTAAGTCTTTTCACTGAAGTGTGAGGTGTATTTATATTTAATGTAATGAGGACACAGTTCAGTTTGACCCTAATATCTTTTTTAAAAAAATTGTATTGAAGTATAGTTGATCTACAATGTTGTGTTAGTTTCAGGTGTACAGCCAAATGATTCAGTTTTATATATATATATATGTATATATATATATATATATATGATTAATGATTCAGTTATATATATGTATGTATATATATATATGTATATACAGTCTTTTATATATGTAGTCATATATATACATAATTTTCCAGATTCTTTTCCCTTATAGGTTATTACAAAATATTTCAAATATCCTGCATTTGAACTCACCTCCTCTCATGATTACTGGTTTAGATATCATATTTGTGTGAGGATGATTTCCTACCTTTACTATATGTTTGCCTTTACTGGTGAGTTTTGCTATTTTGTAATTTTCTTCTTTCCTGTTGTGGCCTTTTCTTTTCTGCCTAGAGAAGTTCCTTTAGCATTTGTTGTAAAGGTGGTATGGTGGTGCTGAATTCTTTTAGCTTTTGCTTGTCTGTAAAGATTTTGATTTCTCTGTCAAATCTGAACAAGAGTCTTGCTGGGTAGAGTATTCTTGGTTGTAGGTTTTTCCCTTTCATCACTGTAAATATATCATGCCATTCCCTTCTGGCCTACAGAGTTTCTGCTGAAAAATCAGCTGATAACCTAATGGGGATTCCCTTGTATGTTATTTGTTGCTTTTCCCTTGTTGCTTTTAATATTTTCTCTTCGTCTTTAATTGTTTTTCAATTTGAGTAATATGTGTCTCAACAAGTTCCTCCTTGGGTTAATCCTGTATGGGACTCTCTGTGCTTCCTGGACTTGTGTGACTGTTTCATTTCCCATGTTAGGGAATTTTTCAGCTATTATCTCTTCCAATATTTTCACAGGCCCTTTCTGTCTCTCTTCTCCTTCTGGGACCCATATAATGCAAATGTTGGTGCATTTGATGTTGTCTCAGAGGTCTTTTAAACTGTTCTCACTTCTTTTCATTCTTTTTTCTTTATTCTGTTCCACAGCAGTAATTTCCACCACTCTGTCTTCCAGCTCCCTTATCCACTCTTCTGCCTCATTTATTCTGCTATTGATTACTTCTAGTGTGATTTTTATTTCAGTTATGGTATTCTTCAACTTTGGTTTTCTCTATATTTCCTAATTCTTTGTTAAAAACTTCTTGTACCTTCTCACTCTGTGCATCCATTCTTTTCCTGAGTTCTTGGATCATCTTTATGATCATTACCCTGAATTCTTTCTTGGGTAGATTGCTTATCTCCATTTCACTTAGTTGTTCTTTAGGGATTTTATCTTGTTCCTTTGCCTGGAACATATTCCTCTGCTGTCTCATTTTGTCTAAATTGTATTTATATTTTTATGTATGTGGAAAGTTAGATATGTTTCTCAACCTTGGAGAAGTGGCCCTCTGTAGGGGATGTCCTACACATCCCAGGAGTACACTCCCCTCTCTTCACCCATGTGCCAGGCACCAACTGGTCCCAGGGTAGGTCCTGACCTGTTTGAGGACTCAGTTCCACTGGCTGAGGAATTGTAGGGTTTTGTTTTTGTTTTTTGGGGTGTTTTGTTTTGTTTTGTTTTGCTTCTGGTGTCTGTCGCCTGGTGTGTGACGCTGGTCTAGAGACTTGTACAGGCTTCCTGGTGGGAGGGGCCAGTGCCTGCCCACTGGTGGGTGGAGCTGGATCTTGGCCATCTGGTGGGCAGAGCCATCTCAAGGGGCATGTCTAGAGGCAGCTGTGGGTTCAGAAAGTCTTTAGGCAGCCTGTCTGCTGATGGATGGTGTTGTGTTCCTGCCTTGTTGGTTGTTTGACCTGACTCATACCAGCACTGGAGCCTACAGGCTGTTGGGTGGAGCCAGGTCTTGGTGCTAATTACCCAAGCAACATGTCTGTCTCCAGCAAGAGTTCAAGTAGATGAACACTCCCTTATATTTCTGCCACTAGCTTTTATGACCCCATAGAGGGACACACCCACCCCCAATTCCCCAGGAGAATCTCTAAGAGCAGCAGGTAGGTCTGGCCCAGGTTCCTATGAAGTCACTGCTTTTGCCCTGGGTCCCTGTGCACATGAGACCTTGTGTGTGCCCTGCAAGAGTGGAGTCTCTGTCTCCCACAGTCCTGTGGTGGTCCTGCAATCAAGCCCCACTGGCCTTCACAGCCAAATGCTCTGGGAGCTCCTCCTCCTGATGCCAGGCACCCAGGCTGGGGAGCCTGACATGGGTCTCAGAATTCTCACTCTTGTGGGAAAACTTCTGCAATATAATTATTCTCCAGTTTGTGGGTGGACCACCCAGGGAGTATGGGATTTAATTATATCACGAGTGTGTCCCTCCTACCATCATGTTGGGTTTCTTCTTTATGTCTTTGGATGTAGAATATCTTTCTTGGTAGGTTCCAGTCTTTTTCTTATTGGTTGTTCAGCAATTAGCTGTAATTTTGGTGTTCTTGTAAGAGGAGGTAAGCTCAAGGTCCTTCTACTCCACCATCTTGTCTCCTCCCATAAACCTAATATCTTAATACTACTTTTCTATTTGTCCCATCTGTTCTTTGTATCTTTAGTTCTCCTCCCCTGACTTCTTTTGGATTAATTAGTACGCATTGTTCCATTTTATCTCGTTTATTAAATTTTTAGTTATATAATGTTGTATTGTTGTCATGTTTACCCTAAATACTACACTATGCATTCTTGCCTTATTATAGTCTACCTTAACTTAGTGGTTTAACCACTACTCAAAGAATGAAAGAACCATAAAACCATTTAACTCCATTTATTTCCTTTATGCACTTTACTTTAAAAATATTTTTAGTTCTACCTACTATAAATCCTATAGCAAGTAATTAACATTGTTGCAAAAAACAGTCAGTATTCTTTTACATTTACTCATATGTGTATCTTTTCCAAGGGAACTTCAACCCATTCTACAATTCTGTTTGTCCATCTAGGTTCATTTTACTTTAACTTAAAGAACATCCTCTACTACTTATTGTAGCTTGAGTTTGCTGGAAATAAATTCTATCAGTACTTGTCCAAAAATGTCATAATTTTATCTTAATTTTTTTTCTCTTTTTATTTATTTATTTTTTTGATGGTTCTTTTTTGTTGTTATTATTGAGAAATACTGACATACAACATTTTCAGTTTTAGGTGTACAACATAATGATTCGATACATGTATATATTGTGAAATGATCACCAAACTAAGTCCAGTCAACACCCATTACCACATATAATTACAATTTTTTTCCCTTGTGATTAGATCCCTCAAGATCTACTCTCCTAGCAACCTTCAAATATACAATACAGTACTATTAACTACAGTTGTCATGCTGTCATTACATCTGCAACACTCATTTATTTTATAACTGGAAGTTTACCCTTTGTCCACATTTACCCATTTCACTCATACCCCAGCAGTGTCTAAACTAGAATACCAGTACCCCTGGAAATGCATGAAAACATCCATACATCACTGAAGGATTTTTTGAGAAGTCAATTTCAAGAATCTCAAGAAGCCTTTTTCACAATTGATCTGTGTAAGAATGAGCTTATGTTCATAATAATAATTATCCTACTTTACAAAAGAAGTACATATTCCTCATCCAACCCAAATATTAGCATGATACTTTCCCCTGGGTTATATTTCCAGAGCATCAAACAAGAGCATAAATGAAAATGCTAGTTTGGGAGAAATCTCCTTTAACAATAAATCAAAGCACACTAACCCATAGGTCTTCCTATCTTGCTTATTAAGACTTAGCATTAGATATTGGATATTTTGGCCCGCATTAGGATATTCTGAATTCAGAACAGATGAATCAATATAAATTAGTGAGGATTTTTCTTTTCAATATAAATAGAATACATATTTAATATATGTTATATATTTATGTGTAATGGAATATTTGGGAGACTCCCAAATTTTTTGAGATACACTGACTGAAACCTACAGATAAATGATGTGTTTTATTCAATTAAGTATTAAAACCAAATTTGTCAAATCATATAATTAAATATTCCTGTTAGTTAATTCTCATCTTATAAATGTTTACTATTCTTACCTAATTTTATCAAAAAATAAGTGTATTCAGATATAGAGAACAAACCAGTGGTTACCAGTGGGGAGAGGGGGGAGGGGCAAGGTAGGTAGGGGTAAGGGAGTGGGAGGTAAACACTACTGGGTGTAAGGTAGGCTACAAGGATGTATTGTTCAACACAGGGAATATAGCCAATATTTTGTAATAACTGTAAATGGAGTATAACCTCTAAACATTTTATAAAAAATTAAAAATTCAAAAAAGTCATAAAAAAGTATATTTATATTTATGGTGAAAAATCACAAACAACTTAAAAACTGTAAGTAGGTTGATTTTTTTTCAAAATTCTTGTAGAGAATATACTAACACAAATGTATAAAGAAAGGGTTGTGCTCATCTTTAAGTGAGTGTGAGCAGTGACCATAGTTTTATTTGGCAAGCACTATATTTAAAAAATTTTTCAACCTGAATGTATTTAGGTAGGGTTGGGGGGAGGCATACTCTCTTGAATTCTTCACCACAGAGCCTTCCACTCCCTATTATTAGCACTTAGCTCAGTTAACTCATTTACTATTCCTGTATGGCCCCTCTTGGGCTTTGAGTTTACAATTCCTATAAAGATATAGTATGTGTTTGGAATAATACTAGGAGGTAGTTGTTGAGAGTCAATTCTCCAAGGGTCTCTAACATTTATGCACATCTTGCAACTGATGCACATTTTCCCTTTATTCATACTATCTTTTTTTTTCACACACACACACTGTATTTTATTTTTACAAGAGATAAATAGACTGACACCAAGCATTGTACATGGATGACCACAACAAAAGCAACAATGATTGCAATTACCAAACATGAAACACACTCATACTATGTCATAATATTGACATTCAGTCCAGTAATCCTCCACTGTAACAGCTCCTTTACTTTGCAGTGAAAATTGATTTGTATATTCTTTGCCTCTGAGTCCTTGTTGGATTTTTTTTTTTAATTCAGACAAAAAGTCACAAAAATTATACTCATCCTCATCAGTTCACTCAGTCCCATGTAATTAATTTTTTTTTCATCTTGATCTTTTGTTAGCACTTTTATGAGTTCATCAGTTTTTCATTAGAGTTCTGAAAATGCTTATTCATTCAGTTCAGCAGTACAGTCAGTTACCAGAAACCTGTACTTGTCAGAGTCTTTTCCATGAATTTCTTAAAGATGAAACCCTTTTATAGGAACATATTTGCAAAAGCATCATAGTACACACAGAACTGTCTGTAAATGACAAAAGACTTAAAAATGACCACCGTTAAAAATTTGATGAAAGTTCATAATAATGCAGTTGACAAGAAAATTAGTTATTTCTGAGATATACATTTTAAGGTAATAACTAGGATTATGACTTATAACATTATACCAGAACATATAAGATTTTTAGAAATTTCATGTAATGTCTAAATCATTTATATTAACATATTTCCATACAAATAACCCAATGAAAGTTTAGTATTAGTTGTTTTGTTTCTTTGTTTTTTTATACTGCAGGTTCTTATTAGGCATCAATTTTATACACATCAGTGTATACATGTCAATCCCAATCGCCCAATTCAGCACACCACCATCCCCACCCCACCGCAGTTTTCCCCCCTTGGTGTCCATATGTCCATTCTCTACATCTGTGTCTCAACTTCTGCCCTGCAAACCGGTTCATCTGTACCATATTTCTAGGTTCCATATACATGCGTTAATATACGATATTTGTTTTTCTCTTTCTGACTTACTTCACTCTGTATGACAGTCTCTAGATCCATCCACGTCTCAACAAATGACTCAATTTCGTTCCTTTTTATGGCTGAGTAATATTCCATTGTATATATGTACCAAAACTTCTTTATCCATTCGTCTGTTGATGGGCATTTAGGTTGCTTCCATGACCTGGCTATTGTAAATAGTGCTGCAATGAACATTCGGGTGCATGTGTCTTTTTGAATTACGGTTTTCTCTGGGTATATGCCCAGTAGGGGGATTGCTGGGTCATATGGTAATTCTATTTTTAGTTTTTTAAGGAACCTCCATATTGTTCTCCATAGTGGCTGTATCAATTTACATTCCCACCAAAAGTGCAAGAGGGTTCCCTTTTCTCCACACCCTCTCCAGCATTTGTTGTTTGTAGATTTTCTGATGGCGCCCATTCTAACCGGTGTGAGGTGATACCTCATTGTAGTTTTGATTTGCATTTCTCTAATATTTAGTGATGTTGAGCATCTTTTCATGTGCTTCGTGGCCGTCTGTATGTCTTCTTTGGAGAAACGTCTATTTAGGTGTTCTGCCCATTTTTGAATTGGGGTGTTTGTTTCTTTAATATTGAGCTGAATGAGCTGTTTATATATCTTGGAGATTAATCCTTTGTCCGTTGATTCGTTTGCAAATATTTTCTCCCATTCTGAGGGTTGTCTTTTTGTCTTGTTTATGGTTTCCTTTGCTGTGCAAAAGCTTTGAAGTTTCATTAGGTCCCATTTGTTTATTTTTGTTTTTATTTCTATTACTCTAGGACATGGATCCAAAAAGATCTTGCTGTGATTTACGTCAAAGAGTGTTCTTCCTATGTTTTCCTCTAAGAGTTTTATAGTGTCCAGTCTTATATTTAGGTCTCTAATCCATTTTGAGTTTATTTTTGTGTATGGTGTTAGGGAGTATTCTAATTTCATTCTTTTACATGTAGCTGTCCAGTTTTCCCAGCACCACTTATTGAAGAGACTGTCTTTTCTCCATTGTATATCTTTGCCTCCTTTGTCATAGATTAGTTGACCATAGGTGCGAGGGTTTATCTCTGGGCTTTCTATCTTGTTCCATTGATCTATGTTTCTGTTTTTGTGCCCGTACCATATTGTCTTGATTACTGTAGCTTTGTAGTATAGTCTGAAGTCAGGGAGTCTGATTCCTCCAGCTCCGTTTCTTTCCCTCAAGACTGCTTTGGTTATTCGGGGTCTTTTGTGTCTCCATACAAATTTTAAGATGATTTGCTCTAGTTCCGTAAAAAATGCCATTGGTAGTTTGATAGGGATTGCATTGAATCTGTAGATTGCTTTGGGTAGTAGAGTCATTCTCACAATGTTGATTCTTCCAATCCAAGAACATGGTATATCTCTCCATCTGTTGGTATCATCTTTAATTTCTTTCATCAGTGTCTTATAGTTTTCTGCATACAGGTCTTTTGTCTCCCTAGGTAGGTTTATTACTAGGCATTTTATTCTTTTTGTTGCAATTTGTCAATGGGAGTGTTTCCATAATTTCTCTTTCAGATTTTTCATCATTAGTGTATAGGAATGCAAGAGATTTCTGTGCATTAATTTTGTATCCTGCAACTTTACCATATTCATTAATTAGCTCTAGCAGTTTTCCGGTGGCATTTTTAGGATTCTCTATGTATAGTATCATGTCATCCACAAACAGTGACAGTTTTACTTCTTCCTTTCCAATTTGTATTCCTTTTATTTCTTTTTCTTCTCTGATTGCCATGGCTAGGACTTCCAGAACTATGTTGAATAACAGTGGTGAGAGCGGAAATCCTTGTCTCATTCCTGATCTTAGAGGAAATGCTTTCAGTTTTTCACCATTGAGAATGATGTTGGCTGTGGGTTTGTCATATATGGCCTTTACTATGTTGAGGTAGATTCCCTCTATGCCCACTTTCTGGAGAGTTTTTATCATAAATGGGTGTTGAATTTTGTCGAAAGCTTTTTCTGCATCTATTGAGATGATCATATGGTTTTTCTTCTTCAATTTGTTAATATGGTGTATCACATTGATTGATTTGCGTATATTGAAGAATCCTTGCATCCCTGGGATAAATCCCACTTGATTGTGGTGTATGATCCTTTTAATGTGTTGTTGGATTCTGTTTGCTAGTATTTTGTTGAGGATTTTTGCATCTATATTCATCAGTGATATTGGTCTGGAATTTTCTTTCTTTGTAGTGTCTTTGTCTGGTTTTGGTATCAGGGTGATGGTGGCCTCATAGAATGAGTTTGGGAGTGTTCCTTCATCTGCAATTTTTTGGAAGAGTTTGAGAAGGATAGGTGTTAGCTCTTCTCTAAATGTTTGATAGAATTCACCTGTGAAGCCATCTGGTCCTGGACTTTTGTTTGTTGGAAGATTTTTAATCACAGTTTCAATTTCATTACTTGTGATTGGTCTGTTCATATTTTCTGTTTCTTCCTGGTTCAGTCTTGGAAGGTTATACCTTTCTAAGAATTTGTCCATTTCTTCCAGGTTGTCCATTTTATTGGCATAAAGTTGCTTGTAGTAGTCTCTTAGGATGCTTTGTATTTCTGTAGTGTCTGTTGTAAATTCTCCTTTTTCATTTCTGATTTTATTGATTTGAGTCCTCTCCCTCTTTTTCTTGATGAGTCTGGCTAATGGCTTATCAATTTTGTTTATCTTCTCAAAGAACCAGCTTTTAGTTTTATTGATCTTTGCTATTGTTTTCTTTGTTTCTATTTCATTTATTTCTGCTCTGATCTTTATGAATTATTTCCCTCTGCTAACTTTGGGTTTTGTTTGTTCTTCTTTCTCTAGTTTCTTTAGGTGTAAGGTTAGATTATTTACTTGAGATTTTTCTTGTTTCTTTAGGTAGGCTTGTATAGCTATAAACTTCCCTCTTAGAACTGCTTTTGCTGGATCCCAAAGGTTTTGGGTCGTCGTGTTTTCATTGTCATTTGTCTCTAGGTATTTTTTGATTTCCTCTTTGATTTCTTCAGTGATCTCTTGGTTATTTAGTAACGTCTTGTTTAGCCTCCATGTGTTTGTCTTTTTTACCGTTATTTCCCTGTAATTCATTTCTAATCTCATAGCATTGTGGTCAGAAAAGATGCTTGATATTATTTCAATTTTCTTAAATTTACTGAGGCTTTGTGACCCAAGATGTGATCTATCCTGGAGAATGTTCCGTGCGCACTTGAGAAGAACGTGTAATCTGCTGTTTTTGGATGGACTGTCATATAAATATCAATTAAATCTATCTGGTCTATTGTGTCATTTAAAGCTTCTGTTTCCTTATTTATTTTCATTTTGGATGATCTGTCCATTGGTGTAAGTGAGGTGTTAAAGTCCTCCACTATTATTGTGTTACTGTCAATTTCCTCTTTTATGGCTGTTAGCAGTTGCCTTATGTATTGAGGTGCTCCTATGTTGGGTGCATATATATTTATAATTGTTACATCTTCTTCTTGGATTGATCCCTTTATCATTATGTAGTGTCCTTCTTTGTCTCTTGTAACATTCTTTACTTTAAAGTCTATTTTATCTGATATGAGTATAGCTACTCCAGCTTCCTTTTGATTTCCATTTGCATGGAATATCTTTTTCCATCCCCTCACTTTCAGTCTGTAAGTGTCCCTAGGTCTAAAGTGGGTCTCTTGTAGACAGCATATATATGGGTCTTGTTTTTGTATCCATTCAGCAAGCTTGTGTCTTTTGGTTGGAGCATTTAATCCTTTCGCGTTTAAGGTAATTATCGATATGTATGTTCCTATGACCATTTTCCTAATTGTTTTGGGTTTGTTTTTGTAGGTCCTTTTCTTCTCTTGTGTTTCCCACTTAGAGAAATTCCTTTAGCATTTGTTGTAGAGCTGGTTTGGTGGTGCTGAATTCTCTTAGCTTTTGCTTGTCTGTAAAGCTTTTGATTTCTCCATCAAATCTAAATGAGATCCTTGCCGGGTAGAGTAATCTTGGTTGTAGGTTCTTCCCTTTCATCACTTTAACTATATCATGCCACTCCCTTCTGGTTTGCAGAATTTCTGCTGAGAAATCAGCTGTTAATCTTATGGGAGTTCCCTTGTATGTTATTTGTCATTTTTCCCTTGCTGCTTTCAATAATTTTTCTTTGTCTTTAATTTTTGCCATTTTGATTACTATGTGTCTCGGTGTGTTTCTCCTTGGGTTTATCCTGTATGGGACTCTCTGTGCTTCCTGGACTTGGGTGGCTATTTCCTTTCCCATGTTAGGAAAATTTTCGAATCTAATCTCTTCAAATATTTTCTCTGGCCCTTTCTCTCTCTCTTCACCTTCTGAGACCCCTATAATGCAAATGTTGTTGTGTTTAATGTTGTCCCAGAAGTCTCTTAGGCTGTCTTCATTTATTTTCATTCTTTTTTCTTTATTCTGTTCTGCAGCAGTGAATTCCACCATTCTGTCTTCCAGGTCACTTATCCGTTCTTCTGCCTCAGTTATTCTGCTATTGATTCCTTCTAGTGTACTTTTCATTTCAGTTATTGTATTGGTCATCTCTGTTTGTTTGTTCTTTAATTCTTCTATGTCTTTGTTAATCATTTCTTGCATCTTCTCAATCTTTGCCTCCATTCTTATTCCGAGGTCCTGGATCATCTTCACTATCATTATTCTGAATTCTTTTTCTGGAAGGTTGCCTATCTCCACTTCATTTACTTGTTTTTCTGGGTTTTTTTCTTGTTCCTTCATCTGATATATAGCCCTCTGCCTTTTCATCTTGTCTATCTTTCTGTAACTGTGGGTTTTGTTCCACAGGCTGCAGGATTGTAGTTTTTCTTGCTTCTGCTGTCTGTCCTCTGGTGGTTGAGGCTATCTAGGAGGCTTAATGGGAGGCTCTGGTGGTGGGTAGAGCTGACTGTTGCTGTGGAGGTCAGAGCTCCGTAACACTTTAATCCACTTGACTGTTGATGGGTGGGGCTGTGTTCCCTCCCTGTTGGTTGTTTTGCCTGAGGCAACCCAACAGTGGAGCCTACCTGGGCTCTTTAGTTGGGTTAATGGCAGACTCTGGGAGGGCTCACGCCAAGGAGTACTTCCCAGAGCCTCCGCTGCCGGTGTCCTTGTCCCCACGGTGAAACAGAGCCACCCCCCGCCTCTGCAGAAGACCCCCCAACACCAGCAGGAAGTCTGGTTCAGTCTCCCCCAGGGTCACTGCTCCTTCCCCTGGGTCCCGCTGTGCACACTACTTTGTGTGTGCCCTCCAAGAGTGGGGTCTCTGTTTCCCCCAGTCCTTTCGAAGTCCTGCAATCAATTCCCACTAGGCTTCAAAGTCTGATTCTCTAGGAATTCCTCCTCCCATTGCTGGACCCCCAGGTTGGGAAACCTGACGTGGGGCTCAGAACCTTCACTCCAGTGGGTGGACTTCTGTGGTATAAGTGTTCGCCAGTCTATGAGTCACCCACCCGGCAGTTATGGGATTTGATTTTACTCTGATTGCACCCCTCCTACCATCTCAATGTGCCTTCTCCTCTGTCCTTGGACGTGGGGTATCCTCCTTGGTGAGTTCCAGTGTCTTCCTGTCGATGATTGTCCAGCAGCCAGTTGTGATTCTGGTGCTCTCGCAAGAGGGAGTGAGAGCACATCCTCCTACTCCGCCATCTTGGTTAATCTCTTACCCTAATTTTTGAAGAACATTTTGGCTGGGTACAGAACATAGCTTGGGATTTTTTTATATATATAATTCCTTTAAAAAAGTCATTGCATTGCCTATGACTTCCATAGTTTCTTTTCAAAGTTCATTTCTATGATGTATTGCTATTTCCTAAAGATAATAATTCTTTCTCGATGCTCTTGACATTTTTTCACTTCCATTGGTTTTAAACAGCTTGCTCATGGTGTACCTAGGTCTAGTTTTCTTTCTGTTTTCCCTAACTGGTATTTTCTAAGCTATTAGAATCTATATATTAATTTATTTAATCATTATCACTTTTATTTGGAATCTAAAATCTGGCACAAATGAACATATCTACAAAAGAGAAACAGAGTAAGAGACATAGAGGTTAGACATGGTGCCAAGGGGAAGGGGGATGAGGGAAGGAATGACTGGGAGTGTAGTATTAGAAAATGTAAATTATTTATAGGATGGATAAACAGCAAGGTCCTACTGTATAGCACAGGGAACTATATTTAATATCCTGCGATAAACCATAATGGAAAAGAATATTTTAAAAAAAGAATGTATATATGTGCATAACTGAGTCACTTTGCTGTACAGCAGAGATTGGCACAACACTGTAAATCAACTATACTCCAATAAATAATAAATAAATTTTAATAAATAAAAATAAAATTTATTTCATCATTTGGCTTTCTGACACATGTTTATAACTCTTTACTATATTATTTTCATTATCTTGGGTGTCTTTGCCTCAATTAAGATACTTTCTAGTGATCTCTTGAACTCACTAATGCTGATTTCTAAAACTAAAAAAATAACATACCCAAAATTAGGTAATCACTAAATATATTTAACACTAGACTGGATATGAAGACAGGGCTAGTCAAAAGATACTATGGTTAAGTGCCTGAAAAATCACTCTGCCTAGGATATCTAGGCTTAGAGATTTGGAACTTATGATGTGAAAAAAAAATCCTAACCTTCCACAGTTTAATGTCCAATAACTTCATGAGATCTTAAGCACCCAGGTACCCAAGATGCTAAAATTCAGGGGATACTGCATCCCATAGCTTTGCTCCAAAGAATTATGTGGTTCTTTCAGTAACAAAGGCTATACTGCCAAAGGATATCAGAACTTTATAATTCTAGAACCACAGAGTACTATGGTTTGAAACGCTGCTTCCAGAACTTTATGGATTCAGGCTCTAAAGTCAAAATCTCTTTGGCCTATGGCTCCAGGATTCTGTTTCAAGGGTGCTCTTGTAGGTGGGGTACAAGACTGAAGCCTAGATGGGCCCAGGACTCTATGGCTTCTAAGCACTATAAGGCCAGTGCACTGTATTCTTCTGACTATATAGTCAAACAAAACCAAGCAACACAAAGCTGTGGTCCCTTGACAGTTCTGAATCTAAAATGACTACAGTTTTAATGTTGTTGACTCAGGCTTTATGATGCCAGAGTACTCTAGCCCAAAGTCTCTATGACTCTGGGCCTTTATGAGACCTGGAGGTTTGTGGTTGAGGCTCATGATGGGTTCAGGCCCCATAGTCCTATGTTTCAGTGTTCCTAGGATTCTGTGGCTCCATGTCTACATGGCTCCTGATATGTAAGGTACCAAGACTCTAAGGTAGGCCTAGGCCTATAAGGTCCAAAGGTGATGGGATGGCAGGGTGTCTTGTTTCAGGGAACCACTGTACCAGCACTCTCTGCTTTCTGAGCTTTCTAAATCAAGAGCTATGAACGATCCCCAGGGTCCTTGTTACCTGCTTCATTTTGGTACCAAACATGGAGCCGCTCGCGTCAATAACAAGCACCACGTTTTTCTCAACAGGTGGAAGGCTTCTGGGTGCAAAGTAATGAACAAAATAGCCATCGCAAATCTGGAAAAAAAGAAGTGGAATCAACAAAAACTGTGAAAGCCAGTCTAAATCAAGTCCCCTCTTATTTTGCTGCATAAAACCCTGCTCTTTTCCTTCCTAGGCCTTATCACTGTTGCTATTAAATAGGCATTTGTGGGATTGTTTGCTCAATGTCCATCTCCTCCACCAGAAGTGTATCTCTGCTGGTCAGGCTGCCAGCCCAGGGCCTGCCCCTGAGCTGTGGAGAAAATGAGACTGGCTTGTGGCCCAAGGCTCCAGGGATCAGGATCTCTGTAATATGTGAGTTCCTGTCTGTGAGAGCTGGGCTTGCATAGTCTTGAGGGCCCCTAGGGACGTTTTGCCTGGGCTCCAGGAACTGAGAGTGTTGTTTTAACCTCCCTCTATAGAGTGAGCCTGAGGCCCGGCTCCATTGCTGCCAGGGGCTGGGAGTTTGCAGGGCCTCCCTCTCCTCCTTAAACCTCCTTTCTGCTGTTGCTGGGCAGAGCAGGGAGGGGAGGAGGGAGCAGAGGCTGAGTGAGCTATTTGTTCAGAGGGGATTGGTTAGACCAGGTGCAGATGCCTTGGGCTATCGGGGATATGATTGGCTGCTGACCCCCTTCCCCCACTCCATCTCTCCTTCTGCAGAGCCTGGGGCCTGGGACAGTTGAGGGAAGCGGAGGGGGAAGCTGGAAGGGCCCCCAGGACCAGTGGCAGCTCAGCCTAAGGAAGTATAGGCTTGCTGAGGGTCTGTGCTGCCCAGGAGCCTGAAGCAAGTTCTGTCCTGGGATAACCAGCTTATTCTCCTCTCAGCCCTTCAGGCATTCTCTGGTCACAAAGCTGGACACACTATCTCCTCCCGTCTTGGAGGGCGGGAGGGGGGTGGTGGAGAGCAGGAAGGAGATGGGAGGACATCTTGCTCTTCCCCTCCACCCCAGCCTTTGAATTAATTCACAAGCACAAGCGTAGGCTTTGTCTGCACTTTTTCCTGGCACTCTACAGCAGTTCCCCAAGCCCTGGGTCAACCATCCTGCAATTGCCCAAGCCACAGGCAGAGTCCAGCTGTCCTTCTGTGTTCTTCCCATACCTGGGTAGGTGAGAGCTTCTGGGAAAATCACATTCCTACCTCTCCATGGTCCCAGGCTCACCAGTGGCCCCACACCTCACATCCTATTATATAAACCAGAGGCATGACCCAGGTCACCAACCTCTCACACTCCCTTCAGCTGTCATGCCACCCCATTCTCAGGAAATGCCTCCCCTCCCTCCTCATGAAAAAATTAAGGGCACCAGGCCATGTCCCTTGGACTGCCCACCCCACCCTTGCACAGGGTCCACACACCTATATGCCTCCTCCCTCTACTGAAAGGCAAAACAATCCTTCCCTGACCCCATGCATGCCCAGCCTCCAGTACCTCCTCCACCAGCCAGACTCCTACTCTCCAACCCAGCCCATGCACCCGACTGGGTCTTCTTTAGAGTTTAAAAATGTTAGGGTTTCCCTGGTGGCGCAGTGGTTGAGAGTCTGCCTGCCAATGCAGGGGACATGGGTTTGGGCCCTGGTCTGGGAGGATCCCACATGCTGCGGAGCAACTGGGCCCGTAAGCCACAACTACTGAGCCTGCGCGTCTGGAGCCTGTGCTCCGCAATAAGAGAGGCCACGATAGTGAGAGGCCCGCGCACCGCGATGAAGAGTGGCCCCCGCTCGCCACAACTGGAGAAAGCACTCGCACAGAGGCGAAGACCCAGCACAGCCAGAAATAAATAAATAAATAAATAAATAAATTAATTAATTAATTAAAAAAATTATGTTGGTGTCTTTTCCATCCACTAAGACAACCTCCATTCATCCCGATCCCACCCAAACTTCAAATCAGCTCCTTTCTCCCCAGTAGCATGCCAAGGTAATGAACTCGACAGCTGTAATGCTCTTCTCACCTCCGGTTTACTCCTCTGCCCACTGCAGACTGGCTTCCAGCCCCACCGCTGATCCATCTCTCACCAAAGGTAGCAACGACCAGTTGGTTGGAAAACTCAGTGGGTGTGTTTCAGTTCTCATCAGACTGCACCTCCCTGATATATTATTTCACAATTGACAATCACTTCTGGTCCTCAGAAGAATCTTTTCCCCTGAGATTCAGAGATGATGAACGCTCCTTATTCTCCTGCCAGCTCTCAGGCCCATCGGATTCAGTCTCTTTCTTCAGCTGCATTTCCCCCCCTGTCCCTTAAACAGTGTTGCCTAATATTTGTCTGTCATGGCATGCAAAGAAAATGATTACGTTTGTGTAGCACAGTGGAGGGAAGTGGTGGGGATTTAGAGCCCTGAATAGGCTGATGGCAGCTCGTGGGGCCAGATACCCCAAGGGCTGTGGAGATCAATAGCTCCTAGACTGGGAAGCTCTACCTTAGCAACTGCCGTCCTGGATCTGTTCTTCCGACTCTATACATTTGGCCTGGGTCACCTCCCTAGCTCTCTTGGATTCAACCCCTGAATCTCCACTGCTGACCCCACAGCTCTTTCCCCAGTCCAATGCTCTTCACTCTTCCCCCTCCACAACTTCATACCCACTCACCATTGGACCTGTTCCCTTGGATGGCTGAAGCCTCCAATGTATGCTGCTCAAACAACAAATTCATTGCCTTCCTCCCGTCTCACCCTTGCGTGTCTTTGTCATTTAGAGGCACCATCATGCACATGGTCACTCCAGATACAAACCTGAGTGTCACCCCTGAATCCTCCTGTGTCCCTCACTCCTCACATCCAACCAGCCACAAATTCATGCTGGTTTGATCTGCTGGATATGTCTCAGGTCCACCCCTCCTCGCCATCCCAAACTAACAAAGCCCAAATTTAGGGCTCCTTTCCCTCGGGTTTCCCTCTTTCTCCTGGGGCCCCTCCCATCCATGCATCGTTGTAGCAGCTGCACGGTCTGGTCTTTCAAAACACAAACCTCATAGCGTCATTCCCTCTCAGGGCTCCCTGGGCACGTTCAACATAAATTTTATGTTCCTTATCAAGCCCCTGCAGCACTCATGGCCTTCAATCTCACCTCTGGGCATTTCTTGGGCCTCAAATCAACACTCCAGGAACTCCAATCTACTTGTAGTTCCCTACACACCCCTGGATATTTCCAGCCTCCATTCTCTGTATCATGCAGCCCTCAGTTTACTAGACTGCCTTTGCCTTCTGAGAGCCCCCTTCCCAACTTGGTACACTTCTTTGAATTCTTTAAGACCCAGGTCAGGCTCCCTGACCTCCTCACCCCTCATGATGGCTTCCATCATACTTATGTTGTCATTGACAAAGCACTTCTCATCTTGCGTCATTCTCGTGTCTCTCTGTTTCACCTGGAGACAGTGAATAAGATCTGTGTGTGATTCACTTCAGGGTTCCTGACATCAGCCAGCAGTGGGCATACCGGATTAGGTGCCCATGGAGTGAATGTGTTGGG
This sequence comes from Balaenoptera acutorostrata, assembly GCF_949987535.1. Lineage (NCBI taxonomy): Eukaryota > Metazoa > Chordata > Mammalia > Artiodactyla > Balaenopteridae > Balaenoptera > Balaenoptera acutorostrata. The sequence goes on from NC_080085.1 coordinate 47,715,627, forward strand.
CTTTGAAAGGCGGGCATACTCATGTAAAATGGGAGGTGAATTGAGGGGTTCTTGGTTGGGGGATGCAGGAATCATAGCACACAGTGGATGGGAGTATCAGTCGTACTATTTAATGCCTAGTTCCGTCTGTTCTATCTGTATCTTTACTCCAGGCAATGGTGGGAGAGGTAAAGAATGAACAAGCAGACAAATGCCTCAGTTCACATGTGCGTGCGCACAAACACACACACACACACACACACACACACACACACACCCCAGAACACCAGGTTAAGGCCCTGCTGCCACCTACTGGCATGATACCCTCAGCTCCTATTCTGAGAGGGTGAATTCCTTCTATTCCCCTTACACATCAGGCCTCTGTTATACCTCTGTGCCTCTGCATATGCTATTCCCCTCTCTCTGCATGCCCTCCCCTTCATCCTATCGGTCCAGGTGGAGGTAAAGTCTATTCAGTTTTCCTATGCTAACTTAAAGGCCAACTCGTTCAGGAAGGCTCTCGTGAAACCCTCCTCAGTGGTATCCATACGTAACCCATTACAGATTTATACACAGCCCTTAGAACCTTTTATGACTGCTCTGGCTCTATGTATTGGGTTACCTCAGGATGGGACATTTCCAAAGGGAGATTACGGCTGTGTCCAACTCATTCCTGACTTCCCAGAGTCAGTGAGGGCAGGACTGGGCTAGAGCAGTTTCCTGCTTGATGGAGATGAGTCCACATATGAATGAGTAAGTAAGTGCATGAGGAGAGGTGTAACCAAAGCACTATACTAGCCCAGAGCAGAGAGAGGAATTGTACGTGGGGTGGGGTCATCATGGAGGTGGCCCTGAAGCAAGGTTTTCAGGGATGAGGAGGACACTCACCAGTGGAGAAAGGAGGGAGAAGACATTCCCAGGGCGGCAGATAGTATGAGCACATAATCAGGCACAGATGACTGGCGGGTGCAGGTGATTTGGGACATTGGTGTGTGGTGTGGCATGGTGTGGGGCAGCTGGAGGATGGTTTGTGTGCTGGAGGCAGTGAGAGGTGTGGTGGGAGAAGCAGGCTGGGACCAGACATTTCAGGCTGCCATGCAATTGTTGTTGTCAAGCCAAGGGTCCCGGATCAGCCTCTACCCCTCTGGTAGAGCGTGGGACCTCTGCACGTTCTTCGTGAGTGTGTGAGCTCAGAATTTAAGGGCTCCCTGTTTAGGCAAATGGCTCAAGTGAGGCAAAAAGAATTTTTAAAACTTAGAGACATCCAGAAAGCCCAAGAGAACATGAGAGTATCAGAGCTGCAGAAAGTGGGAGAGACTACTCACTGGCCAATGGTTGCCTTTCCAAAAGGTCTGGTTAAGAGTGGGCTATGACTTGCTTCAGTTAGGAATGTATTCAACTGGATCTTGATTCAGTTTATACAGTTCCGGGTCTCCAGCTCTTTGGGGGACATATGTGCTTCACCAGGTGTGAAGTCATGTGTCGCTACACACCGTCCTGTCCGTGTTCACTAGTCCTCACTGATCCCTAGGGAGAAGCAAACGCGCACCTTGTGGAGGCCAGCGCCTTGTTTCCCAGGCCTGTCTGACTCCAGAGCCCACGCTCTTTCCATTCTCCTGGCCCTCTCACCTGCACGTCTCCAACGATGTCCTCCATGACTACATCATACTGGACCACGAAGTCGGCCCTGATGCCTGAACTGGAGAAGGCAGACTGGTCTTGCAGTGTCGCGCAGACGGTAATTCGGACACTGGTCTCTCCCCTCTCAATCCTGGCGGATGGGGGCGAGTCAGCCTCACCTGCATGGGTGGGGAGGGGGTAGGTGGGATGGAGAGCTCGCCAGGCAGAAAGCCAGGTAAAGGGACATCAAAAGAGGCAATATCTGGGGAGGGTGAGAAGTAAGCCCTGCACCACCTGCTGCTCCTTTTGCCTGCAACGCCCCTCCACCTGCCCAAATGCTACATTCCTCTCCCAATCCTACAACCAGCTCCCCCTACTCTGCCTCTTCCACGAGCCCAGCCTGACAGACCCAGCCCCCACTCAGCTCCCAGGCTCTGGCAGCCTGGCCCTCACTCACAACTTCATCCTGGCTCATTTGCCATCCATCCCGGGAGCCCAGTCTCTGGAGGAGTGTCACGTCCCCAGGAGCCTGGATCTCCTCCCGGAGAGACCGTGTCGTGTGTGTTGTGGAGAGAGACAGATACACAGTCAGGGCCTCGGTCTCCTCCCATGCCCCTTACTGCTGTGGGAAACTGCAGCCCAGCAACGTTCTCTTCCAGATAGAATTTCATGTGTTTTCTTCCCCCTCTGGCTTCTTGACTCTCAGAATCACGTGTGTGAATAAGACTTTTAGTGCCTCATGAAATCACAGATGAACTTCTGGTCCCGGATGTTTGCTGAGCTGGCCACAAGATCAACTCCTCTGGAATTTCAGCCCAAGACAAATGTCCATTTAGACATGCCTCTGTGCCTCCTTTTTTCCAGAAAATGGAAACTAGGGAATTCTGCTCCCCGCCCCCCTTTCCTGCTACAGCTGTCAGGAAGCTTAGGGGCAAACTGAGCCCCCATACTCTCTGAGGCGCCTGCTTACATACATTCCCTTGGCTTCCTTCCTTTCAGAGGTCTTTGTTCTGTTTTATCCCCACAGGATTGGCTCTCCCCTCCGTTTTAACCTTTAAGGAGAAGGGGGGGAGGGAGCTGCCATTTATAGCTCAGGGTTTAAGCGTGCAGGCTCCAAGGACTCAGATGCTGCCTGTGGGCCCCTGGACAAGTTATTCACACTCTCTAAGCCTCAGGCTCCTCATCTGTAGCACAGGAAGGATAATAGCTCCTCTTTCATAGACAGTGTTTGTGCGAATTCAATGAGATCATTTATGTAAAGCATTTGGAACCATACTTGGATCTTAGTAAGTGCTCGATAATGCTAATGATTACAATTATCATCAGGTCTTCATTACTCTGTACCGGTGATTTGCAGAGAGGAATTTTCTCAAATTCTCACAGTGGTCCTGGGCCATCGATTGCATGTCGCCATCGTACAGACGGGAAAAGTGAAGCAGAGCCAGTGAGTGATTTGCCTGCTGCCCCACCTTTGGAGAAGGTCAAAGCTGGGATTTGAACCCAGGTCTGTGTCTGTCTCTCTCCTGTCTGTATTCCATACTGTCTCTCTGCTTCAGCAGGGTCCAAGTAGGTAGGATATCCGAAGCTAAACAGTTTAGTGAGAGTGGCCACATGACATGGGTGATTTCTCTGTGCCTGTCCACTTGTCCCTCAGCGGAGGCGTCTAGGCCGGATCAGTGGTTCTCCAATCTGACTGGACATCAAGTTCACTTGCAAATGGGTCAAAAAGATAGGTTCCTGGGCCCCTCCCCAACCTATTGAAGCAGACTCCAGGAGGGTGGGGTCCAGGAATCTGTATTCTGACAGCTCACATAGCGATTCTACTGTAGCCAGTGTGGCCTTCAAACACCTTGAGATGAAAACAAACAAACAAACAAACAAACACCTTGAGACGAAGTTTGAAGCAAGGCTGGCAGCCAGGATGTCTCTCTGGCCTACAGGGCCTGAGATGATGTCCTCTGGGGCAGCCTGCACTTCACACTGTCCTCCCATTGCCCTTCCATTCTCAGTGGTGATTCCGGAGGAAAGCAAGTGTGGCCTCTGCATCCCTTAGTAGAATAAATAGGAAAAGGTTACTGATCAACTTATTCAGTCATTCACTCATTCACATTTACTGATTCATTCATGCATTTGCTCACATTACATTCACCCACTCTTTCCTTTACTCACACATTCACTCATTCCCCTTTTCTTTCCCATTTACTCTCTTCATCAGTCAGAATGCTATCAAAAAGCAGATGGCTCACTCAATCAGTAAACTGAAGATAAATTAGCGAAGACATAAGTCTCCTGGGGCACAAAGTACTCTGTGTGCTACCCGTCTACTATCTAACGTGACGCTCACGAAGACCAGGTTGGGTGAGCTAATGCTCTTCGCATGTTACAGGCAGCAGGCATGAAGCCAGAGAGGGCCAGGGACATGCCCCAGGCCACACAGGGACCTTGTGAGGGAGCCGGGGTAGTTTAACCCTTGTCGCCTGTCTCCCAGTCAGGACTTCTTCCACCAGAGCACACTGACTGCTAACTCGTATTCCATAATTAGCATGCGTGTACACAATGCCTGTATTTGTACATAAAAATGTGTGCCTGTAACTGTACATTTGTGCAGATGTTCCTCACACAACATCTGTGATTAATAACATGCCTATATGCAGAAGAAGGATGAATCACTTGCTCATCTGGGCTCCCACAAACGCAAGTGGTTCCTTTTGGTGCTGTCATTGTTTCCCCTCACTGTTCTTGAGAACAGGCCACCCCAGTACCCAGCACGGGCCATGAACACCGTAGTCACTAGCAGAGGTTTGTGGAATGAACAAGTAAATGTCTGAGTGAGTTGAGTGAGCGTCTGTGACAGATTGGGATGATGCGTGGGGCCTGTGACAAGCCCCAAGCAGAGAATCAAAGCACAAGTTTCTAGAGTTTTGGAGCATAAGCCATGCTCTTTGTCAAATAATTACCCTCCTTTTGAGAAACAGCTCCTGGCACCTGATGATTGAGTTAACAAAGTTAAATCACTGGCCCTGGTAGAGCTTGAACACCTAACCATGGGACCCCAAGTGACCACGCAAACTGAGCTGCCCATCCTAAGCTTGGTGCCATCTGATCTGCCAAGCCATAAATTTGGACAGGCAATAACAACACTCCAGGGCTTCCCTGGTGGCGCAGTTGTTGAGAGTCTGCCTGCCAATGCAGGGGACACGGGTTCGAGCCCTGGTCTGGGAAGATCCCACATGCCACGGAGCAACTAAGCCCGTGTGCCACAACTACTGAGCCTGCGCGTCTGGAGACTGTTCTCCGCAACAACAGAGGCCGTGATAGTGAGAGGCCCGCGCACCGCGATGAAGAGTGGCCCCCGCTCGCCGCAACTAGAGAAAGCCCTCGCACAGAAACGAAGACCCAACACAGCAAAAATAAATAAATAAATAAATTTATAAAGTTCCTACCAAAATTCTAAAAAAATAAATAAATAAAATAACAACATTCCATCACCAAAGAGTAGCAGTATAAATAAAGTCAGTCTGGAGCAGGTCCGGAAAGCAAAAGCGAGTTACAGGAGGCACAAACTCCCATAGTCCCTACTCGTGCCACATTGCTTGCTCTCCCTCAGCTCACTTCTAGGCCCTTGTGGTGAGTTCCCAATAACCAGCTCACTGAAGAAGAAAAAACCCAGGAGCATGGTTTGCAGATGATGCTGTATGATAAGTAGGAACTAACTGGAAGTTAACAGCCGCACTTAGATGTGACCCTGATGGGAAGTAAGGAAGGGAAATTCTCCTAGGAGGCAAAACTCGGAGCTGTGCGTCTGGTTGATCTCTTAATTCAGAAAGTGACCTGGCCGGGGCACTGATCAATGCCAATTAACAGTCTTGTCAGATGGTCAGACACTGGGAAGGAACAAGATTGGAGAACTGAGCAATAACAACAAGGCAGCAAAATACTTAGAGAGCACTTATTACGTGTAAGGCACAGTCTAATTACTTTGCGTACGTATATATGAGGAGTAAGTGAACGGATCTCTTGGAATGGGCTGAGTGTGAGAATATTTGTGTCTCGTGTGAATGCTTACAAAAGGGAGCATGATGACCCAGCCTGTGGAAATCTGTCAACCTCTTTCTCTAGACATTCCAGTGCTTGTTAGATGAGCCAGTGAACAAAACTGCCATTGTAGAAGGGATGGATGTTATGCAGGGATTTGACATGGATTTACCATCACATGGGTTGACTTGGCTACCAACACTGTTGAGTGCCCAATTTCTCAACAGCAGAAACCCCAATATGTCACCATTTCCTGGGGAGACCAACAAGTCCTTGGATGATGGAGGGATTGGACCTCTTCCATCAGGGAGTGGGCATCAATTTATCCTTATGGAAATAATCACATATTCTGGAATGGACTTGCCTTCCCTGGCGCTTTTACCAGCACCACCATCCTTGGATTTTCTAATTACTTTATACACTTTGTACATCATTGAGATATCCCATACAATTTTTTTTTTCTGGTCAAGGAACACATTTCACAGTGAAAGAGGTAAGACAAATGGTCTAACGACGATGGGCCATCACCCATAAGCAACCGCCTTTGCAGAAGGGTGGGATGGCCTATGGAAGATTTAGCTCTGGTGACAGTTAGGAAACAACACTTTGTGAGGTCTGGGGGCTATCCTGCAGAATTCAGTGTATTCTGTGAATCAACAACCAATATATGATGCTCTTTCTCCCATAAACAGAATACACAGGTCTAGAAATCAAAGGGTGGAAATGGGAATGGCACCTCTCATTAGTTCACTTAGTGAAACAATTGCAAAAATTTGATTCACAGGAAGTTGAGACTTCCACCTGGCCATTTGGAGTTCCTCATGACATTGAACCAATAGGCAAAGAAAAGGGTGTTTACTATGTGGCTGGGATGAGTGGTCCCAACTATCAAGGGGAAATAGGGAATCTCTCTGCTACACAATGGGGTAGGGAAGAGCATGTCTGGAACTCAGGAGATACATTGCATGATCCTAGCACTGCCACGTTCAGTGGCAAAAGGTCAATGCATATTACAGCCAGCCAATACAGGTAGGACCCCCAAGAGCTCAGATTCCACACAGTCATTGTGGAGGCAACCTCTAGGGTCTCAGGAGCATAACACACAACTTGCAGTTCAGGATTGCTGGACCCGCTGGAGCAGGGCTTAATCTACCTTCTATATATGAATATATGAGTCCCAGGAAATCCCATAGTACCTTCATCCACATCATACACAGTGATGATCCAAAGATTATCCAAATGATACAATACCCATACACTCACAGGACATGGTGGTTCAATGTACAATCTAGTTCATAGCTTGTAGCATATCTAGAATGGGTTGCGAGGTAGGTAGAAAAGGAAAGGACATCACCCAAAAATTCCTAGACTGGAGGCTGGAGATAGTAGGTAATAAGATTTGGGGTGATCTCCTTTTGAAGGGATGAATGGCAATTGTACATGGATTAATAGTATTATGTTGAACCAAAGCATTTTTGAAAGTGTAAGTTTGGAGAAAAATATTGTTATCCATTTTGTTTTCACAAATGGTTGGTCTCTAGTAGATATTTGTTTTCTTTTCCTCCCTCCCTCCCTTCCTTTCTTTTCTTCCTCTCATTCCCCCTCCTTCTCTCTCTCTCTTTTTCCCCACACCCCACTCAGCATTCATTCTACCTTGTTTTATTGAGTCCAGGTGAAATGTTGCTGTAGGGTTTCTATTCTCAATGCAGGGGTAAAGGGCAGATAGGATGGTGGGTAATCACCCCCCAAGGGAGTGAAAATTGGTCTTTGTGGGGGACAAAAATCACAAAAAACTTTCACAAAAATTACAATAGTTTGTGGCCCTCTAAAGCTCAGCCCTACCTGAGGAATCTTACTCTTTAATATTTAATTTCTGTTATTGGATTTTCTTGGGTTTCACATGAGAAACAATGAGGAAAATACACAAAATGTATGCAAGATCAACACTACAGAACCATGGCAAATAGATGGCTATGATTGGAAGACTTTCAATCTATTGCTCATTCTTGCAGAAGTGACCTGCTTGTGCCTGTTGGCTGCCATTGACTGCCTTTATGTTTGATCCTCAGTGGCTCTGTGTGTTGTTTGGGCTTTGAGAATTAAAGAAAAATGGCTTTTATTTAATTCTACAAAAGTTATTCAATCTATCACTAATTATGTCAAGTACTGAAAAGAAAAATGTTGATGATACCTGAATGAATATCCAGCAGCTAGTTAAGTTTTCTCATATCCAGCAACACTTAAAAGTTAATTACACTAAAAATAATTTTTAAGAAATTAATTTAAAACTTCATTTGTTTTACTTCTGCTGAAAAAATAAGTTTTGAAGAGTATTTTAAAATTTTGATTACACTGCTAGTATCATCAGTTATATAAATTGCTAATTTACATATGTACTCTGATACCTTACAGTGTAAATAGGTTACATTTAAAGTTGCTCAGCAAATAGTTAAATGTTCATAGCTTTTACAAATTGTTAAACTTTTAAACATTTTATTTAGTCATTATAAACCCTGTATTGAATAAAATATCTTCTAATGTATAAAGTGCAAATGTACATAGTTATTAAATAGATATACAGTTTATCTGTGGGATTCAAATTTCATGGGGGGTAGCAATTAGGACAAAAATGTCTAAATAGGCTTCTTGGGGAGTGATAATAAAAAATAGATAAACTGCTCTAGGGGCTTTTCCCACTCCTAGCCAAATGGAGGATATATGATACATTCTAGAATTATTTGGAATTAATGATATACTGTGGGAGTTCTTTCATTGTAGTAGTGGCCTCCAAGCTGATAAAGGTGACAAAAAACATGAACCAGGGTCTATCCCCATTTCCCCTGGCACTCCCTCTTCCTAGTTCTGGCCACTCCCCACTTGCCTGGAACTGGACTTGATTTCTTCCTCCCTGCCTCACATGCCTTCAGTCCTTACACTTGGGTAGTGAGAAAAAGTCCATCACTTGTCCTGTCAAGGTCTAAGCTTTGTAGGAAAGGAGAAGAGGTAGGGAGCCCTGCAAACCTAGTGGTCTGCAGAGGGAAGGTAAGTGGGAAGGTCAGAGTTCTTCATGACTGATTCACCCTTATCTCTATCAAGCACTTTGAACTAAATTTTTATTAGAATCATAGTCCCCAAGTGCCTTGTCACCCCTCACCATCACCGCCCCCCCCCCAGCCCATTCCATTTTCAGATGGACATCACCTGGAAGTCTGAGAGGGCCCTGGACGTGGTACCCACCCACTAGAGAGTCCTTCCTAGGTCTAAGCTGCCTCTGGCCTTGTCTACCTCTCCCAGGTAGTATCCACCCCGAGGGGACCATGGCCTATGGAATTAATCGAAGAATCTTTGCCTCCAGTGAAGAACACCTCGGCAGCAAAAGCAGGTCTCAATTCATGACCACAGGCAAGGAACTACCTTGCTCCAGGTGCAGCTTTTTCTTTTTTAGATCTTGTTCCCTAAGCAGCAAACCTTGTTCCTTTACTGCATACAGAGTCTACAGGAGGGGAAAGGCAGCTGTTACTAGAGCCTCATTGTCTGCAAGACTCTGTCCCAGATAAGGAGTCTGGTAATGTGGCAATTAGATGATGAGAGCTTCCTGGAAAGAAAGGTCCAGGGAAATACTCCCCAAAACAGGGCAAAGGTGGATCTCTGATTGCCTGCGGGCCGCATGCCTTAGTGGGCACTGGAGCTGGGAGGACATCTTCAACTACACGAGGGGACTTTGGCACTTGCCTCACAGTGCTCTTCCCTACCCCAACTCCTGCCTCCATCCTGGGTGATTTCACTGTCCAAATGGATAACCCAACCAATACCCCATCTTCCCAGGCCATTGACCCCTCATGTCTAGGAACCATCACCTTCTCTCCCGTTTAACCACCTACTCCTTGGACCTTCCCATCACCCAGAGTTCTCTCTGCTGTCTTCTTAAATATAATCATCCCATTGTCTGACCATCTGACTAGTGCCCCAGTTTATCCTTCCAGTTCTCTCAACATTCCTAGAACATGGCATGTAGCAGGCACTTAGTATATTCACTTAATGTTCTGCCTTGTTCATAGACTTCAGAGACTCCTGTCCACAAACCCCTGCACTGTCTCCCAGTCTGTCACACAATCTCATCTTCCTCACCAAGCCTGCCTGGGTCCCATGGTCCATCTCTTCCACCATTCTGTGAACCTACTATGTGTCAGACACTGTGGATACAATAACAAAGATTCAGACTCACACTCACTGCCCTTGGTCTTGTCCTTATTCTGCAACCAAACAACAGAACGAAAACCTTGGAATAAACTAACACTCATCTTGATTCCTACAAGATTACTGAGCACCTTGCCACGGGGAAGGGGTCTCCCAAAAACCATGGGCTCCATGCTCTACTGGGGCCTCCCCACTGCCTAACATCCTTCCACAGTCCCCTCTCCAAGTCCTTTCTGTACAGTCCCTTCCCACAGGTCCTCCCCACCCACCTCCTCAGGGACTGGGCTGCACGAGTCAGCCTTCAACATCTCCCTGTCTTTTGGCTCCTGCCTGCCCAAGTCTCTCTCTTTTCCCAAGAAAATCCCTACTTGTTCCTGTATCTCCCTTTAGCTACCTCCCTCTCCCTCCTTCTTGTCTCACCCAAATTTCTCAAAAGGAGAGTCTATACTTGTTCAATCTCCTCTATTTTTCTGCTCCAGACTTGCCCACCTCAGGGCTCTTCTTCGAAGTGTGCCCTCTATGCCTACAATCCCCATGACTCCTCACACCACTGCAATCCTGCCTGCTCTATAGGCTAGAGATGGGGCCCAACCTATCCCAGAGAAACATGCTAATTTTGCTCTACTGAATTTGACAATGTCACCTAAAGCTAAGCACAGATTGAGGTGGAAACTTTCCCAATTCATTTTAAAATGTGATACCAAAATGTGACAGCCCACCAAAAAAAGCAATAAACTCAGAAATGGCAAATAGATTTAATGTAGAATGTCAATTTCGATTGATTGATAGTGGCTGCCTAGAGTGCTGTGTTGAGTAGGTTTCTGAGGATGCACCCTGGCTCGAAGAGAAAGACTGCTGGGATTAGGAATATCTGAAAACACAAGTAAAAGAAAATCAAAAAGTCAATTGATATCCACCAAAAAAGAAGGAATAAAATGCCAAAAGTAGTGTTTTCTCACACTCTCCATGTGGTCCTCCAACCTTGGCCTTCCTATAACCACCCAGCTCCTCATCCCATTCCCATGAGGCCCGGCTGCCCCCAAGTCTAAATAGATACCTGAAATCTCACTTGTAGGAGAAACCACAGGCACCAGAGCTGCCACTGGTGCTGGCACCAGCTCCACCAAGGCCCGCGAACAGCCCAAACGTGAGAGTGGCTGTCAGGCTGGTGCTAGCACCAAAGCTGCCACTGGCACCGGCACCAGCGCTGGCACCACCACTCTCCTGGGCTTTGGCTTTAGCTTCAGCTCCCGTCTGGATCCGGGCTTTGGCCCAGGGTCCAATATCAGCTTCGTCCCAGTTGCAGGGCCCAGCAGCATTCTCAGAGCCGAGCCCAATGCCCATCCGAGCTCTAATCTCAGCCCTTGCCTTGGCTTCAGCTGCAGCCTCAGCTGCAGCCTTCATATCTGCTTCCATTGCCTCTCGGTACTGAGCTGCCCATTCCTTGGGATCCTTCTTTTGTACCTGAAACAGGAATAACAACCATCTGAAGGATCAGAATCTGAGCATTGAGCGCCTACAGGATGCAAATTATAGTAATACAATAAATACTACTAGTAATTATACACCTAATATTCCATCCCTGCTCTGACACTTACTATCTCTGCGACCTTGGACATAACACCTGACAACCTCTCTGAGCCTGAGTTTTCTCATCTGCAGTAAGGCAATGACATGTCAGTTGTAAGGATTAAACTATTCAGATAAAGTGTTTGCACATTAATACAGGCTTCAGAATGTTCATGCATGAGCTGCAGGCTGCTCTGCACACAGCCTACCCCAAACAGTGGCACCCCATGCTCTTGGTATGCCAAGCTTGGACAGCTCTCCAATTACCTTACAGGCAAACTTGAGGACTTTCATCTTGCTGGTCTCATAGTAAGAGCGCAGGCCCCAGAAGAACTCATACTCAGGCGGATTACTATTAGGGACTCTGGCATAGTCCAGGTACCTTGAAAAGAGAGGTTCAAAGCCTTTATGTCTGTAAGACCACTCATGGCCCACTCATGCATTTAGGTGGCAAACTCCCCCACTAAATACTGCAGCTTTTCTTCCAATATTCAGCCCTATCTCACTGGTCCTGCCCAGCAGCCATGTGGAGGTGCAGGGGGCACGTGTAGGGTATTTGTTCATAGGAAGGCCACGAGTTTTGTGCCCCTTGTCACAATAACCCAGGTTCCTGTTGGGTGTGTTGTAAACAGAGGAGCCATTTCTTCAGGCCCCCTGCTCTGAGCACACCCCACCATGGGGCTCGTCCATGGCCTGGCTGAACCCTGGGACAGTCCACCCTAGAAAATGACTGTACAGGAAGAAACAGTCAACCAAGAGCAGTGGACTCCATGCATACTCTCGACCATTTGTGTGTGAGCCCACAGGTGTGTGCTGGTACACCTGTATGAGTGCCCACATGTTCTCCAAGGACCAAGAACAGGGTGGGCCCTGGCCAGAAAAGTCAGGAGGTCTGGGCTTCAGGTCCAAATGGATCCTTTACCAGCCGGGGCCATGCTCAGACTTCCACTCTCCGAGCCCTAGGCTCCTCAACTGATACAGGGGATGAGGTGACAGCAGCTATTCTGCAGGGTAGTTATGAAAATGAAATGAGATGTACTAGTCAAGACCCCAGCACAGTACCTGGCTGCTTAAAGCTACCATTCTATGGCATTTCTTTATGGAGATTAATTTCTATGAAGCCCTAGCTAGCATAGTAAAAAAGAACCAAGGTATTGGGGCCAGGATCTAAATACAACTCTTCCGTTTGCTACCTGTATAATAACCCTGAGCAAATTACTTCACCTCTCTGAGCTTTAGTTTCCTCACGCGTACAATACTGGTGATGACAATCCCTCCCTTGAAGAATTGTTCCAAAGGCATATGTGAGAGTACAAGTAGGTCAGGAAATGTGTGCTTCTGTTCTCTGCCACTACCTCAGGAATAAACTACCACCTGCATACGCACACGCACGTGCACCACAGCTTTATTACTCAGTTCTAAGACAGGCAAAATGCATGGAACACAGGAACACTAGACAGACACTTACTTCTGCTTCACAAACTCATCAGTAATGAGCTTCTTCACATCCCCAAAAAGCGAATGATGTATCCTGACAGCGGAAAATGATAAAATACATACATACATACATAATTGCATACATAGATAAATATAATCGGGGCTGTTGCACTTCCCAGATGTGGGCAGAGACATTTCCAACATGGAAAAGAGGCTTCCAACATAAGATGGAAGCTCCACAGAAGCCCAAGAGTCAGTGAGACAGACAGCAGAGTTCAGGACCATTTCCCCATCCACCCAGGTCAGAACCCTGGACCCTCTACCCAGTCCAGCAACCCCACCCACTCCACCAGACCACCAGGCTGATGCAATCCTGGGACCATCTTCTCTTGCCAAAGGACAACACAGACAGCAAGCACTGACAGAGCCCAATCATACCCAGGGCGCAGCCCCAACTTGCGCAGCACCTCCCAGATGACAGCTGCAAGGGGAGGCAAAAGGAAACAGGGATAGAAAATGAACATGTGGAATTCCGACCATGATCCCCCAATCAGCTGCCAGCCCAGCCACTCACCCTCACTGGACCTATTTCCGTTCATGAAGATGATGCTAAGAAGCACCATGAGGAGACCCAGCTTTGGTGAGTCCTTGGTCCTAGGGGAATAATGGAACAGAGAGAAGGTTTACATCCAGCAGCCATCTGCAAAAAAAAACACACCAGCCAGCTCACTAGGCTAGCTTCTCCCAGATTCTTCAGATATGAGAGAATTCTGCCCAGTCTGTGCTTCAAGCTCTATGTGACCCTGGGCAAGGCACTTAGACTCTCCTATTCATAAAATGGGAAAATCACATTCTCCTCTCCCCAGGTTGCTGAGAGGATAGAATTGTACTTGTACTTGTCAACCCAGTACAACCCGGACACCCAGCCAATGTGAGTCCCTTCTTTCTCTTCCAGACCCCTCAGCTCCAAAAGAATTCTAGGCACGGCCCCACTGATGTTCCTGCCCTTCAACCCTCATGATTCACCCATACCAGGAAGTCCTCCCTTGAGAACCACTCTACCAAGGTCAATAGGAAGAGACAAGCAACAACAGGGAAGCTTCTGGAGGTACAGAAAACTTGACAGTAGGAATGACCTGCCTCAGGCTTCTACATCCTCGTCAATCATAATCAGGTATCACTATTGTGTGCAGGGCTCCAACTACGTGCAGGAGCTAGAATAGGGGTTTTTAGGCTCTGTCTTTCCTGACTTCCTAAGGGGATGTGGGGAGAGGACAGGGAGAGTAGTACCATGGGCAAAAGCAGAAGCCTCCCTCCCACCCCAGCCCTTTCCCAGCTTACGTTCCTAGTATGCCTGCATCAGTGGGCTCTAAGGTGCTGAGAAGAATGTACAAGTGGTCATTCTTATCAATTTCCTTTAATTGGATCCCAAATACCTGTGGATGGGGAAAACAGCTTGTGAGATCACAGAATTCAGCTTCCTGGGCATCCCACAGCTCCCCCTGTGCCTAGGGGTGTGTGTGTGTGTGTGTGTGTGTGTGTGAGAGAGAGAGAGAGAGAGAGAGAGAGAGAGAGAGAGAGAGAAACATCAGTGAGATAATGCACTTAAAGCACTTAGTTGAGTGGCCAGCACATGGCAAACAGGCAACAAATGCATTACTTTTAATCAACATCATCTTTGTGATTAGTGGGAATCTAGGCAGCCAGAGAGTGGGGAATGAAAGGGAGAGATGAGCATCTGAAGTACATTATAGGACATGTCCAGCAGTGGACAGAAGTCAGGACTAATCTGGGTGGCTTGGGTCCTAGCTGTGATTTTACTACTGACTTGCTGTGTGACCTCAAGCTAGTCTATGCCCCTTGCTAGGCCACTGTCTGCCCATCCTCACAGTGATGGGGCTGGATTAGTCTCTGTGGTACCCCCCAGAAGAGACATGTACACCTTTGTTTGATTCAAGGCTACCCCATTGCACCCATCCCCCAGGTCTGCCCCTTCACCTTCTCCAAGGAATAGCCTGCTCGTTCAATGATTTCAGGGTACACATCAGTGTATTCTTTGATGATGTCCTTCAGCATGTCTGCAAGGGGAGAGTGTTGCAAGCACCTGGGCAGAAGTGAAGCCGGGTGGCCCCCATACCCAAACTAAAGACCCTTTACCAACCCTGCTGTGGGTGGCACAAACAGGTTCTGAGCTAATGAACAGAGGTACTACTACTGCCAAATTAGAACTTTAGGAGGACACAAGTGGGAGCAGGAGAGCAAGAAATGCCCTCAGCACATGGGGGAGAGGGCAATGGAGAACAGAGCTGGGGGAAAGGAGGGTTAGTAGAACTCTACCTGAGCGTTTGATGGGAATCTTCGTCTGGTCTTTAACCAACAGGTACTTCACCAAATCATTGGCCTGGGAGAGGAGGAAAAGATGGAACGATCAAAACATGCTTGCAGAAGACTTGAGAGGATGGCAGAGAAGAGGGCAGGCAAAGCAGTGAATAACGCTGAGTGGAGAGGACAGGTTTCTTACCCTCCCTTGCAAAAGGGCTACATCCCGAGGTGGTGGTGTTTCAGGCTCTTGGGATGACTGGAGCTTGGCGGCTCTGCGGCGAGCCTTGCCCCTACGGGCCTTAGGTGACCTCAGAGAAAGCAAAGCTCTCCGGGCCCAAGCAGCCAACCGAGTCCTTGATGCCCTGCGGGCCCAAAAGGCTATGGGGCCCCTTGAAGCCCTGCGAGCCATTGAGGCCATTAGGGCCTTTGAGATCCTTCGGCCGCCCGTGGTTCCAGAAGCCTGACTCTGATCACTGCTGCCATCCTCTTCCCCATTCAGATGCTTCACCTGCATCAATGGAGAGCAAGCACAACATTGCCAGATGGTGCAGATGGTCCTTTTTCCTCATCTTCTCTCTTCCTGAAGTCCCCTCTAATCCCATCCTTGTAGTAACAGCCTGAGTCTTGGATTTGTCTTTCACTGTTTTCCAAGCAGGAGTTTCACCTTCCCACCAGGCCAGGAGCAACCCAAGGGTGGGGCCTGAGGCTTCTCCTCCTCCTGTGTGCACCACTGGCTCTGCTTATACCACCCTGGACACGTCACTCCACCTCTCTGGGACTCAGCTTCCTTCTCTACAAAACTAGATTACTTTCAGGATTTAATGAGATAACCTGTGTGAATGTGCCTAGCTTAAGGCCTGACATATGGTAGCTAATATGTAAATATAAACTGCATTTCGTTCAGATTGCAGCTGTTCGTATTCCTGTCTCACGTGCCCACCAGTCTGTGAGCTTTCTGAAAACAGGAATTATATCACATTTCTCTTAGTGTCCCGCTACAGCCTTGATGAGCAGAGGGAACTTTCTAAAGGTTTACAGAACCATGAACCAACTGAGAGAAATAGAAAGACAAGGGTCTTACCTTTCGGGCTTTCTTGGCCTTGACCTTGGGCCGAGTATCCTGATTCTCCTGAGCCTGTGCAGCTGCACCCTCAGGCTCAGGTTCATCTGCCAGAGCCTGAGAGGCAGCAGCCTCAGTCTCCAGGGTCTTTGTATTGACTTTCGTATCAGCCCCACAGCTGACCTTTTTGGTCTCAGTAGCAGGCATTGTCACAGCCTGAGGGTCAGTATTCTGCATCTTGGTTTCAGCTGCCGGATTCTTCGTTTCAGCTGCCAGAACCTGGGTATCAGTCAGCTTAGTGGTAGCTGAGGCCTGAGTGGCAGATACCTCCTGAGCCTCCGTGGCCTTTGAGACCTCTGTGGTCTTTGAAACTCCTGCAGCACTTGAGACCTTCATGGCCTTTGAGACCTCTGGTGCCTTTGAGGCCTTCGGTGTCTCTGAGACCTCCAAGTTCTGGGTCACTGTCAATAGGGTCTGCATCTTCAAGCCACGGTCCTCTTCTGAAGCTTCAGCCTGCAAGAGGAAACAGGGAAGCTCACAGACCTTCTCCCCACCCCCAACTAGGCAAATGGCCCCAAAATTCCAGGGCCTCACTTCTCTGACCTATACTAACTCCTACTTGCAGTGTGCTCTGACCACCTCAGCCCAACAAGGTCTCCCTTTCCTCTGAGCAGAAGAGGGGCGGGCCTACCCTCCCTCCCGCCTTCCTTCCTCCCTCCTTCCTTCCCTCCTCCCTCCCTCTACTTGGGGGAGGGAGGCGGCAACGAAGCAGGGAGGTAGATGGAGAAGGGCTGGGGAGGGGAGGTGCCAAGAGATTTGGGGCAGCAACAGGGTCTGGAGAGCAAAAGCAGCTAGGGAGAGGGCAGAAGGAGGGCTTACCTGGAAGTGGGTTGGACCCGTACCACTCTCGCTTGTGTCAGACATGTCTCAAGTTGGCCTGGCAAGAGCTGAGCCTGAAGAAGAGAAGGCCTGGGTCAAGAGGCGAGCTCACTTAACGTCCTCTCTCCCGCTCTGCCTGGAGGCTGATACCCACCTTCCCTAGGGTCCCAATCCCAAACCTTCCCCCCACCCCCCAAGGACTCCGTTCTCAAATTCAGTAATCCAGAGCGCCTAGATCTCAATTCTCTGCAGCCGTACCCTCCCCTACTCCAGGAAGATGTGCCAGCGCGGCAGCTCTGAGGACCCCGCCCCTTTTCCCAGTGCACACCCCCCCCCAGCCGCAAGTCGACAGTGCGCATGCGCATCCGTTGCAGGGCCCATCTCAGCCCCGCCCGCTTTCCCAGCAGAAGCTCTTTCTTTGATGTCCACCGTGCACATGCGCATTCGGCAGCTGGCTCGTCTCCAAGCTGGCCCTTCACTACACGCCCCTTTCCAGAGATCCATAGTGCGCATGCGTAATAGAGACTCAGTCCAGTACCTTTTTCCAACACGCCCCTCTCCAAGTTCGTAGTACCATTCGGTCCCGCCCCCTCCCCAACAAGCCTCCCTCTCAAATTGTCGCAGCGTCTGGTGGTCCAGGCCCCTCCCCTACCGACATCCAGCCCAAGTCCACAGCACCGTCCGGTCCCGCCCTTTTTCATTATACGCCCCTCTCCAAACAGGGGCCAAGCGCATCTTGGTTCCGCCCCTTCCCTAATACACCCCCCTCCTCAAATCAGTATTAAGCTAGTGATTCCATCTTGGGCCCAGCCAAACAGGGTCCTGTGCCCTCCCTTCCCGGCCGGATGGATCCGGTACGATCCGGTCCTTAGAGCAGGATTTCTCCAGATCCCAGAGGGTGGGGCCGACCCCTCCTGGGCTCGGATCCAGAGCTGGGCCTCGCTGCTCACCTCGTCTTTCTACTACTCCTGAGTGCGTCCACTCCCTCTAAGCCCCTCATAAACTCAGAGACTGCCCTTCCCCCTCCAGGCCGGAAGTGGTCCCGCCCCTTTCCGCCTCCCTAGGGGGCCTCCGTCCCAGCCAGTCTGCCCTTCCCCCCGCCCGCTCCTCATTCCTTATCCCCCACTCCGTACCACTCCGTATTCCCTCTGCCTTGCTCCCTGCTCCCTATTTCTCCATCGCTGTTCCTGTTTACCCCACCGAATTCCTTATTCCCATTCCTTACATCCTCCTTCATGCTACCATTGCACCCCCTCCCCCAGTATTCCTTAACCCTTCTCTACATCCCCTGTTTTCTTCTCTGAATTTCCACTTCCCCTCAGCATTCCCCTTCCCCCTCATATTCTCCATCCACTACTCAACACGCCCGGTTCCCAGTTTTTCTCCCCCTCTTCCTCAACTAGCCTCTGCTCTCCAGTCCATACAGCCTCCTACTCTCTCGGTCGTCTTCGTTGCCTACATCCCACTCCGAGTAACCTCTCCCCTAGCTTCAGTGGTGCAGTAAAAATTGCCCACCTGCCTGGCTCTAGGTTCGAGTGGACTGGAACCACTGTCTGGAAACCCCGATCTCAACGTCCCTCACCTTGTCCTCTAGCGAGTCCGGAATTCGTCTGCCCTCTCTCAGTCCCTCTCGAAGTCTCAGCCTCCTGGACTAGAGCTGCAGCCAGCCCAGCCCAGCCCAGCCCCTTTCCGCAGCCCCCTGCCACCCCCCTTCTCCTTCCTCGGGGGTGGGGCAATGGGGCCCCGCTCGGGGCTGTCTGACGCCGAAGCCCGTGTTTATGCCACTGTACCAGGCTCGGTCTGAAGCCATTCCAAACCAAAACCACCGCCTCAAAGCGATTCATTCATTGAATATATTTATTTTTATGTATATATATATTTTTGCTTATTGCAAAAGTAACGTGTTGTAGTTGTGAAATTTCAAATTATGCAGAAATATGTAACATACCAATGAAAGGCCACCCTTATCTCATGCCCCAGAAACAAACACTATTAACGTTTTGATATACATTCTTCCAGATTTGTTTCTATTTATATACTAATTATTTGGGTTTTCTCCCCACAAATGATACACTATACCTACTGTTCTGTGACCAGGGTTTGGTGTTTTTTTTTTCCAAGTTATATATTCTAAACAGCTTTCCATAGTGCACATTTTTCTTAACTGCTCCATCTTTTCTCTGTAAATGTCCCATAATGTATTTAACCAGTCCAAGATACATAGACATTTAGATTGTTTCCATTTTTTATTTACTATTACAAGCAGTGCTGACTCCATTTTGATACAAAACTTGTCAACTTTAAAAAGATACACAGAATAACCAGCATTTCCACCAGCAATGTCTCTTGCACGTTTATGTGTTGCATATACTACAAATATTTTTCATGTTATTTAGGATAATATTTGCTATACAAAAAGGTTTAATTATTATGTAGTGAAATGTATCAGGTTTTCCTTTACCATGACTAGATTCTGCTTCATGCTTAGAGATGCTTTCCACACTCCTATGTTATAATAATCACTGCTTTTATTCCAAGCAGTTTTATGGCTTAATTATTTACATTTAAATGTTTGATCACTCCATTTATTTTGTATAAGGATTAATTATTTTCCAAAAATATAGCCTCATCCCTACACCATGTGCAAATTAATCCATCTTTGATTTGAAATGGCACCTTTACCACATAATAAATTCACATAAGTATCAATAATTGGGTCTATTCAAGAGAACAAAATAAGATGTATAAAAAATTGAAAGTAGACAACATTATCATTAATTACAGAGTATATGAATGCAGACCTGGACAACCTGAGAGCATCAATTAATGTTGTTAGAAACCATAATAAAAGTCAACACAGTGGTCAGTTATAGAATTAATATTCAATATGTTTCCTATATCAAAAGTAGTTCAAATGGTTATGTCTTCTGCTTTATGAAGTCACCTTTTCCTCTATTATGCAAATAAAATATGAATCCCTATGTTCTATGGACAATTCAACATACACATGCACACGTATACACATACTTCACAGATATTCATGGTGGGCTTCTGTTCTCCTGACTTTTTCTCTAAATTGTTGCTCCCTCCAAGTTTGTGACATCAGCTCACCACTTTCTTGCCTCCTAGGTTCTCTCCCCCCATCTACAGGGCTTTATTTCACACTAGACACAGCCCTTCTTTTCTTCCAGTTCTAGTACCCCAAATTCCCATCCCTTTCAAATCATGGCAAGCCTTGAATGCCAAGATAAAGACTTTGGTCTTGATCCTGAGAACACTGAGAGTTTATTGAAGGGTTCTAGGCTTGGATGCAACATAGATTTGTGTTCTAGAAAGAACACCACTCTAGCTGCCTAACCCATTAGGAGTATGAATCAGATGTCTTCCTGGAAAAAGGGAGAGTAGTCGTCCAGGTAAGCAATGATTGTGGTTAGGCCTAGAGTGGTAGCAGTGGAGATCATGAGAAGTGATTGAATTCAGAAGATATTAAAGAAATAAAAAGCAAGGCTTTATGAATAATTGGATGTAGGGAAAGGGGTGAGGAGGAGGGAAGTGTCAAAGGCAACTCTTGGGAATCTAATTTGAGAGATCAAGTGTGTAGATGGTAACCCCTTTCACTAAGATATGGCATACTAACGGCTCTTCCCTGGGCCTGGGAAGAATAAAAACCTTAGAAGAGACGGGGCCCAGGGAAGAGGCCTGGAGGCCAACAGCAACCTCAGCATAGGTGAAGGAAAAGGAGCCCAGGAGAGAGACAGATAAGTAATGACCAAGGAGACAGAGAGAAAAGCAGGAGAAAGTAATGCCACAAAACCAAGGGAAGAGAATATTTCAAAAGGTGGGAGGGGTCAATAGTGTTGAATACTACCCAGAGGTCAAGAAAAGTCCTGAAAAATGTATAGGGATTGTAGCAGTCAGGTAGTGGTCTGGTATCTGGTGACCTCGGAGGGGATAGTTTCACACTTGTGGCATAGGTTGATAACTGTTTACTCCAGTATACATTCTCCTCTCCTTCCCTATAAATAGAAAATCTGAGTTTTACCTGGACACATGGCCTCCTGGAATAAAGGCCATGAGGATAAGGGTCACACCCTAAGGATAGTGGAGGAGTAAACTGAGAAGAATCGGGATCTCTAACAATTTCATAGGGCCACCATACAAACTTTGGACTGCCTAACTCTGGATTTCTTTTAAGTGAGATAAATACATGTATGTCTTATTGAAGCCACTGTTTGGGAGTCTATGCCATGCAGCAGTTTTATGACTGCAGTGAGTTGAGATGTGAATTGCAGGTGAGGTATTCCTGACAATGAGCATAAACTACTCTTTCAAGAAATGTTTGACTCTGATTTTGAGACTCTCCCAAAATCTAGCCCTGACTAGTTTTCCAGGCTTTTTCTTGCTATTTTTCTGAGTACTGCGTATATTCCAAACAAACACTTCACTATTACCAGATGTGCCCTGCCTTCTCTTACTTAGGAGCCGTTGCTCATACGATTTCTTCCCTATGGAATGCCCTCTGTTATATCTACCCTCTGTTACAACCTCCATCATTTTAAATTCCACAGCATTTTAAGTCCTGGTTGTGGCCTTTGGGATCCTGGGGTAACTTTAAAAGAATATAGAGTCAGATACTTAGGAGATATTGGACTCAAGGGACTCAGGCAAAATCTCAGTCCATGTCCATCAGAGAGGCATTCCCAGAGACTTTCAAAGCCAAACTTCCCCAGTCCCCTCTCAATGCCAAACACCTTCGTAGCATAATACCATAACCACTCATCTTATGATCTGGGGATCAGAGGACAGGATGAAACCTTAACAGGAGAGAAAAAAATAAATTCACTTACAATCTTCATCATTTGACTAGAGAGATTTCCTCCCACCTTCTCTCTTTGTAAACTCTTGGAATCTTTTGAACTTCAGCATCTGCCCATAAACTCTGACGAACCTAGGTCACTGGGTCCCAGACCGGTTTCCAGCATTCATAAATCAGCAGGCAAATACCTGAAATCATATAGATCCTACATATTAACTGGGAACAAAGATGAAAAGCTGAGTTATCACCAAGCAGCTCTGTTCAGGAGATAAGGAAAGGCAGGCTAAAGACTGCTTACTGCAGAATGTCAGGGGATGAAACTGCCTAGTACCGGGGCATCCAAGATTTCAGACACCTAAAGCTTACATGAGAAGCCCAGAATATCCTCACCACCAGTCCTCTCCTAACACATTTCCCTTCCCTCAAACTATATAAAAATCAGTACCTCTGAATGTTGGAAAATTCTGAAGGCTGGGAGTAAGTGGCAAAGCTTTCCTTCCAAGGCTACCTATCACTTCTTTAGTCATCTAAGTTGTACAGCACAGCCTAGCAACCAACTTAATATTGGACATCAGACTTTCCTGTTCTTCACATTTCCTAAGCCTTTCCCATCACTGGGAAAAGCTTCTTAACCAGCCCTTCTCCTGGACCCCACTCCCTATCGCTGTTGGGCTCTTTCTGTTCCCAATACACAGAGAAAGCAGCTCCCCTCCTTTCCATTTCCAGGCTCATGTGCCCTCTCCCTTGAGCTGCTGGTGAATTCTCATTGTTTTCTTCCTTTTATGTACAGGGCAATTTCATTCATTTTGTATCACTCTAAGCCCTGAGAGCTATTCTTTCCACAGCCAAAATGACTACATTTTATTAAACCAAAGGCAAATTTCCCATAGACGAGGAAACTGGCTACCCACTTTTTTTTTTTTTTTTTTTTATAAATTTATTTATTTATTTAGGCTGTGTTGGGTCTTCGTTTCTGTGTGAGGGCTCTCTCCAGTTGCGGCGAGCGGGGGCCACTCTTCATCGCGGTGCGCGGGCCTCTCACTATCGCGGCCTCTCTCGTTGCGGAGCACAGGCTCCAGACGCGCAGGCTCAGTAGTTGTGGCTCACGGGCCTAGCTGCTCCGCGGCATGTGGGATCCTCCCAGACCAGGGCTCGAACCCGTGTCCCCTGCACTGGCAGGCAGATTCTCAACCACTGCGCCACCAGGGAAGCCCGGCTACCCACTTTTGAACTAACACTCCTTCTCCCCTGCTCTTTGCACATTGAGTCCTTCATCAGCACATACCTCTGAGGCAGGTTCGGGCCTCACATGCAGACACTGAACATCAACTATATATTATGCACCTCTACAGAGGTGGCTCTTTCTCTTGAGGGGCTTACATTTCTACTGTATGATCATTAGCCTCATTTTATGGCGGACAAATTGGGGGTGAGGGAGGTAACTTGCCCATGACAGAGCAACTAATGAATGGCAGAGAGAGGACTTGAACCCAGGCCAGTACGACGCCAAATACCAGAGCCTCCACTACTACGCTCAAGTACTGCCAATGTTTTAAGTCCCATAATATCCTTTCCAACCCTCTTCATAGACATATGCAAGGCACATTACAGTGTGATTTTCCTCCGTGGAGGCAAGTCTAATTGGATATCTACATACCCATTCTGATATTGTCATAAAGTGTCATAGGATATATAACTATTTTGTTGTAAGATCAACATGAAGTTTTTAGGATCTTATTTTTATTAAAGTAATGCACATACATGGCAACAAATCATACAGAAGGAGCACATGATAAAAACCAATGGTCCCCTGCCTTGACTCTCCCCATCTCCATCCCACCCCCCTCAAAGCAACCTTTTAACAGTTCTTGGGCTTCCCTGGTGGCGCAGTGGCTGGGAATCCGCCTGCCAGTGCAGAGGACGCGGGTTCGAGCCCTGGTCCGGGAGGATCCCCCATGCCACAGAGTGGCTAGGCCCGTGCACCACAACTACTGAGCCCGCGTGCCGCAACTACTGAAGCCCGTGCGCCTAGAACCTGTGCTCCACTATGAGAGAAGCCACCTCAATGAGAAGCCCGCACACTGCAAAGAAGAGTAGCCCCTGCTCTCCGCAACTGGAGAAGGCCCGCGCACAGCATCGAAGACCCAACACAGCCAAAAATAAATAATGAAATAAAATAAATAAATTTATAAAAAACAAACAAACAAAAAAGAACAGTTCTTGCACTTAGTTCTGCTGGTGGCTCCCTTTACAACTCTAGATAACATGTATATACTTTGTCTCTTGGTTTATAAAATTTAGACAATATCCTGTTGACTCCCAAGTATGACAATGAGGGCTTTGTTTCTGTACACTGCCTCACTTTTCCCTCCACTCCCCTGCAATGTTTAACGCTGATATTCCTTTTTTGTTCCTAGTTAACTTTGTAACTTGAAAAAATATGTATACTCAAACCTCTATTCCTTATTCCATCCATTTTTGACAGATAATTTTGACTACCCACTTTTTAGGACAAGGATGTTAGAGCCACCACCCTCCCTCTGCCCATTCAATGACCCACATTGTCAGTTTGATCTTTCCTTCACATTGTCTAGGTTATTAACATTTACATTCTGTTTTGCAGCCACAACCAGCTCTTCCCTGCTTTGTCTTCATGTTGACTATAAAACCTGAAAACCAGTCATGATTTACATTATCATGACTATGTAAATATCTTTCAAAACCCAGCCAAGTAGTGAGCCAGGAATACAGCTCCTTCTCTACAAGTCCTATGTCACAATCTTTCGGCCTCTCCAAAGAGAATGTTTCTACTATCAAGGTCAAAGGGAGTCCCTCTTACATTCCATCAGCTGCTTATAATCATGTTATGTTTTATTTTGCTTTGTAGTTAGACCATGATTTTCTTGAACAGGTACACACACACACACACACACACACACATATACACACACGGATTCTCTAATAGCCTTTCTTTATTCCTTGAATTATTTGCCTTTATTGTATTCATTCTTTCAACAAACATTTATTGAGTATCTACAATGTGCCAGGCACTGTTCTAGAAGCTGAGGATACAGCAGTGAAACAGATCCTTGTCCCCAGGGAGGTGATATTCTAGTGAGGAAGAAAGAGAAAATGATCAGATAAATAAGTAAAATATATAACAAGTTTAAGTGTTATCAGTGCTATAGAGAAAAATAAATCAGGGTAAAAAGGATAGGGAATGCCAGTGAGAGTGGGAGGTTACTGAAGTTTTAAATAGTTTGGTCAGAGAAAGACTCACCGAAAAGGTAGCATGTGAACAAAGACTTGCATGAAGTGAGAGAGCTAGCCAAGTGGATACCTGGGGAAGGAACATTCCAAATAGAAAGAACAGTCAGTGCAAAGGCCCTAGAGCAGGACTGTGCCTGGCATTGTTTGTCTCGTGCCTGCCATTTTTGAAGAACATAAAAGTCAGTGTTGCTAGACTAGTGGAGGAAGGCAAGGAGGGAAGTAATAGAAAATGAGGTCAGATAGGTAATGAGGGCCTGATCTTATAGGGCCCTGTAAGCCAAGCCACAGTGGGATCCACAGGAGGGTTTTGAGCAGAGGTGGGAGAGTATCTGACTTGGGTTTTAAAAGGATCCCTCTGGCTGTTGTGAAAATATACTGGTGAAGGGGGGGCGGGGATGACAAAGTAGGAAGCTGAAGACCATTGAGGAGGCTGTTGTAGTAATTGCTTGGGTTGGATCCACTGTTACCTGGGTTCACTGTTCTGGGCACCTGTTCTGGAAATCCTTCTTCAGCTTTGGAAAATTAACTTCTAATAAGTTTTTGACAAATTGTCCTTTATTTTTTCTGTTCTCTCTGGCTAGGACTCCTGTTATTCAGATGTTGAACCTGCTGGATTAATCTTCATCTCTTAAATTTTCTCTCCTACTTTGTGTTTCTTTGTTTTTTGGCCCTGCATCCTGGGAAATTTCCTCAATTTTATTTCCCAGTCCTTCTGTTGATTTTCTTTTAATTTCAGCAACTTACTTTCCATCCCTAAGGAGTCTTTCTTTTCTCTGATTGCTCCTGTTCTGTGGCATTTACTTCTTGTTTTATTCAGGTTTTACCTTCTTGAAATTTGCTAAGGATATTATCATTTCTTTTCTGAAATTCTCTTTCCTTTCCAAAATTCCCAAATTTCTCTGGGGTCAGTTGTTCTATTTTCTTATTTTAGTCTTTTGCTTTCATGCTGCAGTTTCCCTTAATTTGCCTGAAGGCCCTTGGTTATCCATCCCAAGTAAGGGAAAAGGACTTGTAGCTGATGTGGGTTTCTCTGTTGTTGTATAAGCAGAGCTGTTTTTCTAGCTAGGGCTCTCTCCCATGAGGAAATTCTGACAGGAAACCTCATGTGGACTTGGGGGAGGTGGCAACTGACAGGCCATGGGTCACCAAATACAAGAATGAGGAGGCTTTGTTATGCGGTACCAAATGCCATAGGACAAGTCTGAATGTTCCCTACGCAGTTTGTAAAATGTCTTTAGAGATTTTGCCTGAAGGTAAGTGCTGGGGCTGCATGTGCTCTATGTGGGTGGAAAGGGCAGAGGGATAGGGGTTCTGACTGATGCTGATGCCCCGTGTGCACACCTTCAAGTAATTTTCTTTCTCAGCTCCAGTTCTCACTCTTGCCCTCCACAGTTCCTGTAGACACAGTCCAGAGCATCTCTGGGTTCCCACAGACAGACTGACGCCCATCAACTGAGCATCTCCCCACCCCTCCCCCACCTAGGTCTCCGGAGACACAGGGAGCTTCCCATACTTTCGAGATCAATCAGGCCTCATCCAGCTCTAGCCCTAGAAGCTAATGTTTACTGAACGCTTACCATGTGCCAAGTACTGTGAAAGTACAACCTTTTTTAATCTTCATAACAACTTTATGAAATAGGTGCTATTATTATTCTCTTTTTATAGGTAAGGAAACTGAGGCTGCAGAGGAATTAATTAAATTTCACAATATTACACTGTCAGTAAGTGGCAGAACTGAGACAAACCCAGATGGTCTGAGTCCAGTAGTTCTATTTTGAACCACTATCTTATTTTCTCAGTCCTACCCTAGCCTGTCTTGGCCTCTGAATATTCTGGAGATAGTAAGGCTCATATCTGTAGGAGTCAATTTTTATGGGACCCTAAGTAAATCCTTCCTGTCTCAAGGCTAAAATCCATGCCAGAAAGGACCAGGATTGGGGCCTTGCTCCACCAACCCCTCTCTCATATCAGCTACCTTTTTAAGATGATCAGTGCTAAGTGACCTTTCTCTGGCCTCAGTTACTGGGCTCCTGTGGATGTTTATAGGAAAGAAAAACCCCACCCTGGGCCAACACAACAAACAGACAGACCCAGAACTCTAGTATGTTTAGTTTCAATTCATCTTACAGCTGGATGATGGGAAAAAGGGAGGCATGGAACTGGCCCCTCTCCAGGCAAGATGCCAACCCCAGCTCTTGGACAATCCTGGCTTGTGTGGATTCAATGCCACATTCAGAGTCTTCCCCACCCTTCAGGATAGTCCCTCCCTCTCAAGAGAAGGGATACCTGAAGGCTTAAAAGAGCACGAGTTTGGAGATTGGGCTCAGACCTTCTGGATGTGAACAACAGCCCCAGGCCAGAGGTGGCATCATGTCTAAGTGGAGATGCCTCATCCGTATCAGCTTTTTGCTGACCATTCTCCTGGAACTGACATACCAGGGACCTTCTGGGCCCTCCTCATCAAGCACAAAGGTTAGATCTGGGATGAGGGAACAGAGCTCCAGGATTTGCAAGGAAATTAGCTCCTTGGGGGCAACAGCGGAAGGTTATTTGGTCTGCTTTCTCAGTCCTAGGAAACTAGGGCCAGAGGAAAGAGTTACTATTTTCTGAGCATATGTCAGGTGCTCCACCAGGTATTTTAGGGTTATTATTTCATTTAGTCCTTACAGCATCCCTGTAAGCTAAGCTCTACTATTATAGCTAAGTAGATAGCTAAGCTATCTACTATTATAGAAGAGGAAACTGAGGCTCAGAGGTTGACACAGTTAAGAGGTGGCAGAACCAGAATTTGATTCTAGTTCCATCTGACCCCAAATGCCTTCATTTCCCACTGCCCCACGCTGAGAATGAACTAGACGTGTGGGTAGATGAAGGGATCATGGCTTCAGGAAAGGTCAGGAAGAAGATCGATATGGTACTTGCTGTGTGGCCTCAGGCTCTGGGCCCAGTTAACACATCCGTAAAATATGAACAATAATATTATGTAGCCCATAGAGCCGATGTGAGGATTAAATAAGATCATGGATGCCAAATGCTTATCATGCTTTCAGTGTCTGATTGTACTTATTAGGTGCAATTCTTTTTCTTTTTTTCCTCTCTTGGCCCTGCCGTGCGACATGCGGGATCTTAGTTCCCCAACCAGATCAAACCTGTGCCCCCTGCAGTGGAAGTGCAGAGTCTTAACCACTGGACCTCCAGGGAAGTCCCCAGGTGCAATCCTTTACACTTGAGTTCCTAAAAAGGGAATAGATATAGATATAGTTATAGACACATATATCACAGTGTCTTGCACAGAGTAGAGCTCAATGAATGACAGCCACTCTGTTATATTCTAAAGCCTTGCTACTCAAAGTAAAATTCATAGATCAGCAGCATCAACATCACCTGGGAGTTTGTTACAAAGTCAGAATCTCAGTCCCCACCCCAGACTTGCTAAATCAGAATCTGCATTTTAACAAGATGTCCAGGAAATTCATGTGCACATTAAAGTTGGAGAAGCACTTGTCCAGAGGTCCCTTGATTTGTGATCCTCTGTGAGCCTTTGGGTCTGAGACTTGGTAAAGCTCACTGAAATATTAGGCAGATCCACAAAATGAATGACAGAGGCTGTTTTCCCTCTCTGGGCCTCAGTTTCTCCACTTGTACCTTGAGGCCTGTCCAGGAGTCCTGGGTACTAGTGCATGTAGGCCAAGGATAGAGTCTACCTAACCCACATCCCTGTCTTCCCTCAGCTGTTGATGAAAAGCTATTCCATGCATTCTACTGTGATTTTCCGCTACGCCCAC
This sequence comes from Balaenoptera acutorostrata, assembly GCF_949987535.1. Classification (NCBI taxonomy): domain Eukaryota; kingdom Metazoa; phylum Chordata; class Mammalia; order Artiodactyla; family Balaenopteridae; genus Balaenoptera; species Balaenoptera acutorostrata. The sequence continues at coordinate 47,744,596 of NC_080085.1, forward strand.
ACCTTGGTCACCTCTGTCCTGTTCAGTCCGCATGCCAAGGCTCATGAAGTCATCTTTGACCTGGATCTGCCTCGCCTCACCTTTATCTCCAATTTCACCATGTAAGTCTGCTTCCAAACTCACTCACTCATTCTTTTGTTCATTCTTTCAGCAGAGCATAGTGATAAAGAGCATGCACTCTTGAGTTTGAATCCTGGTTCTGCCAACTATGGGACTCAGGACAAATCATGGCACTTATCAGAGTCTCATTTTACACATCTGTAAAATGGGGATAAAATTAGAACCCACCAGGCTTCCCTGGTGGTGTAGTGGTTAAGAATCCACCTGCCAATGCAGGGGACATGGGTTCGAGCCCTGGTCCAGGAAGATCCCACGTACCATGGAGCAGCTAAGTCCGTGCACCACAACTGCTGAGCCTGTGCTCTGGAGCCCGCGAGCCACAACTGCTGAAGCCCGCATGCCACAACTACTGAAGCCCGCGCACCTGGAGCCTGTGCTCCGCAACAAGGGAGACCACTGCAATGAGGAGCCCGCGCACTGCAACGAAGAGTAGCCCTGCTCGCCGCAACTAGAGAAAGCCCGCACCCAGCAATGAAGACCCAACGCAGCCAAAAATAAATAAATTAAAAAAAAATTAGAACCCACCTGAGAGGATTAAATGAGCTAATATATGTGAAAATATTGCTAAAATTAGTGACGGGCAGATAATATTTCCTTGATAATATTTGCTTGATTATTTTTTTAACAAGCATTTCCTGATGCTGACTGTGTGACTTACACTGGGCTGGGTATTATGGAAAGAGGAAGATGAACTGCACATGGTCCTGCTCCCAAAGAGTTCACAGTCTAATGGGGGAAATAAAAATGAAAGCAGAAGTCTTCCCTGGTGGCGCAGTGGTTGAGAATCTGCCTGCCAATGCAGGGGACATGGGTTTGAGCCCTGGTCTGGGAAGATTCCACATGCCGCGGAGCAACTGGGCCTGTGAGCCACAACTACTGAGCCTGCGCGTCTGGAGCCTGTGCTCCGCAACAAGAGAGGCCCGACAGTGAGAGGCCCACGCACCGCGATGAAGAGTGGCCCCCGCTTGCCACAACTAGAGAAAGCCCTTGCACAGAAACGAAGACCCAACACAGCCAAAAATAAAATAAATTAAAAAGTATTCGTTACCTGAAATTTAAAAAAATTAAAAAAGAAATGAAAGCAGATAATTTTAATAAAGTATGCTGGGAAGAAAGAGAAGCGTGAATGCGGGATGGTGGGAATGGCGAGGCCTAACAGGAGACAGTGGTCAGTTCCCCAGCCCCACACAGAGAAAGCCTCACAAAGATGACACCTAAACTGAGGTTCAGAATATGAGCTGTTCATCGGGCAAGCAGGCTGAGGGCAGGGCTGGAGAATCCAGGCAAAAAGAGCACAGGAATAAATGTTTCCTCATTAGGGGAACTGGAAGGACTTCAGTGTCACCAGAGTGTAGGGCACAAGCAGAGGTAGAGAGTGGTCAAAATTGAGACTGGAGAGGTAATGAAAGACTAGGTGGTAGAGGGCTGCCAATGCCAGACCAAGCACCTGGCCCTTACTTGATGGTCTCCAAACCATCTTATGTGTTTGCACGCCCATCAGGAAAAAATTGATCATGTACTTCCCAAATATATATTATTTATTAATTTATAAAGTCTATAAATATACTACTGAACAAATATATTAGGTACATTATGAAGCATATGGAAAAATATACATAGACAATGTAGGAGAAAACCCTATAAGTAGAGTGTTAACATTGTTTTCCCACTCCCTCAGTGTGTGTTGGAGTGTACACACTCCAGCACCCCCAGAGTGTGTGCACCCCACTTTAGAAATAACTGTGGCCCATAATGAGGAGACATGGCAAGGTTTTAAGCAAGGAGTGACAATAGTGAGGTGGGGTGGGCTGGAGGGGCCAGCTGGGAAGCAGGGAGTTCAGTAAGGAGCCTGGGGCAATATCTGCATAAGGGCTGCTGAGGGCTGGAACAGTGCAGTGGGGGTGGGATTTGAGAGACCATAAGGAGGGAGAAACAACCTGGTGAATACATGTGGGGAGTAAGTAAAGATAGAAGGTGCCCACCTGATTTCAGCTTGTCTGACCTGGTAGATGATAGTGCCTTCTTTGAGATGGTAAACGTGAGAGGAGGAGCAGATAAGGAGAAGCTTGGTGGAGCCTCATTGGCTCATATAATACCTTAGTGTGAATTAGAAAATGGCCCCGAGCTTTGGGAAGAGTTACTCAGATTTAGCAGATGAATGAGGCCAGCATGTGCAGAGTTTCGGCCTTTGCTCAGACCCCCTCACCAGAGGTGGGCTTTGTGCTATAAACAATCTGTAAGCCTCTGTTAACAGCAGCCCTAGAGCCTGAACTTTGTCATCAGGAACCTCCTGGCCTTGATGGACAGATGGCACTTCCCCGAAGAGAGGAAAGGTTGGAGGAGGTAGGCAGTGTGCCCCTGGCAAGGGAGTTCATGGGAGAGGTGGTGAGGTAGTCAAAGAAAGCTTCCTGGAAACAGGATTTCCATATGGGTAAGACTGGAAGGGACCAGGATCACTGTGTGTGGGTGACCCAGGAAGATCAAAGGCAAAAAAGACAGCATGGGTTTGGAGTATGGGGGCTCACCAGAGAGGTTGCTGGTCAAATGATACAAGAGCTAAGCAGCCAGACAGAATGTGGATTTTTGCTCTAATAGCAAAACCTCCAAAATAATTTTTTTAATTAAGCAAAGCATTTTGGAGGAAATGTTTTGGGCAGACTCCATGGAAAGTATGCTTGCTGGAGGCAGCACACACACAGAAGCCCCAGTGTGCTGCTGCCAGACCAGCCCCACCCTACACCCCCACAACCCCCAGGAGACCTTGAGGCAATGCCAACTCAGCCCACCCCCACATGAGCCCAGCCACAGCAATAGTCTGTTTCAGCTGCCTAGAAACACTTTCCACCTGAATGGTCTTTTCTGCAGGTTGCATATCCTCCTCAAGTGTTCCTAGAAACTGCTGCTTTGGTCAAGTAACTTCATTCTACCCCAACCACCCCCAGTACCTGTGCCTTCCATTTGTAAAATAGAGACTGTTGTTCCTGCCGCTTACAGAGTTGCAGTAATATTCTCTAGGACATGGAACTATCTATCACTCCTCAAAGACCAGCTCTGACCCATCCCCCCCTTCAAGATTTATCTTGGACTCCCGTTCTCCATATCTAGTCTTCACTGTCATATGAGCTCATTGAGTCTAGTGTTCAAAGCCCTTTATTCTCTAGGCCTACACAACCACTCCAAACTTCTCTCCATAACTCCTTTCCCTACCTCTCTGTTCCAGCCAAATCTAACTACTTGCTGTTCTCTGAAACATGGTCCCTGTGTTTTCCTGCTGTCTGTATGGAATGCCCATTCCACAAATAATTGTTGAGTGCCTACTATGTGCCAGGCAGCATTACAGGTACTGGGGATACAGCAGCAATTAATACAGACAAAATCCCTGCCCTCAAGGAGCTTACAGTCCAGTGGAGAAGGCAGATAAGGGAAAAATAAACAAGGAAGTATATGTCAGTTTATGGATAAGTGCTACAAAGAAATAGAAAGTAGAGCAAGGAAGATAAAGAGTGAGTGGGAAGGCGCTGTTTAGGAGTGATCAAGGATGTCTCTCTGAGGAAATGACATTAGAACAAAGACCTGAAAGAAGAGAGAGTATAAGATTTGCCAGTATCTGGAGGAAGAGTGTTCCAAACAAAGGGAACAGCAATTGTAAAGGCTCTTAAACAGGAGTGTGCTGAAAAAACTCAAGAAACAGCAAGGAGGCCTTGGTGGCTGGACAATAATGAATAAGGTGAAGAGAAGGAGGAGATGGGGTTAAAGAGGTGACAGGGGGCCAGATAGTATAGGACCATGGAGGCCCTGGTGAGGACTTTGGCCTTTACTCTGATTTGAGACAAGAGCCACAGAGAGTTTTGAGGAAAGAAGGGACATGGTCTGACTTAGGATTTAACAGGATCTGTCTGACTGCTGTAAAGAGAACAGATAATAAGGAGGTAAGGCTTTAAAGAGGGAGGCCAGTTAGTAGGTTGTTGCATTTATCCAAGCAAGAAATGTTGGTAGTTTGGATTAAGGTAGTAATTGTGGGTGTGGGGAGAAGTAGTCAGATTGTGGACATATCTAAAAATAGGGTCAAAATTCCCTGATGGATTAGAAGTGGTGTATGAGAGGAAGAAGGGAGTCAAGCATGACTCTAAGATTTGCAGCCGAAAAACTATTTCCTGAGATAAGGAAAACCAAGGGAGGAGCAGATTTGGGAGGTGGGGGAGATACAAGGAACTCAGTTTGGGATATGTTAAGCTTTAGGTGCCTATTGGAAATGCTAGTGAAATGTCAAGTAAGCAATACATAGGTCTGGAGTTCAGGAGACAGGTCCACACTAGAGATACAGATTTGGGAGTCATCTGTGTGCAAATGATATTTAAACCCATGGGACTAGACGACCTCACCTAGAGAGTGACTGTAGAAAGAACAGAGAGGAAGGTGAGGTCTAGAACAGAGCCTAGGAGTGTCCCAAAGATTTAGAATCAAGAAGAGAAGGAGCCAACAAAGGAGACTGAGGAGGCATGGCCAGTGATGATCATCTGTCCAAATCTTCCCTAATTTGAACTCCCCCACCACCAAGGCCACCTCCTCTAGGACCTTTTCTGGAAGACTTGGGCAAAAGTGCTTCCTCCCTTCTTTGAACTCCTTTATACTTTATTATCTTCCTTAGAGCAATAGGAAAAACTGGGGTAAAACAAGTTTGAATTAGTATCTCATTGGTCTCTGAGCCCGCTAAGGTCAAGGCCCCTTCCCTAGTCAATCTCAGATGCCTTTGCAACAATTTGCATTCCGCTTTCACAATTTTTACTGCCTGTGTCACCCACCATATTATTTACTTAATATAGTTTCTGTAAATAGATACACTTAAGATTACCTAAGTTAGGCTTATCCTAAGTAACAATATCTATGAGCTCATGTGTTCAACGTGCTAGTTATATTTTTAATACACATTACAGTAAATATATAACAATTGTAATAAAAATGTTCAGTTGTGTCCCACCTAAAATTATTTTATATGCCAAAACATGGAATTCATTCAACACTTTGGAAAACATAAAGTCTTAACACCAAGTCAACCATATACCAACTGTGTGGTCTCTATTTCCCCACCTGACAAATGGAGATAATGATAACTGCTTCACCTGGTTTTATCTCCCTGGACTCTCCTCTCTTCTCTTCTTCCTTCTCTCACTCTGGCTTCACAGTTCTATTTTGCTCTTTTTCTCTCCCCATCCCTCCTCCTCCTCCTCCATCTTCTTTGTATGTCTCTTTCTGTCTATGTCACTGACCATCTCTTTTTTCCTTTCTCTGTTTCTGTCTGTCCTTCCTCTTTCCTGCTCCATCAGGACCATCAACAATAAAGTCTACATTGCAGAAGTCAAAGAGAAGCACCAGGCAAAGAAAATCTATGAGGAAGCGCATCAGCAAGGAAAAAATAGCTGCTCATGTAGGCATCAGGTAAGGCTCCAACCAGTCTGAAACATGACAAGTTCATCTTAGATGTGTGATCAGGGGCTTACACATGTTCTCACTTGGCCTCAATCTCTACCTCTGTAAAGTGGGGATAATGATCTCTACTTCATAGGATTACATGGAGATGAGGTGAGTTAATGAATAGCAAAACCTATAAGAGAGTAGGTGTTCAATAAATGGGAGTTTACTTCACCACTTCCACTTTCCTTCTGCCAGCAGGATGTGGCTTATTTAAGAACTGGCATCTTCCGGTAAGGTTATGTTCAAGTGAGATTTCTCTAAATCAAATCCTGTTTCCTAACTGAGTTCCATTCTGCTGGCAGAAGTGTATTGTCTTCCTTCAATGTTTCCTCCCAGCCTCCAAAAGAGTTTCATCAAGCACGGAAACTTTAGGTTTGGCTACTGCATACTGAGGGATTAATGCCATATAAACAAGCTTAGTCTAAAGCATGGGGGAGGGGTGGGTGTGAGGGGTTATTTGAAGGGAAAGAGGCATTGTGTGTAAGTTGAAACCTCTTTTTATAAAACAAATCATTAGTCCCTTATTGTTTTATTGTAGATTCAGATTTTCATTAACATAGTTTCCTTATGGGTAAGCTGCCTGTGATAGAATTTCTTAGGCAGAATATTTAAGAGGATGAATGAGGGAGAGAGACAGTTTAACAAGTGGGTGAGTGAATAACTAACTGTGGTCGAGGGACTTAGTTGAAACAGAAGCCTGGCCAGGTCTGCTGGGGCCAGAGAGGTGGTAGCCAGAACTAGGTCATCTGACAGCTCCCCTCCTCCTCATGAGATCCCATCTCTTTCATCCTCCTCCCTTTCAAGACCAGGGACTGAGAATCAGAGAAGTTTCGCATCTTCACCAGCCTGGCAACAGCCACAAAGGTGACTTTTTTTCTCGCCTACGAGGAGCTGCTGCAGCGGCATCAGGGCCAGTACCAGCTGGTGGTGAGCCTGAGACCCCGGCAATTGGTGACAAGGCTGAGTGTAGAGGTCACAGTGCCAGAAAAGACAGGCATTGGCTATCTTCACGTACCACCTCTGAGGACCAGCCGCCTGCCCACCAACACCCACTCAAGTATGTGAGCAGCACTACAGGTCAACCATAAGACAGGCCTTCCCTAAATGGGAAGCTGCCCCTTTTCCCGCTGCTTCCTTCTAATACCACTTCTGCCCTAGGTTCCTTTCCCATTCAAACAAGGAGAAGAGGGCATGTTTGGAGTTGAAAATATTTCGGTTACAAACTTGGTCTCATCCTTGCAAGCTGTGGGAAACCAGCAAGTCCCACATTTCCCGCAGTGGTGATTTCCCTCCTGAAATTGTAAAAAGTGGAGAAGGGGTTGTTGGGTCAGCTCCATGAAATCATATGTTGACAATGCTAAGGGATGCAGAGGCCACACTTGCTTTCCTCCGGAATCACCACTGAGAATGGAAGGGCAATGGGAGGACAGTGTGAAGTGCAGGCTGCCCCAGAGGACATCATCTCAGGCCCTGTAGGCCAGAGAGACATCCTGGCTGCCAGCCTTGCTTCAAACTTCGTCTCAAGGTGTTTGTTTGTTTGTTTGTTTGTTTTCATCTCAAGGTGTTTGAAGGCCACACTGGCTACAGTAGAATCGCTATGTGAGCTGTCAGAATACAGATTCCTGGACCCCACCCTCCTGGAGTCTGCTTCAATAGGTTGGGGAGGGGCCCAGGAACCTATCTTTTTGACCCATTTGCAAGTGAACTTGATGTCCAGTCAGATTGGAGAACCACTGATCCGGCCTAGACGCCTCCGCTGAGGGACAAGTGGACAGGCACAGAGAAATCACCCATGTCATGTGGCCACTCTCACTAAACTGTTTAGCTTCGGATATCCTACCTACTTGGACCCTGCTGAAGCAGAGAGACAGTATGGAATACAGACAGGAGAGAGACAGACACAGACCTGGGTTCAAATCCCAGCTTTGACCTTCTCCAAAGGTGGGGCAGCAGGCAAATCACTCACTGGCTCTGCTTCACTTTTCCCGTCTGTACGATGGCGACATGCAATCGATGGCCCAGGACCACTGTGAGAATTTGAGAAAATTCCTCTCTGCAAATCACCGGTACAGAGTAATGAAGACCTGATGATAATTGTAATCATTAGCATTATCGAGCACTTACTAAGATCCAAGTATGGTTCCAAATGCTTTACATAAATGATCTCATTGAATTCGCACAAACACTGTCTATGAAAGAGGAGCTATTATCCTTCCTGTGCTACAGATGAGGAGCCTGAGGCTTAGAGAGTGTGAATAACTTGTCCAGGGGCCCACAGGCAGCATCTGAGTCCTTGGAGCCTGCACGCTTAAACCCTGAGCTATAAATGGCAGCTCCCTCCCCCCCTTCTCCTTAAAGGTTAAAACGGAGGGGAGAGCCAATCCTGTGGGGATAAAACAGAACAAAGACCTCTGAAAGGAAGGAAGCCAAGGGAATGTATGTAAGCAGGCGCCTCAGAGAGTATGGGGGCTCAGTTTGCCCCTAAGCTTCCTGACAGCTGTAGCAGGAAAGGGGGGCGGGGAGCAGAATTCCCTAGTTTCCATTTTCTGGAAAAAAGGAGGCACAGAGGCATGTCTAAATGGACATTTGTCTTGGGCTGAAATTCCAGAGGAGTTGATCTTGTGGCCAGCTCAGCAAACATCCGGGACCAGAAGTTCATCTGTGATTTCATGAGGCACTAAAAGTCTTATTCACACACGTGATTCTGAGAGTCAAGAAGCCAGAGGGGGAAGAAAACACATGAAATTCTATCTGGAAGAGAACGTTGCTGGGCTGCAGTTTCCCACAGCAGTAAGGGGCATGGGAGGAGACCGAGGCCCTGACTGTGTATCTGTCTCTCTCCACAACACACACGACACGGTCTCTCCGGGAGGAGATCCAGGCTCCTGGGGACGTGACACTCCTCCAGAGACTGGGCTCCCGGGATGGATGGCAAATGAGCCAGGATGAAGTTGTGAGTGAGGGCCAGGCTGCCAGAGCCTGGGAGCTGAGTGGGGGCTGGGTCTGTCAGGCTGGGCTCGTGGAAGAGGCAGAGTAGGGGGAGCTGGTTGTAGGATTGGGAGAGGAATGTAGCATTTGGGCAGGTGGAGGGGCGTTGCAGGCAAAAGGAGCAGCAGGTGGTGCAGGGCTTACTTCTCACCCTCCCCAGATATTGCCTCTTTTGATGTCCCTTTACCTGGCTTTCTGCCTGGCGAGCTCTCCATCCCACCTACCCCCTCCCCACCCATGCAGGTGAGGCTGACTCGCCCCCATCCGCCAGGATTGAGAGGGGAGAGACCAGTGTCCGAATTACCGTCTGCGCGACACTGCAAGACCAGTCTGCCTTCTCCAGTTCAGGCATCAGGGCCGACTTCGTGGTCCAGTATGATGTAGTCATGGAGGACATCGTTGGAGACGTGCAGGTGAGAGGGCCAGGAGAATGGAAAGAGCGTGGGCTCTGGAGTCAGACAGGCCTGGGAAACAAGGCGCTGGCCTCCACAAGGTGCGCGTTTGCTTCTCCCTAGGGATCAGTGAGGACTAGTGAACACGGACAGGACGGTGTGTAGCGACACATGACTTCACACCTGGTGAAGCACATATGTCCCCCAAAGAGCTGGAGACCCGGAACTGTATAAACTGAATCAAGATCCAGTTGAATACATTCCTAACTGAAGCAAGTCATAGCCCACTCTTAACCAGACCTTTTGGAAAGGCAACCATTGGCCAGTGAGTAGTCTCTCCCACTTTCTGCAGCTCTGATACTCTCATGTTCTCTTGGGCTTTCTGGATGTCTCTAAGTTTTAAAAATTCTTTTTGCCTCACTTGAGCCATTTGCCTAAACAGGGAGCCCTTAAATTCTGAGCTCACACACTCACGAAGAACGTGCAGAGGTCCCACGCTCTACCAGAGGGGTAGAGGCTGATCCGGGACCCTTGGCTTGACAACAACAATTGCATGGCAGCCTGAAATGTCTGGTCCCAGCCTGCTTCTCCCACCACACCTCTCACTGCCTCCAGCACACAAACCATCCTCCAGCTGCCCCACACCATGCCACACCACACACCAATGTCCCAAATCACCTGCACCCGCCAGTCATCTGTGCCTGATTATGTGCTCATACTATCTGCCGCCCTGGGAATGTCTTCTCCCTCCTTTCTCCACTGGTGAGTGTCCTCCTCATCCCTGAAAACCTTGCTTCAGGGCCACCTCCATGATGACCCCACCCCACGTACAATTCCTCTCTCTGCTCTGGGCTAGTATAGTGCTTTGGTTACACCTCTCCTCATGCACTTACTTACTCATTCATATGTGGACTCATCTCCATCAAGCAGGAAACTGCTCTAGCCCAGTCCTGCCCTCACTGACTCTGGGAAGTCAGGAATGAGTTGGACACAGCCGTAATCTCCCTTTGGAAATGTCCCATCCTGAGGTAACCCAATACATAGAGCCAGAGCAGTCATAAAAGGTTCTAAGGGCTGTGTATAAATCTGTAATGGGTTACGTATGGATACCACTGAGGAGGGTTTCACGAGAGCCTTCCTGAACGAGTTGGCCTTTAAGTTAGCATAGGAAAACTGAATAGACTTTACCTCCACCTGGACCGATAGGATGAAGGGGAGGGCATGCAGAGAGAGGGGAATAGCATATGCAGAGGCACAGAGGTATAACAGAGGCCTGATGTGTAAGGGGAATAGAAGGAATTCACCCTCTCAGAATAGGAGCTGAGGGTATCATGCCAGTAGGTGGCAGCAGGGCCTTAACCTGGTGTTCTGGGGTGTGTGTGTGTGTGTGTGTGTGTGTGTGTGTGTGTGTTTGTGCGCACGCACATGTGAACTGAGGCATTTGTCTGCTTGTTCATTCTTTACCTCTCCCACCATTGCCTGGAGTAAAGATACAGATAGAACAGACGGAACTAGGCATTAAATAGTACGACTGATACTCCCATCCACTGTGTGCTATGATTCCTGCATCCCCCAACCAAGAACCCCTCAATTCACCTCCCATTTTACATGAGTATGCCCGCCTTTCAAAGCCCAACACATTCACTCCATGGGCACCTAATCCGGTATGCCCACTGCTGGCTGATGTCAGGAACCCTGAAGTGAATCACACACAGATCTTATTCACTGTCTCCAGGTGAAACAGAGAGACACGAGAATGACGCAAGATGAGAAGTGCTTTGTCAATGACAACATAAGTATGATGGAAGCCATCATGAGGGGTGAGGAGGTCAGGGAGCCTGACCTGGGTCTTAAAGAATTCAAAGAAGTGTACCAAGTTGGGAAGGGGGCTCTCAGAAGGCAAAGGCAGTCTAGTAAACTGAGGGCTGCATGATACAGAGAATGGAGGCTGGAAATATCCAGGGGTGTGTAGGGAACTACAAGTAGATTGGAGTTCCTGGAGTGTTGATTTGAGGCCCAAGAAATGCCCAGAGGTGAGATTGAAGGCCATGAGTGCTGCAGGGGCTTGATAAGGAACATAAAATTTATGTTGAACGTGCCCAGGGAGCCCTGAGAGGGAATGACGCTATGAGGTTTGTGTTTTGAAAGACCAGACCGTGCAGCTGCTACAACGATGCATGGATGGGAGGGGCCCCAGGAGAAAGAGGGAAACCCGAGGGAAAGGAGCCCTAAATTTGGGCTTTGTTAGTTTGGGATGGCGAGGAGGGGTGGACCTGAGACATATCCAGCAGATCAAACCAGCATGAATTTGTGGCTGGTTGGATGTGAGGAGTGAGGGACACAGGAGGATTCAGGGGTGACACTCAGGTTTGTATCTGGAGTGACCATGTGCATGATGGTGCCTCTAAATGACAAAGACACGCAAGGGTGAGACGGGAGGAAGGCAATGAATTTGTTGTTTGAGCAGCATACATTGGAGGCTTCAGCCATCCAAGGGAACAGGTCCAATGGTGAGTGGGTATGAAGTTGTGGAGGGGGAAGAGTGAAGAGCATTGGACTGGGGAAAGAGCTGTGGGGTCAGCAGTGGAGATTCAGGGGTTGAATCCAAGAGAGCTAGGGAGGTGACCCAGGCCAAATGTATAGAGTCGGAAGAACAGATCCAGGACGGCAGTTGCTAAGGTAGAGCTTCCCAGTCTAGGAGCTATTGATCTCCACAGCCCTTGGGGTATCTGGCCCCACGAGCTGCCATCAGCCTATTCAGGGCTCTAAATCCCCACCACTTCCCTCCACTGTGCTACACAAACGTAATCATTTTCTTTGCATGCCATGACAGACAAATATTAGGCAACACTGTTTAAGGGACAGGGGGGGAAATGCAGCTGAAGAAAGAGACTGAATCCGATGGGCCTGAGAGCTGGCAGGAGAATAAGGAGCGTTCATCATCTCTGAATCTCAGGGGAAAAGATTCTTCTGAGGACCAGAAGTGATTGTCAATTGTGAAATAATATATCAGGGAGGTGCAGTCTGATGAGAACTGAAACACACCCACTGAGTTTTCCAACCAACTGGTCGTTGCTACCTTTGGTGAGAGATGGATCAGCGGTGGGGCTGGAAGCCAGTCTGCAGTGGGCAGAGGAGTAAACCGGAGGTGAGAAGAGCATTACAGCTGTCGAGTTCATTACCTTGGCATGCTACTGGGGAGAAAGGAGCTGATTTGAAGTTTGGGTGGGATCGGGATGAATGGAGGTTGTCTTAGTGGATGGAAAAGACACCAACATAATTTTTTTAATTAATTAATTAATTTATTTATTTATTTATTTATTTATTTCTGGCTGTGCTGGGTCTTCGCCTCTGTGCGAGTGCTTTCTCCAGTTGTGGCGAGCGGGGGCCACTCTTCATCGCGGTGCGCGGGCCTCTCACTATCGTGGCCTCTCTTATTGCGGAGCACAGGCTCCAGACGCGCAGGCTCAGTAGTTGTGGCTTACGGGCCCAGTTGCTCCGCAGCATGTGGGATCCTCCCAGACCAGGGCCCAAACCCATGTCCCCTGCATTGGCAGGCAGACTCTCAACCACTGCGCCACCAGGGAAACCCTAACATTTTTAAACTCTAAAGAAGACCCAGTCGGGTGCATGGGCTGGGTTGGAGAGTAGGAGTCTGGCTGGTGGAGGAGGTACTGGAGGCTGGGCATGCATGGGGTCAGGGAAGGATTGTTTTGCCTTTCAGTAGAGGGAGGAGGCATATAGGTGTGTGGACCCTGTGCAAGGGTGGGGTGGGCAGTCCAAGGGACATGGCCTGGTGCCCTTAATTTTTTCATGAGGAGGGAGGGGAGGCATTTCCTGAGAATGGGGTGGCATGACAGCTGAAGGGAGTGTGAGAGGTTGGTGACCTGGGTCATGCCTCTGGTTTATATAATAGGATGTGAGGTGTGGGGCCACTGGTGAGCCTGGGACCATGGAGAGGTAGGAATGTGATTTTCCCAGAAGCTCTCACCTACCCAGGTATGGGAAGAACACAGAAGGACAGCTGGACTCTGCCTGTGGCTTGGGCAATTGCAGGATGGTTGACCCAGGGCTTGGGGAACTGCTGTAGAGTGCCAGGAAAAAGTGCAGACAAAGCCTACGCTTGTGCTTGTGAATTAATTCAAAGGCTGGGGTGGAGGGGAAGAGCAAGATGTCCTCCCATCTCCTTCCTGCTCTCCACCACCCCCCTCCCGCCCTCCAAGACGGGAGGAGATAGTGTGTCCAGCTTTGTGACCAGAGAATGCCTGAAGGGCTGAGAGGAGAATAAGCTGGTTATCCCAGGACAGAACTTGCTTCAGGCTCCTGGGCAGCACAGACCCTCAGCAAGCCTATACTTCCTTAGGCTGAGCTGCCACTGGTCCTGGGGGCCCTTCCAGCTTCCCCCTCCGCTTCCCTCAACTGTCCCAGGCCCCAGGCTCTGCAGAAGGAGAGATGGAGTGGGGGAAGGGGGTCAGCAGCCAATCATATCCCCGATAGCCCAAGGCATCTGCACCTGGTCTAACCAATCCCCTCTGAACAAATAGCTCACTCAGCCTCTGCTCCCTCCTCCCCTCCCTGCTCTGCCCAGCAACAGCAGAAAGGAGGTTTAAGGAGGAGAGGGAGGCCCTGCAAACTCCCAGCCCCTGGCAGCAATGGAGCCGGGCCTCAGGCTCACTCTATAGAGGGAGGTTAAAACAACACTCTCAGTTCCTGGAGCCCAGGCAAAACGTCCCTAGGGGCCCTCAAGACTATGCAAGCCCAGCTCTCACAGACAGGAACTCACATATTACAGAGATCCTGATCCCTGGAGCCTTGGGCCACAAGCCAGTCTCATTTTCTCCACAGCTCAGGGGCAGGCCCTGGGCTGGCAGCCTGACCAGCAGAGATACACTTCTGGTGGAGGAGATGGACATTGAGCAAACAATCCCACAAATGCCTATTTAATAGCAACAGTGATAAGGCCTAGGAAGGAAAAGAGCAGGGTTTTATGCAGCAAAATAAGAGGGGACTTGATTTAGACTGGCTTTCACAGTTTTTGTTGATTCCACTTCTTTTTTTCCAGATTTGCGATGGCTATTTTGTTCATTACTTTGCACCCAGAAGCCTTCCACCTGTTGAGAAAAACGTGGTGCTTGTTATTGACGCGAGCGGCTCCATGTTTGGTACCAAAATGAAGCAGGTAACAAGGACCCTGGGGATCGTTCATAGCTCTTGATTTAGAAAGCTCAGAAAGCAGAGAGTGCTGGTACAGTGGTTCCCTGAAACAAGACACCCTGCCATCCCATCACCTTTGGACCTTATAGGCCTAGGCCTACCTTAGAGTCTTGGTACCTTACATATCAGGAGCCATGTAGACATGGAGCCACAGAATCCTAGGAACACTGAAACATAGGACTATGGGGCCTGAACCCATCATGAGCCTCAACCACAAACCTCCAGGTCTCATAAAGGCCCAGAGTCATAGAGACTTTGGGCTAGAGTACTCTGGCATCATAAAGCCTGAGTCAACAACATTAAAACTGTAGTCATTTTAGATTCAGAACTGTCAAGGGACCACAGCTTTGTGTTGCTTGGTTTTGTTTGACTATATAGTCAGAAGAATACAGTGCACTGGCCTTATAGTGCTTAGAAGCCATAGAGTCCTGGGCCCATCTAGGCTTCAGTCTTGTACCCCACCTACAAGAGCACCCTTGAAACAGAATCCTGGAGCCATAGGCCAAAGAGATTTTGACTTTAGAGCCTGAATCCATAAAGTTCTGGAAGCAGCGTTTCAAACCATAGTACTCTGTGGTTCTAGAAATATACAGTTCTAGTGTCTTGGGATAGTGTAACCTTTTTTACCTTTACATTTTGAACCACAGAGTCCATGGGACCTGAGGCTAACTGACTTGTGTTTTATGAGAATATAACCATACTGGGAGAAGGGAAGTATTGAAAACTGTCTCCTCTAGCCTTTAATGTATGGGAAGGGATATACCCAACTCCAAACCTTTTTAGTCTTTCCATTTCATCTAAGGCAGGAAAAAAGCTGAAAGAAGTTATGATGAGCATATTCCAGGGGCTAGGTGCCCTAAAAGACTGAGACCTAATCCTAGAACTATAGAATGTTTCTCCTCCCCCCATGCATGACCACCATATCAGCTGGGTTCCTGTGTAAAAGCAGGAGGTTACAGTTGAAAGAACTGGAAGCCTGTACTCTATTTATGGAAGAGTCTCTAGGTAAACCCAAGACAACATAGGAAACAAAAACAAGGACTCTAGAAACAATTTTAGCCTCTGACACCCGCAAATGCAGCAACCAACAAACACAACCTAACTCCTAACAAGATAAACATAAAACCTCACACTAAAGGTCTATTTACCTCAGTTCCTTTTACCTCATACCTCATGTCTGGCTTTCAACAAAAATATACAAAGAGTGCTAAAAGGAAAAACACAATCTGAAGAAATGAATCAAGCATCAGAACCAAATTGATATGGCAGAGTTTGGAAATTATCAGGCCAGGAATTTAAAATAAGGATGACTAATATGCTAAGGGTTCTAATGGGAAAAGTGGGCAACATACAAGAACAGATGGCAAATTTAAGCAGAGATAGATATCCTAAGAAAATTAAAAAGAATACTAGAAATATAAAACACTGTAACAGGAATGAAAAATGCCTTTGGTGGGCTCATTAGGAGACTGAACATGGCCAAAGAAAGAATCAATGAACTTGAAGATATGACAATAGAAACTTCCCAAACTGAAAAGCAAAGAGAAAAAAGAATGAAAATATATATATATGGAATCTTAAAAAAAAAATAGTTCTGAAGAACCTAGGGGAAGGACAGGAATAAAGACACAGACGTAGAGAATGGACTTGAGGACACAGGGAGGGGGAAGGGTAGGCTGGGACGAAGTGAGAGAGTGGCATGGACTTATATATACTACCAAATGTAAAATGGATAGCTAGTGGGAAGCAGCCACATAGCACAGGGAGATCAGCTCAGTGCTTTGTGACCACCTAGAGGGGGTGGGATAGGGAGGGTGGGAGGGAGACACAAGAGGGAGGAGATATGGGGATATATGTATATGTATAGCTGATTCACTTTGTTGTAGAGCAGAAACTAACACATCATTGTAAAGCAATTATACTCCAATGAAGATGTTTAAAAAAAACAAAAACAAAATATCCAAGAACTGTGTACATGTACAAAAGTGTAACATGTGTAATGGGAATACCATAAGGAAAAGAAAGAGAGAAAGTAACAGAAGAAATATTTGGAGGAATAACAGATACAAATTTTCCAAAACAAATTACATCCATCAAACCACAGGTCCAGGAAGCTCAGAGAACACTAAGCAGGATAAATACCAAAAAATGTGCATGTAGGCATATCCTATTCGACCTGCAGAAAATTAAAGACAAAGAGAAAATCCTGTAAAAGCCCACAGAAAATAATATCTTACTTATAGAGGAACAAGAATAAGAATTACATTGAATTTCTCTTGAGAAACCATGCAAGGAAAAGGAGAGTGTAGTGAAATATTCAAAGTGTTGAAGGAAAAAACCACTCACTTTGAATTCTGTATGCAGGAAAATTGTCCTTCCAAAGTGAAAAATAAAGACTTTAGCAGCCAAACAAATATTGAGAGAATTTTCACCTGTAGACCTGTCTTGCACAGCTAAATGTTAAAAGAAGTTCTCCATAGAGAAAGAAAATGGGATAGCTCAGATACTTGGATCTACATAAAGAAATGAAGATTGTTAGAGAAAGAATAAATAGAAGTAAAATAATATATTTTATTTTTTAACTAATTGATCTAACAGATAATGATTTGTTCAAAATAATAATAACAATGTATTCAGTGAATATAGTTTACTGATAATTGAAATTAATGACAGCAATGTTATAAAGGACAAGATAGAGGAATTGGACTACTCTGTCACAAGGTATTTGAACTATTCATGAAGCTGTATAGTGTTATTTGAATGTGGACTAGAATTAGTTGTAAAGGCATGTTGCAAACTCTAGGGCAACCACTAAGAAATTTTCTTAACATAATGGATATGCTAAGAGACAAGAGACAATGGGACCATATAAAACACTCGACTGAAGCCAGAGAAGGCAGGAAAAGAGTAGGAGACAAAGGAAAAAAAAAGGGAAACAAAGAGAAAACAGTTAAAAATATAGCAAGTATTAATCTAATTATATCAGTAATCACTTTAATGATGACTTGTCTAAATACACCAATTAAAAGGCAGAAGCTTCCATATAATATGTTTATGTATAGCTGATTCACTTTGTTATAGAGCAGAAACTGACACACCATTTTAAAGCAATTATACTCCAATAAAGATGTTAAAAAAAAAAAACAACAGTACAGCCGACTTAAAAATTGCTTCAAAATTTAAAAGGGTAAGGGCTTCCCTGGTGGCGCAGTGGTTGAGAATCTGCCTGCCAATGCAGGGCACACGGGTTCGAGCCCTGGTCTGGGAAGATCCCACATGCTCCGGAGCAACTGGGCCCGTGAGCCACAATTACTGAGCCTGAGCGTCTGGAGCCTGTGCTCCGCAACAAGAGAGGCCGCGATAGTGAGAGGCCCACGCACCGCGAGGAAGAGTGGCCCCCACTTGCCGCAACTAGAGAAAGCCCTCGCACAGAAATGAAGACCCAACACAGTCATAAATAAATAAATAAAAATTAAAAAAAAATTTTAAAGGCTAGATCTCATGTTAAGTGTTCTTACCATAACAAAATTAAAAAAAAAAAAAAAGACGGAAGCTGCCAGTGTCAATTAAAACAAAACAAAAACAAAAACCAACTGTATTTTCTACAAGAAGCCCATTTTAAATATAAAGACACAGATAGATAAAAGTAATGGGATGCAAAGAACATATACCATGCTAACACTAATCAAAAGAAAGCTGGAACAGCTATATTAATTTCAGACCAAGTACACTTCAGAGCAAGTAAATTGTCAGGGATTAAAAGGTACATTATATTATGGTAAAAGGGTCGATTCTCCAAGAAGACATAATAATCCTTAATGTGTATGCACCTAACATTAGAGTGCCAAAATACACGAGGCAAAAATTGATAGAACTGCAAGGATAAATGGACAAATCCACTATTATAGTTGGAGACTTCAACTTCCCTATATCAGAAATGGACATATCCAGCAGGCAGAAAATCCATAAGGACATTGTTGAACTGAACAGCACCATCATTTAATTGAATCTAACTGACACCTACACAACATTTCATCCAACAACAGCACAATGCACATTTGCCCCAAGCTCACGTGGAATATTTGCCAAGATAGACTACATTGTGGGCCATAAAACACACCTTAACAAATTTAAAATAATATACATCATACAAAGTATGCTCTCAGACTAAATGGAATAAAAGTAGAAATCAGCAACAGAAAGATAGCTGGAAAATCTCAAAGTAATAGGAGATTAAACAACATACTTTTAAAAACGTAATCTGTTCCTGGATAACAGGAGATTCTCAGGGAAGGCCATCCTTTATGTGTCAGCCCTCTTAATGGAAGCAGGAATATGGTGCTCAGCTCCTTTTTTTTAAAAATATATATTTATTTATTTATTTATTTATTTATTTATTTATTTATTTGTCTGCTCCGGGTCTTAGTTGCAGCATGTGTAATCTTCGTTGTGGCGTGCGGGATCTTTTTAGTTGCAGCATGTGGGATCTTTTTTTTTTTTAGTTGCAGGATCTTCGTTGCCGCATGAGAACTCTTAGTTGTGGCATGTGGGATCTAGTTCCCTGACCAGGGATTGAACCGGGGCCCCCTGCATTGGCAGTGCGGAGTCTTAGCCACTGGACCACCAGGGAAGTCCCTGGTGCTCAGCTCCTGATCCCAGAATGTGTGACCTATCCCCTGAGTTCATCTTGTGGCAGGAAAGTTTCTGATCCACTTAAAAGCATTCAAGGCATCTTCTATCAGTTTAAGATGTAGAGAAAAGCAAGCCACAAATGTCCTTCCTGTGGTTTCTAGAATCCACACCTCTATAAAAGGTTGAAGGTGTATATTATGCTTAAAATCACTGGATTTACCACCTCCAAAATACAGATTTGAGTCCCTGGTCCATCAATGACTAGGTGTGTGACCCTGAGCTAGCCACTCCACTCTCTGAGCCTTAATGTCATCTCTTGTAAAATGAGGATAATATTAGTACCTTATTCATTGTGTTGCTGTGAAGATGAAATGAGCTGATGCATCTAAAGTACAGTGCCAGGAGCATAGCAAGTATCCTATAAATGGTACCCTAATACTAGAACCTACATATTGTATTCCCTGAGCGTAGCTCTATACTAAATATTGTCATGGAGAAGGGAGCCAAGAGGAAGTAGCAATCTAAGCCCTGTTCTCAGAGGACTCAAGATCTGTATGGAGAATGAAAATATTCCACGTAAGATAGTCAGCAAATAATGTGGGACAGGGAATATCTGGGTGTGAAGGGCATGGATCAGACTAGGCAATCAAGGAAGGGCTGCCCAGAGAAAGAGCAACTGAAGGAACTATGAAGATATGAATAAGTAAAGGACAAAGTTGTGGAGACGAAATGGAATCTAGGTTATCTGGAGGCTGGTGAGAAGACCAGACTGGAAGAAACAGAAATTGAGGTAGAAGAACAGATTAGAGAGAACAGAGAACCAAAGCATGCAAAGTCATTGAAAGGTAGCTATAAATACCTGGAATCGTAAAGCTCTTAAACTTTAGGGCCCTCGAATCATTGAATCCTTGATCATGGGTTCAGAAACCATAGAACACATGAATCCTAGCTCTCTGAAAGCGTAGAACTTGAACCTTCTAGACCACCACTGTCCAGTAGAACTTTTTTGATGATGGAAATGTTCTAAACAGTGTCCAGTACAGTAGCTACTGGCCACATGAGGTTCTTGAACCCTTGATATGTGGCTACTGCAAATGAAGAAACAGAATTTTAACTTTTTCTTTAATTTTAACTAACTTACATTTACATTTAAATAACTACATGTGGCTAGCAGTTACCATTGGACAGTACAGTTCTAGGCTTTGAGCCATTAGAGCCTATAGAGCATTTTGACCTAAGAATCCTAGACTTAAAGTGCTGGAGTCAGAGAACATTAAAACCATACAACACTTAGACCTCAGTACCTTGTATAGAAAGAGCCTTTCAGTCTTGAACAAGACCTCAAGTCTTGGTCCATCTCCTTCACATCATCTATATCCCACAGACTAAAAAGGCCATGAGTGTGATCCTTGGTAACCTGCCGGCCAGCGACTACCTCAACATCATCTCCTTTTCTGACACAGTTAGTGTCTGGAAAGCCAGAAGCTCCATCCAGGCCACCATCCAGAATGTCCACAGTGCCAAGGACTACCTGGGGCACATGGAAGCTGCTGGTTGTGTTAGACCTACCCATCCAAATTGGCAGGCTGTGGTGACATGGGAAATTCCTGAAACCCTCCCTTCATGCACCCATCCACTTCACCTCTCATAATGTCTGAAATACCACTGTTACATTTTACACAAATATGTCCCTTTTTCCTTCTGTGTTTCTTTGCCTAGTGGAAAGAGCACAGCTAAATATCCATGTATTTTAGGACACATTCCTCTTTGGGGCTGAATTTCCTCCTCTTTAAAGCACATACTCAAAAGAATTTGCTGAAACTTTTGTTTTATTTTGTATCAATAATCTAGATATTTATTTCTAAGTATTTGAGCAAGCTGCTGCCCTGATTTTGGCTTCTGATCAATCCTCTCTCAGACGATTACTGAAGTCTCCCCCACCCACCACCTCCTGACAACTCAGCCTTTTTTTCCCCTGTAGCATGGAGGTGGAGATGCTATCCTTGGGGATCTGCCAATCTGACTAGCGAATGAGACATCCCCCCAGGAAACAGTCAGAGCAGTCTGAGACAGGGAGTGATAAAAACCAAGGACATGTGGGCCCCACTGTCAGATTTCAGGGAGACTGTGTGGGGGTGGGGATTTGGGAAGGATAAGCAGCGGAAACAGTGTGAGCAAAGATAAGGAGATATGACTGAGCCTGGGAGGTTGGTGAGGTACCCAGTGTGTCCAATGGGGGTAGAAGTTACTAGAAAAAATGGTCTCACAGTCTGCTCTCCAATTAGGGACTGACATCAATGCAGCTCTGCTGGCAGCTGCTTCAGTGCTGAACCATAGCAACCAGGAGCCTGGGAGGGGCCCCAGTGTGGGGAGGATCACTCTCATTATCTTCCTGACAGATGGGGAGCCCACGGCTGGAGTGACGACTCCCACTGTGATCCTCTCCAACATCCGTCAGGCACTGGACAACAGAGTGTCCCAAGGTCAGCTTGGCCTTTGGGGATGATGCTGACTTCCCACTGCCGCGTCGCTTGTCCCTGGAGAACCAAGGAGCATCCTGGCGCATATATAAGGACACCAACACAGCCCTACAGCTGGAGGGCCTCTATGAAGAGATCTCCATGCCTCTGCTGGTAGATGTGCATCTGGACTACCTGGGTGGCTTGATTGGCGCCTCCCCTTGGGCCTTTTCCCCCAACTACTTTGGTGGTTCAGAGCTGGTGGTGGCAGGCCAAGTGCAACCAGGCGAGCAGGAACTGGACATCTACCTGGCAACCCGTGGCCCCAGGGGTCAGCTTCTCGTGGCCCACCACAGTGAGGTGGCCACCAACAGCAGCCAGAAGGTCTTTGGTTGCCCAGGGGAGCCAGCCCCCAATGTAGCCCACTTCATACGCTGCCTCTGGGCCGACATCACCTTTGGAGAACTGCTGGAGGCACACTTCCAAGCTCACGATGCCAGCACTCACCACCTGCTGGCTACCAAAGTCCTCAACCTGTCCTTTGAATAAGATTTTGTCACACCTCTGACTTCACTGGTCATGGTGCAGCCCAAAGAAGCCACTGAAGAAGTCAGAAAACAGACTTCCACCGCAGATGGACTAGGCACCATCATGCCCTCATCCACCAGCAGTTATGGCCTAAGGACAGGCACAGCCCAGCCAGCCTTGGTTCCCAAGGTTTCTCCCAAATCAAGGCTTCTGAAACCAAAGTTCTACTTATCCTCAACTACTCCTGCCCAGTTCCAAGGAGTTGGAGCCACTGGGTCAGAGCCCTAGTACCCCATCCACCCTCACACACCCAAAGCCCCAAATTCCAGCACAACAGGATTCTGGCAACTTGGCTCAGCCAACATTTAGGATACCACCTGCTGCCATTGTGCCCTCAAATTCTGGTGGCCTATTGCTTCTGAAGCCCAGCACACCATTACATCAGAATTCTGGTACCCTATTACCAATGAATTCCAAGACACAAGTCCCACCTCTGAATCCTAGCACCCCAGCCCAGCCCAAAGCTGGCTCTATGGAACATGTTACTCTGCTGCATTCCAAACCTGGTTCTCCATCACAACCTAAACTAGATGCCCCATCACACCCCCAACCTGGGGTACTTACATCACAGTCACCCAAAAGCCTGTCACAGCCTAGGGCTGGAGTCTCCACATATCAGGTTGTCAAATACCCATAAGGGTTCCTGCTCCTAAGACCCCAAACAACCTGCCGTACCCTAGACCAGGGATCCTCTTATCCAAGACCCCTAAAATCCCATCACCTCTTAAACCTAGTGCCCCACCTCACCAAACTCCCCTAAGCTTATCACTTTCCAAACTTAAAACAATAATCCCCAATAAACCCAAAATCTCATTACCCCCCAGGCCTGACAAACTCAGGTCCTCACCTCCTCAGAGCCTTAGCATACTTCCGAGCACTATCTCAAGTCCTACAAGTCCCAGCAGTTCCATGACAATTTCTGTCCTTGGAGAACCCCTCCCTACTCTCTTTCACCCCACCCTGCCCTCTCTGCTGCCCCCTGGAAGGCTCTGGCATCAGCATGACCTGTTGCCGGAGCCCCAATGCACCAGGAAAATTCTGGGACCATCTGTGTCAGGAGTCCCGATGATGGGCTTACCCAATAGCTCCAGGTCTATGCCAGAAGGCAATCCCCCAAACCTGCCAGTCTTGCTGCCTTCTAGCACCCTCCCTGAGGCGGTCAGCCTGCTCCTTATCCCTGAGGAGCTATAGCTGCTGTCTGAGTTAATGGAGGAGTCCAAATTTGTGGAGTCCTTGAACCCACCGGCTTTCTATACCTTCCTCACTCCTGACAAAGATGGTGAGTGCCATGGGCAAGAGGTCAAACCACAAGGGGGGGCAGTATGAATAGAGAGAACCAGGAACTAGAAGTATACAAAGCTTGTGCAGATTCTTGTGATTCAAGCTGCTTGCTTGCTTACTTTGAGACTTTGAACCAGCTACTTAACTTCTCTGGGCCTCAGCACATAGGCACAGAATTAGAGGCCCTGGGAGAGAAGGGATGTTAAGACTCAGGAATTCACAGAAATGGACTGGCCAAGCTATGGCTTTGACATTTGCTTTGTTGGACAAGAGAATTGCTCATGCTTCCCAAGCAGAGAAGGGATGTGGGGTTATAAATTGGAGCATCACTGGGCAAGTCAGCTCTGATTGGTTATTTTGTGAACAGCCCTGCTTAATGAAAGGGATATAAAAATTGGGGAAGGTGATGACAGTTGTCTTTAAATTTCCCAAAGACTGTGAAATAATAACAGTTTACATTTTTTAGCTCTTCCTATGTGCAGGTACTGCTCTACATATTGTACTTGTAGTCCTCATTTAATCCTCACCAAAAACTCTTAATATCTGCATTTTACTCATGGGGAAACTGAAGCACAGAGAAGTGAAGTAACTTGTTCCACATCACATAGCTAGTAAGAGATTTGAACCTACATAATCTGGTCCCATGCTGAATGTGATTCACCACTTCACAATTCGCCTTCCTGAGAGGAGTGACATTTCCTGGGGTGACCTTGTAGGGTAGGATCAGAACCAGTTGGTGGTGACAGTAAGTCATAGAGATAGAAATTTGGGCATGACATCCTTGACATACCCCTCTCCTTCACCACCCTCCCTCCCGATATCCCATCCATCTTCAATTCCTGACACTGTTATCTTTAATATGTTTGTCAAATGCACCCACTTCTCACTACCCCAATTGTCACTATCCTAGGGCAGACTACCATTGTGCCTCACCAACAAAACTGTTCCAGCCTCCTCACTGGTTTTCTTGCTTCCTCTCTTGAGATATTCTCTTGGCCATTCTCCCCCAGCAGCCGAAGGGATCATTTTTTGTTTTTTTATAAATTTATTTATTTTATTTTATTTTTATTTTTGGCTGTGTTGGGTCTTCGTTGCTGCACGCGGGCTCCCTCTAGCTGCGGCGAGCAGGGGCCACTCCTCATTGTGGTGCGTGGGCTTCTCACTGCGGTGGCCTCTCTTGTTGTGGAGCACGAGTTCTAGATGTATGGGCTTCAGTAGTTGCGGCATGCAGGCTCAGTAGTTGTGGCTCGCAGGCTCTAGAGCACAGGCTCAGTAGTTGTGGCACACGGGTTTAGCTGCTCTGTGGCATGTGAGATCCTCCCGGACCAGGGCTCAAACCCATGTCCCCTGCATTGGCAGGCAGATTCCTAACCACTGCACCACCAGGGAAGCCAAAAGCGATCATTTAAAAACATAGATCACTTCATGTCCCTTCCCTACTTAACTCCTCTCAAAGGTTTCCTATCATACCTAGAATAAAGTCCAAAGTCCTCTTTATGAGCTTCAAGGCCCTGCATGATCTGCCCTCTATCCCATACCTCTCTGACCTCACCTTCTCCCACTCACCCTCTGAACTCAAGCCCCAATGGCCTCCTGTTCCTCCAATGGGCCTTACCCCCATCCCTGCCTCCACTCAGGGACCTCTTCCAAGCTGTTCCCCCTGCTTGAAAATTGCTCTGACCTGCCTTGCCCTGCTCCCTACCTACCACCCTCATCTCTTCCATTGCCACTCAAACTCCAGCTCATGCCTTAAATCTCAGGTCAAATGTCCTTCTCACCCCTTCCTACTGCCCCAGACTACGTCAAGGATCTGCAACTCCCTCCATCAATCTGCTCTTTTTTCTTATAGCATTTGTCACCATTGGTAATTATAATTTCATTCATGCCTGCCTTCCCAACCAAAATATGAGCTTCACCAGGTCAGAAATCATGACTGACTTTTTCACCACCATATCCCTGATGCTTGAACGGTGCCTGAATGAATAAATAAATGATCACATGAATGCATGCGTAAATGCTATAAGGAAGAATTTTGAACATAACTGAGCTTGAAAGACTAAGGTGCTATGGAGAACATAAGGTCTCAGTCTTGGCAATGTGCAGGTCAGATTGGGAAGCCAATGAAGACTCTTCTGGTCAGAAGGAGAGTCTCCCCTTTGGTGGGCCGAGGACATCTTTGCCCTCCGAGTGTGAAGGATTTCTCTTATTTCTTTTACACTTGGCAGAAAATCCACATTGGGACAGCAATTCTGAGGAGATCCTGGGAGGAGCTGGAGACAGCATGGAATCTCAGGGAAGTTCTGCAGGGCTAGCAAAAAGTGAACAAAGAGCTCCCCTGACAAAGATCCCTGAGCTTTCATTTCCATTCAGTTAGAATTTTCACAGGTATTGTGTGAGCCCAGAGGAGGGACAATGTATTAATTTTCCATTGCTGCATAATAAATTACCACAAACTTAGTAGCTTAAAACACTCCCATTAATTATCTCACAGTTCTATGGGCCAGAAGTCTAGGCAAGAGTTAGTTAGGTTCTCTGCTCAGGATTTCATAAGACTAAAATCAGGGTGTCTATCAGACTGAGTTCTCATGGTCTTCCACGTTTGTTCAGGTTGTTGGCAGAATTCAGTTCTTTGTATTAAGACTGAGATCGCTGTGGGATTTTTGGGGGGGTTTTTTTGTTTGTTTTCTTTGTTTTTTTTGTTTTTTGTTTTTTTCTGATTGTTGGCTAGCAGTCACTCTCATCTTCTAGAGGCCCCTGGGGCCACTTTCAGGTCCTAGAGGCTTCCTGCATTCCTTGCCACGTGACCCCATCCATCTTCCAAAGACAGCCATGGAGAATCTCCCTCCTGTTAAATCCTTCTCATACTTCAAATCCCTCTGACATCTCTGTCTCTGATCTCCAGGCCCAGATTTAAAGGGCTCATGTGATTAGGTCATGCCCACTTGGATAATCTCCTTATTTCATCAACTGCACCACATAACATGACCTATTTATGGGAGTGATAACTCACCATATCACATCCTGAGGATTTTACAGGGTGTGTATACTGGGGAATCTTGGGGGGCATCTTAGAATTCTACCTACCACAGGCAGAAAGCAAGAGAAAATAACATTTGAGTTTGCCTGGAAGAATAACTAGAAATTGATCCTTAGTAGCTAAAGGAAGGAGAACATTCCAGGTGGCAGGAAAAAACAGAAGCAAAGGGTCACTAGCAAGATAAGGCAGGGAACTCATAAGAATAGTCAGTTCAGTTGGGCTGGAGCATGCAGAGAAGCCTGGAGAGCTAGGCAGGGACTAGATATCAGAAAAGACTTAAATGCTGAGCTCAGGATTTTGGGGTTTATTTTGGAGGAGGTGACTGAGAGGCCAGGGGGCCCCAGAGTACCTAGGAACGTAATAGATCAGTCTCTTACCAACACAGTCCCCCTCTCTTTTGTAGGCACGTTGCCAAGCATCTTCACCTTCTCATCCTCGGGTAAGCCAGGCACCCTTGCTGTCCTGTTTGAGTACAGGACAGCTTGCGCACTAGGATTGGGGCTGGACTGTCTCTCTGGGGAAATAGACATGGCCTCCTACCTTCTCCTCTCTCCTTCCCTCCCCTCCTCTCCCATTCCTTCTGATCTCAAGTGACCTCAGCGTGCAGTGACTTGAAGCAGGGTTTTGGTTCCCAGTCAGAGATTGAGGTCAGGTCGTGGCAGTGAGAGTACCAAAGCCTAGCCACTAGACCAGTGGCCCTGGCCTTTAGGCTTTGCAGAAAAGAATTCCCACAAAGATGGAAAGTAGTGAAACAAGTAGATTGTTTATTAGAAGGAAAAAGAGTACAGTACATGTGGATAGACACAGGGTGGACTCAGAGATTAACACCCTCGTGGTAGTTTAAATCACTTATATGGGGCATTTCTTCTGGGTTTCCTTTGGCCAATCATTTTGATTTGCCTGGTTCAGAGTCCGTATTTGGTATACCTCAGGATCCTCCCAATGTGTGTGCCAAGATGGATTCCACCCAAGAGGGCTATGGGTAGTTTGGCGTCACTCCCCTTTTGACCTCCAAGGACCTTTCTAGTTGGGAAGATCTCCTTGACTTTGAGAATGAGAACTATGTGGTCTCTTATCTTCTATCTGGGTAGGGCCCAGCCTCCTCTCTCAATTGTCCTGCTATTCTGATCTTGGAGTATCGGTCCACAGGTATTGAATCTCCAATTGCTTACCCTGGGAGGGGCATCTACCTCCTTCCTCAAATACCCCATGAGAGATGTAGCCCCCAAGAAATATTTATGGGGAAGATGAAGGACAAAGGTCTCTCTTCCATAGCTTCTTCAGGCTGGCAAGGGGCTTGTAGACTCTACTTAGTTGGGGTCACAGAACTCTTGCCCTGTCTCATTAAGGGGCCCCAGGGTGATTTCTGTTGTTATTTCGGCAGGATTGGCTATGGGGAGTGGTTGGAGTCCCTGCACCACCATTATCCTGTGATGCCCTAGAGAAAACAAACTAAATAATTAGATTAGAGAAGCAGGGGCTAAAGACTAATAAAAGACTACTATAATCAGAGACTCAAGCAAGGGTAGGAAGCTGGTTATACAAGGTCAGCATATCTTTGTTAATCTCAGCCTTAAAATTTTAGTATATTTCTCTATTTCTAAAATGGAAGTTCTGAACCTGTTGGTTCCAGGTCTCCTTCTTGGACTGAAAGGTCTTGGTTGCAGATTTGCAACAGTATGGAAGACAACAGAGCACTAGGCAAAATATAACATAAATCAGTATGGCTGAAACAAGGAAGGTTATAAGAAAATGGAAACCTCCCATCAGAGAGTTTCTTTTTTTTTTGGTTCATGATTTTATTTTTACACAACATTGTAAAGCAACCATACGCCAATAAAATTAATTTAAAAAAAAATAATGCTGGTATAGAAAGGAATGACAGTTCACAATTGCTTAATTCTTAGATATCACTAGAAATTAAAGTTTTTAAGATTAAAGAATTCTAATGAATACATGTAATTATAATTACTAGAACCAATAAAGGAATACCAAACTTTTTGTATACCAAAAAGTTAATTAATTAATTAAATTTATCTTTTGAGTGAACTTAATTAGAATCTAATATTAATTCTATTTGTAATTTCTTTTTAAGAATATTACTATACTTTTACTTTTAAAGCCACTTCCTGTTACATTTTTAAAATCCCTTTCTTTTTTTATTAATTTTTATTGGAGTATGGTTGCTTTACAATGTTGTTTTAGCCTCCACTGCACAACAAAATGAATCAGCCATACACATACAGATATCCCCTCCCTTTTTGGACTTCCCTCCCACTTAGATTATCACAGTGCATTAGAAAGGTTTTAATATCTTGTGGGATCCAGGAAAACAAGCTGGAGAACCACTTTTCAATTTTCCTGCCCATAATGAATAACGAGGATTGGTGGTTAATTGTCTGCTGAAGCCAGGTGGCTTGTTGTCGAGTTTTCTCAATGTTGGTCTCTACCTGGGAGGAGGTGTTAATGTATGTGCAGCAAGAAGTGTTGGCAACTGCATGTACCCCTCCTTGCTCTGCCAACAGATAATCCAGGGCCAGTCGGTTGTCAAGTACCACCTTGGCCAGCGAATCTAGAGACTTCTGTAAATTAGTGAGAGAGTTAGCAGTACTGTTACCTATGGCAGTAAGAGTATGAGACAAGTTTCAAAGGACATGTTGGTGGGCGGCTACTCCCCACCATGGTAACAATGTATACCCAAAGAAATAGGCATCTCCATCTGGGATGCCACCAGGTAAACCTCGAGTTAATTGAGTGAACAGTTTTAATGAAGTGGTCCAGTGCTTGGATTCGTTTAAGGAGTGGATTAAGAAAGGGGTAATCAAGGTTCCCAGCATACACTGTGTGGGCATGGAGTTATTTTGTAGGCAATTAGTGGTGCATGGTTTTTTATCTACCTGGTATATGAAAATGTATCCTGGCAGGGCACAGTAGACTAACTCACCCAAAGTTTTAAAGCCTAGCCATCCGGAGGGGGAAGGGTAAGCTGGGACGAAGTGAGAGAGTAGCATTGACATATATACACTACCAAATGTAAAATAGATAGCTAGTGGGAAGCAGCTGCATAGCACAGGGAGATCAGCTAGGTGCTTTGTGACCACCTAGAGGGGTGGGAGGGAGGCTCAAGAGGGAGGGGATATGGGGATATATGTGTACATATAGCTGATTCACTTTGTTATACAGCAGAAATTAACACAAAATTGTAAAGCAATTATACTCCAATAAAGATGTTTAAAACAAAAAGACCTAGCCATCCAATTCTATTGTTATGGAAAATTTCTCCAGCTACAAATCCAACCCGTTCCATCCACATCCATCCTGCTATCTGCTTCTCCTGTGTGGATCGTTCTTCCTTTGGGTAGTGAGTTAGAGTTTGAGCACAAATAAGTAACTGGAATTCTGGCTTGGGGGGCCATTATAAAACGCTGGGGTGCTTTAATGCCAGTTTTTCATCTTCCCAATTTGACCTCATATTCTCCTTCTGTTGCTGAGGGGAAGGTTAGGCAAGAGACATTAGAATTTTCTTCAGTAGGAAAATGAACAAGTCTGACTCCGTACATTACCGTTCTGAGCCTTGGGTCTCTGGTAGAAGACCATTTTCCATCAGGAACTTGGCTAAAATTCCTTACAGGATGGACAAGAGGGTTGCTCTGGTCCACAATGGACTTAGCTCAGGGTAAACAAATCCAGCATTCTGTCAATAGAGTGGAGGAAGCAAGAGTTTGTGCAATGCAAACCAGAGTTGCTGTCCATCCTGTGGATAAGGGAAATAGGCATAGAAAAGCTAAGGCTTCATAGTAGCACCAGTCAGAGTCATATTTAAATCACCTAGCATGGGCAGAGAAGTTTAGTAAATTCCAAGAGCAAAGGTGGGAGCAAAGAAGACAATAGTTATCTAAATCTACCAGAGCCTATCAATTATTCTGTAAGTGGATTGGAGTAGCGGAAGGCAAGAAGGAAGATAGTGGCTATGGGGACTTAGCCTAGGGTCTAAGAAGTCTTTTTGTCCTTTTCAAATAAAAGCTTCAGGTCTTGGAGAGGTTCATTCATCCACCTGGAATTTTCAGGCTTTCCTGGGTCCTCCGGATCCTGTGGAGACTCAGAAGAAGGGGTGGATTCACAGGAATGGCTGGGATGTGGGTCTTCAGGTTCTTGTAACGTATCAGTGGAAACAGGTTTAATCCTGGACAGATGAACCCAGCTGGTGACCCCCTGGAGTTTAACTGCTGTAGGAGTGCTCAGCAGGACTAGGTAAGGACTCCTCCATTTTGGGAGTAGCTGATGACCAGGGGACTCATTTTTCCAGGTCTTTAAAAGTTCCCAATCTCCAGGTTTTACAACAGAGTGACTGGGACTGTCATCTGGAGAGGGCTGTACTCTGTTACCATGCTCTTGTATAGCCTCTGCACCTGGCCTGGGTTTATAATGTATTTAAGATGAACCTGGGTTTCTGGGTCAGTTAGCATGTCCAGAGTAAGGAATGTCCTTCTGTATGTCATTTTAAAAGGGCTTAACTTAGTGGTTGTTTTAGGGGCTGCTCTGACCCTTAAGAGGGCTATTGGCAGCAGGCAATACCACGACTCTGACCCTTCCTGATGGAGTTTGCCCAAGGTTTTCTTTAGAGTATGATTAGCCTGTTCCACTTTTCCTGAAGACTTCGGTCTCCAGGATGAACGGAGGTTGTATTTAATCCCTAAAGCCTGCAAAAGCTGTTGAGTGATCTTTGCTACAAACAAAGGTCCATTGTCACTCTGAAGGTGACGGGGCAACCTGAATCTAGGAATACTTTCCTTTAGGAGAGCCTTAGCCACTTCAGTTGCCTTCTCTGTTCTAGTAGGGAAGGCCTCTATCTATCCAGTAAAAGTATCTATAAAGACTAGTAAGTATTTGAAACCCTGGAAAGAGAGCATCTGAGTAAAATCTATTTGCCAGTCCTCTCCTGGGTAAGTCCTACATCGCTGGACTGGGTTAACAAGAGGGGGAGGCTTGAAGTTGCCTCCTGGATTATGGGTGGCACAAAGGGCACAGGCTCAAGTAACTCTTTTAATTGTCTCCGGGAGTCTTTTCCCTATAAAAAGACGGAAAACGATTATAGACATTGCATCTCTCCCCAGATGGAGAGAATCATGTAGCCCTTTAATAATTTTCCATTGGTCAGAGAGAGGTATGAGCAATTTCTGATCTATGTGCCACGAACCATCCATTCCCTTAGTTCCTCCTCTGTCTCATGCCCAGTTCTCTTTGGAAGTTGAGTACCTGGGTATAACATTAGAAGGGGTAAGAGATGGGATTAATGCCATTTCGGTTATGGGCATCAAGACTGCTTTCTTTGTTTCCCAATCTGCCCTGTTGTTTCCTTGAGAAATTTGAGAAGTTCCCTTTTGATGCCCATGGCAGTGAATGACTGTTATCTGTTTTGGTTTTTGAACCACTTCTATGAGATATAAAATCTCAGCCCTATATTTTATAGGGAAATTTCTTGCATTTAGGAGTCCTCTCTCTTTGCAGATAGCTGTGTGGGCATGTAAAACGAGGAAGGCATATTTTGAGTCGGTGTATATATTTATAATCTTTCCTTCCCCTAGGATTAAGGCTTGGGTTAGAGCTATCAGTTCAGCCTTTTGGGCTGAGGTGTTAGGTGGCAAAGGTTTTGCTTCTATGACACTATGCATGCTCACAACAGCATACCTTGCCCTCCTAACTCCATCTTTAATGAAACTACTGCCATCAGTAAACCATTCTTCCTCAGGGTTTTCTATGGCCTGGCCTGTTAGGTCAGACCTATAGGCATAGACCTGGTCAAGGGTTTTGAGGCAAGAATGTGTTAGCCCTGGGCTTTCGGCGGACATTAGTGTAGTGGCGTTAAAAGTGCGGCAAGTTTTGAGGGTTAGCTCTGGGGAGTCAAGGAGCAAAGCCTGGTACTTAATAAGACGGCCTCCAGTTAGCCAATTGTGGCCTTTTATATCTAGAATCCCTTTCACTTGATGAGGGGTCTGGACTTCCAGTGGCTGTCCAAAGGTGAGCTTGTTGGCTTCTTCCACTAATAAAGCAGTGGCAGCTACTGCCCGGAGGCAGCCAGGCCAACCTCGGGCCATGGAGTCTAGTTGCTTGGAAAATTAGCCTATAGGCTGAGGAACTTCCCCTAGATTCTGTATAATGACACCAAAAGCTGTCCCCTGTTTTTCAGCCACGTACAAGATGAATGGCTTTTCAAATTGGGGAGACCCAAAGCAGGGGCTCTGGTGAGGACCTGCTTGATATCATTAAAAGCCTTTTCTTATTCCCTGTTCCAAAGTAATAGTTCTGTATCTGGGCCTTTAGTGTCTTCATATAGGGGCTTAGCCATTAGCCTGAATCCTGGAATCCAAATTCTGCAAAATCCTGCCATGCCCAAAAAGGTACGGAGATGTTTCTTTGTCTTTGGTGTGCTTAGGCCTAATATAGCTTGTTTTCTATCTGGAGATAACTGTCTACTTCCAGGTTTATAATATACCCCAGATATTTAACTTGTTGCTTTGAGATTTGTGCCTTTATCTGAGAGGCTCTGTAACCCCAGGCCCCAAGGATATTAAGGATTTCAATGGTATTTTGATCTGAGGCCTCCATGGAGGGACTACATATTAATATATCATCTACATACTGTATAATAGTCCCTTCTTTCAAGTGTATTTCCCTTAGTTCCTTTCCTAGGGCCTGGGTGAAAAAGTGTGGACTGTCCCAAAACCCCTGAGGCAATACTGTCCAGGTATATTGTTGCATTTGGCCTGAGTAGGGGTTAGTCCACTAGAAGGCAAATAGATATTGTGATGAGGGATGAACTGGGATGCAAAAAAAAAGGATCCTTGAGGTCAAGTACAGTAAACCATTTAGTGTCCTCAGGGATTTGGGCTAATATGTTATAAGGATTGGCCATGAGGGGATGTATAGGGACCACTGCATTGTTTACTGCTCTAAGGTCTTGTACCATCCTATATTTCCAATTTGGCTTAACAAGTAGCCTAATAGGAGTATTGCATGGAGACTGGCAGGGCACCAAGAGGCCATGCGTTAAGAATTTATCTACGAGGGGTTATAAACTCTTCTTCACTTCCAACTTTATAGGGTATTGTCTCTTGTTAGGGTAGGCAGCTTCTGGTCTATGGCTAATTCTTACAGTTGGGCATTTATGGCCCTTCCAGGGATTCCTTTGTCCCATACTGAAGTGTCCACTGCCTGTAGAATATGGCTGGGAATAGGACCTTGCTCTTCCAGTTGGTCTGTCTTAGTCAGAGTCAAGATAAGGGGCTGCTCGGGGCCTCCTAACTGGAGTATGGCCCTGAGGGAGCTCAGAAGGTCTCTCTTCAGTGGTAGGGTGGGACACTCAGGTACAACTAAAAAGGCATGCGAAATCAACCACTGCTCAAATTGGCAAGTGAGAGGCCCAGTAAAGTAATGGGTGCTAAGCTTTTCATTAACACCAGTCACAGTACAGCTTTTGGAGGAAAGAGGTCTATAGTGAGAAATTAAGACAGAGTGAGTGGCTCCCATATCAATTTAAAACTCAATCTTCTTACCTGCCACGTCAAGGACTACCCAGGGCTCCTCAATGGAGATAGACATCTCATTAGGGGGAGCCACCAGAATCCCCAGCCCACCTCAGTGGTCGAGCATGGCCATCTTGGGAGCAGGAGCCCCCTTTCTCCTTTGGGACTGAGGGCAGTCCCTCTTCCAATGACCTATTTGTTTGCAGGTTGGGCATGGCCTGGGGGGCTCTTTCTGGCAACCTTGGGCCCAGTGGCCAGTTGACTTACATTTGTAGCCTTCCCCCTTGTTGGTCTTACCTCCAGATGGAGAGTTGGACTTTCTTGGCCCCCTTGGGTTGTCCTGAGGTTGCAAGGCATGGCTGACAGCAACAGCTATCAGTTTTGCATGAGCCCTGGCCTGTCTTTTCTCATGTTGGGTTCTCTCTTCCTTCTCAGCTTGATCTCGATTATTAAATACCCCAAATGCCACATCTAGGAGTTGGGGCATGGGTGTTTGTAGGGCCAAATGTAATTTTTGGAGTTTCCATTTAATATCAGGGGTGGACTGACTAATAAAGTGTTGTGTTGTCCAAGCAGGGGCTGACTTTCAGAAGTGGAGGGATCTATGTTGGTATACTTCCTAAAAGTCTCCACAAACTGCCCATGAAAGAGGGCTGGATTTTCTTCTTCTTGGGTCACTCCTTTAACCTTTTATAGTTAACTGACTTTTTGATACACTTTCTCATCCCTTCTAATACACATTGGAGCATATGCTTCCTGGCTTCTGTTCCTGCCTGCAAATTAAAATTGCAAGGGAGTTCCTGATTTGGGACTGCATCTCCACCCATAGCATAATGTTTGTGTTGGTGTCTGGCAAGCTGGTTGGCATGTCCCTGGGTTGCTGTCCAGATTCTCTGTTTTTCCTCCAGAGTACAACAAATAGATAGAATTACTTGGACATCCTTCCAAGTTAAGTCATGAAACCCTTCAACAAACTTACTAGGGTCTTCAGAAAACTGGCCCCGTTTCTGTTTGCATTGGGCTAAGTCAGTTAAAGAGAAGGGCACATGTACTCTGATTGTCCCGTCTCCATTTGCCACTTCCCTAAGAGGGCATAGTTTCCCTGATCCTGGGTGATAGGAAGCTCCACTGCGAGTTACCCAAGAAGGACTAGCCTCTCTTGGGGTAATGGAGGGTCTGGTGGGACATAAGGAGGTGCAGTTTGGGATCAGTCAGAGGGAGCAAGAGAAGTAGGTGGCTCCGGAGAAGTAGGGATACTGTCAGGAGTAGGAGGAGCTAGGTTTCCCCCTGAGAGATGGGAGAGCTTAGAAGGGGGGTCATCTAAAATGTCAGGAGAGTTTTCTGGTTCCCCAGGTTTTGAATTATAAGAGCCATGTAAGGTGGGATTTTGGTAAAGGACCATGAAAGCCTGAATATAGGGAACCTCAGTCCACTTTCCCATCCTGCAGCAATAGAGATCCAATTGCAGAATGGTATTGTAATTTAGACACCCATTTTCAGGCCATTTTTCTCCATTCCCTAACTTATACAAAGGCCAGGCACTGTTACAGTAGAACTTAAGTTTTTCCTTTCTTAGCCCTTCTATTTAAAAAAATTTCCAATTCTTAATGATACACTCCAGAGGTGTCTCTTCTTGCTTGGAGGGGGATCCTCCTATGTTGAGTAACTTGCAAGCGAGAACAAGAGAGAGCTCCTAGAATGAAATCTGGCATCCTGGAAACATTTATCAGGAGGCTTTAACCTGAAGAGGTTCAGGGCATTGCCCAAATTCCCTTCAAACCTGATGAGGTTTCAAGCGTCCTCTACTCTCCCATCGATTTCTGACCAGACGTCTCTGGTCTTCCGTGGTAACTTGTGCAAGTCTTCTCCCCCAACATGGCCAGGGGAGGACCTTCGAACCAGTGCAGACCAGTTGCCAGGACTTTCCTTAGGAGGGATCCCTTGTCTATAGAGCTTATGTCCTGTGATAAGTCTTCCTATGCTGGGGTGTATTCCTCGTGACTGAGCATCTACAAAGTTTATAATTCAGGCTTCTGGGTAGCGACCAG
Organism: Balaenoptera acutorostrata; assembly: GCF_949987535.1. Lineage (NCBI taxonomy): Eukaryota > Metazoa > Chordata > Mammalia > Artiodactyla > Balaenopteridae > Balaenoptera > Balaenoptera acutorostrata. The sequence goes on from NC_080085.1 coordinate 47,780,350, forward strand.
CCAGATAGATAGCAGTGTGTAGGCTGCCAAGACCTGGAGTGAAGGGGGTCCCATAGATGCAAAGAGGAACCCTTGGAGAAATTGGAGTTGGGCACTATGGAAGATGCCACAGGGTTCAAGCTTCCAGGGCCGGGAGGTGGAGAAATTCTCATAGTAAATTTCTGGACATTGAGTGAGGTGAGAGACTAGACAGCAAAAGAACCCAAAATCCTTTGCCCTGTCTGGTAGCTAAGATAGAACTGGGAAGCGTCTGACAATTTTGTCTCACACAGGCAGCACTGGGTTTGTCAGTGGCGGGGATGCAGTTTAGGAATGATGTCTAGGAAATCCTTCCCTAAAAGGGCGCGGAGATACGAAGTGAGAAAGAGACCTTGTTGTGCAAGTAATTTGGGAAAGAAAAGCATAGGGGAGGGTTCCATATGGGACAGTGAGAGAGAGAGAGCGAGAGAGAGAAAAAGAGACCCCTTGGGTTCCTTCTCAGTTGGAAATCACGTTTCCACCATGTCCCAAAGGATAGCATCAGCTGTCACCCGAGTGTTATTTGAATCTGCACGGCCTGGGGAATCCGCCTGCCACCCCCAATGCTGGTGGGGGTAGCCACAACGCTGTGAGCAGACAGAGGTTATGCCCTGCAGGTCTTGAAAAGAAAGTGAAGTGGAGAGTGAGAAAGAAAACAAGAGCAAAAGTCAGGGGCCTCAAGCCACAGCTGGGTGAAACCCACTGTTTACCTTGAATGCCTGAATTCCCAGGTTTCAGAACCAAATATGATCTCGGGTGCCTCAGCCTGCAGCGGTTTGAAGCAGGGTTTCTGTTCCTGGCCAGAGATTGAGGTCAGGTCGTGGCGGTAAGAGCAGCAAATCCTAGCCACTAGACCAGTGGTCAGTGACAAGGCTCTGGCCCTTCAGCTTTGCAGAAAAGAAATTCCACAAAGATGGAAAGCAGTGAAACAAGTAAAGTATTTATTAGGAGGAAAAAGAGTACAGTACGCGTGTATAGACACAGGGACTGACTCAAAAAGAGAGTCACGCCCTCATGGTAGTTTAAATCACTTATATGGGGCATTTCTTCCAGGTTTCCTTTAGCCAATCATTTTGATTTACCTGGTTCAGAGTCCGTATTTGGTATATCTCAGGATCCTCCCAATGTGTGCGCCAAGATGGATGCCACCCAAGACGCCTATGGGTAGTTGACATCACTTACTATGGGGTGGCGCCCCCTCCCTTTTGACCTCCAAGGAGCCTTTCTAGTTGGGAAGGTCTCCTTGACTTTGAGAATTAGAAATATGTGGTCTCTTATCTTCTATCTGAGCAGGGCCCAGCCTCCTCTCTCAATTGTCCTGCTATGCTCATCTTGGAGTTTCTGTCCACAGGGAATGAATCTCCAATTGCTTACCCTGGGGTGCCCATCTACCTCCTGCCTCACTTCTAGGGCCATAACTTCAGAGTTGTGCCTCCTTCCTTGCAGTGGATGGGGACACCCACTTTGTGATCCACATCCCATGCTCAAAAGAGAGGATCTGCTTCACACTAGGTGGGTGCTCAGGGGACCTACTACAGCTCATAGATGACCCAAAGGCAGTTGAGAGCCCCAAAGACTCTACCTCATATAACTCCACAGCCAGATATACACATGTCAACACCCCCAGACATTTGTGGGCTAATACAAACACATAGCAGGGCACCGCACTAACACACAAGTACATACCCAGACACATGGAAACACACACAAATATACTCTAACACCAAGACACTCACAGATACACATACACACACACTAAGGAATACAGTAAACTCACAAAAATACACATCCAGGCACATATATTTTGACACTTTCCACACCTACACATAATAACATACAAATAGGCATCCAGATACACAGAGATGCACAACACATGCCCAGATATACATAATGACACATATATCAACACACTCAGACACACATACATGCACTGGTAACCACACTCATCCCAATACACAAGAATTCAACACACATAGGTACACATACTCTGCTACTCTAGACATATAAAACACACCAAAGCACACAAATACCATGACACACAGCCAGATGCATGCACACTGACACCCCCAGATATACAATATGTACCAACACACAACCAGACACACACAACATAAACTATTCACCAAGACTTATAACACCAACATATCCAGAGACACATATACACATACAACCAAAAAAATACACGCTCTACAATAACACCTTCCCCAAATATGCAGATGCACTGATATGTCCAGAGATACTAATATGAACAGAACTAAACACACACATTTACACACTCAGAGGCAAGCACATGCATGCAAGTGCCTTACCCACTGGGGTAAGCATGCACACATATACATACATGCTCATACAGTGCACAGGAAGGAGCAGCTAGATGGGCTGTGGTAGAAGCACTTTCCTCAGGAGCTAGCTCTCTAACCACAGATCTGCACCACTTCACCTGAACTTCAGGCCCTGAGACTTCACCCCTCCTGTGCTGTGGGTGACTATGTGAATGACCACGTGAAAGCCTGTGCTCCCAGCAAGCATTCTTCTCCCTCCAGGGTTGCATGTACATGGACAGCTGCTTGGGGCACCATCAAGGCCAGGGCACAAGGACCTACTTCCAGACCATCACAGTTACTAAAGACAAATCCCGGGCCTACACTATCACCATCACCCGCAGTTCCATATCCATGCAAGGTGAGGGTACCTTGCTTCTGTCCTGGGACCAGTCGGCCCTACTGAAGAGGTCCCAGTTGGAGCTCCATGTGGCTGCTGCAGCCCACCTTATCCTCTGCCTTGGGCCCCACCTTGAGTTCCTAGTCCTCCAGCACCGCTACCAGAACCCCAGCACCCCGCAACTACCCCACCTGGGGCTCTATGTGATCAATGGCTCAGGTCTCAGCCCCTTGGCCCGTGGCCTGCTGGAAAAGTGTTACTGAGGCTGATAGTGATCAGAGAGCACCAGTCCCAAGAGAGACTCTGCCAGGGTGAAAGGCCAGTGAGCCTCCAGCACCTTGACCCTCAAACCACAAAGAGGAATCAGAGCCAAGCTGTGCCCTTGGAGAGTTCCTGGTCTAGGAAGAAGACAGACCCAGGACTTCCCTGGGGGTGCAGTGGTTAAGAATCCGCCTGCCAATGCAGGGGGCATGGGTTTGAGCCCTGGTCTGGGAAAATCCCACATGCCACAGATCAACGAAGCCTGTGTGTCACAACTATGGAGCCTTTGCTCTAGAGCCTGCGAGCAACAACTACTGAGCCCATGTGCCACAACTACTGAAGCCCGTGTGCCTAGAGCCTATGCTCCACACCAAAGAGAAGCCACCACAATGAGAAGCCCATGCACCACAACGAAGAGTAGCCCCCGCTTGCCACAACTAGAGAAAGCCGACACACAGCAACGAAGACCCTATGCAGCAATAAATAAATAAATAAATAAATAAATAAATAAATATTTAAATATTTAAATATATATATATATATATATATATATATATATATATATATATATATAAATAAAAGACAGACCTAGGCATGGATAGTGATCCCAGGGAGTTATCAGTGCTAGACAGAAAGCAGTCCAGGGAGCTGGAGGAATCCAGGGTGAGGCATCTTGCCCAGCTTTGGAGTTCAAGAAAGATCTCCTGTAGGAGAGAGACCCACACCGAGTCTGAAAAGCTGAGCAAACGTGTAGAGGAAAGGAATGGAGATTGCAGGAGATGGAGCTGGAGTGATCAGACAAGAGTGCCAGCATGAGGAATTTGGCTTTTTCCTGAAGGCAATGGGAGTCATGAAAAGGCATAAGCAGGTGAAAGATACAGTCAGGTCTATTACGAAGATCCCTCTGGAGGCTGCTGTAAAGGGGGATTGTAGGAAGCCAGATTGTAGGTCAGGAGACACTAGCAGAACCTGAGGCAGAGGCATACACCAAAGAGTTTGGGCAGTGATGGTGGGTTGGACAGATATTTTTACTTCCTCTGAACCTCCTCACTTCTCCAATCTGCCTTGTCATCTCCTTCAAGCCAGACTGAACCCCTTCTGCTGCCATCTCATCCACCTTGGCTCTCTACTTTCATACTACTGTTCCATCTGGCTCCTCCACGTTTCACACAATGCTCAGCCTCTTCCCTCCTCCAGGCCTTTGCTGCCCCTCCTCCCTCCCACTTTTCCTTCTAGGTTTCCTGCTTTAGGATCCTCTCAGAGCTGTCATTAGTATTCAGGCCACTGCCTTAACTGGTGTTGCATCTCTCTCCCTCAGGACAGTTCCAGCATGCAGACATCCAGCTGGTGGCAGGGCCTATGGGGCCAAGCTTGAGGAGGCACCAGGGCCCAGATGTGCCTGTGATCCTAGGCAAGAGGCTGCTGAAGGACTCACCAAGGCTGCCACCCCACTGGGCTTCCTGCTGGCTGGTGAAGCACTCTCATGTACAGCGGCTGCTGGGCCACCCCTACATTGCCTATGTCCTGCGATGGCCCCTGAACCCCAGAGCAGGAGACCTAAGTTTTGGAGACCCAGAGGCCAGGGCATAGGGTGAGCCAGGAATAAAGCCCCGAGGATGTGGAAACACACAGGGACATGCACACTAACACATGCACTAAGTGACACATATACCAGAACACACACACAAAGACATGCAGATCTATGGACCTAGAGGCTTAGGGACTTCTGCCTCCTCACAGTCCTTACTGTCTCCAGTCTCTACTCTTTTCAATCCATACTCCACAGCAGCCTTAGAAGTGACTTCCTTAAAACAAAAAACTGAGGCACCAGTCCTGCTCACGACCTTCTCTGGCTCCCATGACATATTTAAAGCTCTTATAGTTCCTCTAACAAACCATGCTCTCTCCCACCAATGGGCCTTTGCATGTGCTTTTCCTTCTATGTGGGACTCCCTTCCTTGGCTTCATGCAGGTAAATTTTACATATTCTTCAAGTCTTAGTTGTCACTTCCTCTAGGAGGCCTTCCCTGACCCCTCCCATAGGTTGAGTTTGGTCCCCTCCTGTTACCATAGCCCACCCCCACATTCCATTCAAGCTCACCTATCATACCGTGTAGTAATCATCTATTTACTTGTCTGGATCCCTTACTTAGACTGTGAGCTCTTTGAGGGCAAGGACCTTTTCTGAATCATCTATGTATCCCCAGGGCCTAGCACATAGTAGGTGCTTAGTAAATATTTGCTGAATGAATGAACCAAAAAAGATCCCATGACACAGCAGTAGACACACACATATACTACTCACAACCAAAGGCACGGAATCACACACAGAAAGACAGCAACGAGGACACAGACATGGATGGGTAAATAGAGATAGAGATATATGGAAACACAAGGATCTCAAAATAAAGAGAATAGACATAAGGGCATGTAGACATACAAAGAGGGGGGTAGGAAGCCAGAGTGACAGTATCAGTGACATAAACCCAGAGAAACAGATGCCCACTTGCTGGGCTTCTGTATCCCCATTTTGAGGTGCTGTCCCTGTCACAAACAAAGAGGCAGAGAGACAAAAATGAGGTCACCCAGGGACAGGCACACAATGACTAATGTGAAGACAATGAGACATAACAGCATACAAATGAAAAGATAGAGATTCACAGAGATCCAGACACAGGAGCAGAGGAGTCAAGACACACAGGGACACAGAAGTAACCAGGGGGACATTGGTCAAAACCACAGTCCAAGACACCAAAGACAGAGAGGTAGAAACACATAGACATGATGACATATAGACATGGGGTGGGGGATGAGAAGAGAACACAGAGATACAAGACCAGAGACCTATAAGGACATAGAAACAGAGATGTTACACAGATCCAGACTTGGTGACAAAGACCCAAGGACACACGCAAATGCAGAGAAACACACTAAGAGTGAGACCGGAGCATAGACTTATATATTTAGAGATCCAGCGACAAAGACATGGGGATGCAGACACCTCAACGGTGACAAACGCCACCAAAGAGATAAGTTTCAGACCAGGTAACAGAGACATAAGGACAGACAAAATAGAGGCCCAGGAATAATGGGAACATTGTGACACAATGATGGGGACATTGTGACACAATGACAGGGACACAGGAATTCAGAGACAGAAATCTTAGAACAAGTAGACATGGGGATGTGAACTCACAAACACAATCATATGGATACAGGCTAGACATAGGGACAAAAACAAAGGCACACTTCTGGAAGGATCAAGATAGGAATAAAGAAACCTAGACACAGAGAAACAGACACACAGAACATAAGCAAATGGGCAAAGACACAGAATCAAGATACACCTGGTTACCCAGAAATAGAGACACACAAAAAGACAACCAAGGCCACAGACGAAAGGATGGGGACAGTGAATCAGGGACACATAGATAGTGGGTCAAAAATAAAAAGACATGGATCCAGACACCAGACACAAACAGACACAGAGACACAGACGTGGTGAGTCAGATCAAAACCATACCAGGGACAGAGCAAGACGAAAAGAGGAACAGATACAGAGAGACACCCTGACAAACAGACCCATAGAAACAAGAACACAGTCATGGGAATCTAGAGAAAAAGATCAATGGACTAAGAAAGAGAGGCACTGAGGTACAGAGCAACTTAAGACACAGCAACATCAAGAAAATAATACAGAAACATTGGCAAAAACTGGAGAAAATAAATGTAGAAGTAGGATAAATATCAAATCACAGACATGGAGAGCCAAGCCCCAGAGATGCATAGACTCAGAGACTCACCAACCAAGGACACATGGAAGGAGGCATGTGCAGATTCATTAATATAGACACTAGAACACAGAGGCTCAGAGAGAGACACCCAGACAGGAATATACAGACTCCATTACACACTTACACTGGATCACAAAAGTTCAGGGATATGCAAAACTTGGGGATGCACAAAGATAGGAACACGCAGATACTGGAACACAGAGGCTCATGGGTGCCCTGACATGGAGATGCACAGACACTAGATCCTAGATCACATTCAAAGACTCAGGAACATGCAGACTCAAGGATGAACAATGACTCAAGGACACAATACTTAGGAAAGTGCAAAGATTCAGGAACATGTAAAGACTCAGGAACACAAAAACTCAACAATGTACAGAAAAAGGGATGCACAAACACTCAAACAGAAAGGTTCATTGGATGCCCAGACACTGAGAAGTGGAGATCCATGGGCACACAGAGACAGGGAGACACAGACACTAGAACACAGAGGCTCAGGATATGCAAAGACTCAGGATATGCATGTCCTTATCCTTGAATAAGTATATTCAAGGATAAGGATACACAGACACTGACATACAGAGATCAGGGACACATAGAGACAAGGACATAGAAACAAGGGAGTACAGACAGAGACTCCAGGACACCCAGAGATGTGGACATACAGACACTGAAACAAAGAGACCAATAGGATGTATAAGGTAGGTGCATAAAGAATGAGACACAGAAACTCACAGACTTACAGGGAGCCAAGGATATGCATATACTGAACTACGTACGATATGCAATGGAAACCACAGACACCAGAACACAGAGACATTGGGGCACAGAAACCTTGAGAAACTAAAATATGTAGCCACTGGAACACAGTCAAACACTTGCTCGTACAGCTTTTAAGATATACATAGCCACTGGGAAATATAGGCAACCACTAAAACTCACAGAGACACTGGAATATACAAACACAACACACATAGACACTAGAACTGATGTCAGAACACACAGGGACACTGGCACACAGAGACAATGGGACCAGACACTGCCACACAGATACTGGTACACACAGACACTGGGATACACAAACAGGGACACATAAAACCTGGGACACACACACACACTGGGACACAAGGAAACTGGGGTATAGAGACTGAAGCACACAAAAAGTGAAACTCAGAGACACACAGGAGCATGCTGAGACTGGGACACACAGACAATAGAATATAGATATTGAGGCACACAGACATAAGGACATATAAAAACACTGAGACGCACAGACACTTTACCTCACAGACAGTGGAACAAACAAACACTGGAATATACATACACTGAGGCACACTGACATTGGAACACACAGAAAATGGGACACATCCTGGGACATACAGTTATTGAGGCACATAGAGACACAGAACCACCATAGAACCACCACAGAACTGGATCAAACAGATGTTGTGACACACAAACACTGGGCTACAGGTACTGAAGTACACAAAAACACTGAAACTAAGAGACATATGCAACATGGAAACAGTCACTGGGGTACACAAACCATGGGACATATAAAAATTGAGGAACACAGATACTGGAACATTCACAGACATCAAGACACACAGACACTAGAACATACAGTCGTTAGGACATAAACAGATATTGGGACACCCAAGCATTGGAGTACAGAGAGGCTGTGATCTACAGATACTGGGAATTATATATACACTGTGACACACAGTCATTTTGACACACAGACTGTTGCACAGTCAGTAGACAGAAACAGGGACTTATAGACACTGAGGTACATAGACACTGGGATACATAAACATTGAGACACACAGATACTTGGGTGTACAGACACTGGGACACAGCCCCTGAGACACATAGACACTTGGATGTACAGAAACACGGGGATACAGTCACTAGGGCACCTAGGCACTGGGAAACAAGGTACACAGACACTGAGACAAACAACCACTGGGACTTACAGACCCTGAGACACACAAACACTGACACATAGAGATGTTGTGGTACACACTGGAACATACAAACATTGGGGTCCTCAGAAACTAGGACATACAGACACCAGAAAACATACAGACACTGGCATATACAGTAGCAAACACTTAAACCTACAGATTCAAGGACACGCAAACACTAGGACATACAGTGTGATATAGTCCCTGAGGCACACAAACACTGAAACTCAGACAGAATACGACATGCTGACATAGGGACACAGTCACTGAAACATGTAGACACTGGGATATAGCAGACTCAAACACACAGAAACTGGGGTACAGACACTAAGGCACACAAAACACTGAAATACATAGACACACTGCAACATGCTTACTCTGGAACACACAGTCACTTTGGAACACACAAACACTGGGACATACAGACATTGACAGACAATAGAACATACAGTCCATTGGGACTTGCATAGACACTAAGACACATAGACACTGGAACTTACAGACATGGGGATACACTGACACTGGGACGTACAGACACTCTTTTCACAGATATTAAAACACACTGACACTAGTACGAAAACACTAGGGCACACAGACTGGGATAGAAACTGAGGCACACAGAAACACTGAAACTGAGCTATACAACCAACATGCTGACACTGTGACACACAGACACTGGGGGCACATGGACACTAATGCACTTATTTACAGAGATAGAGAAATTGGTATACATAGACACTGGTACATAGACACTGAGACACATAGAACTTGAGACACATAGAAACTTTGATATACAGTGGCATGGGGATATATATTCATTGAGACACTCAGACACTGGGAATGTAGATACTGGTGCATAGTCACTAGGATACACAGACTCTGGGATATACAGGCACTGGAACACATAGATATTGGTGCACACACACAAGGTACACAGACATTGGGACACACCAACACTGGGACATTCCCAGATTCTATGAAACACAGACACCAGGAAACACAAGCATTGGGATACACAAACACTGAGGCATACAGATATGGGAACACACAGAAAGTAAGGCTCATAAACACTGGGATATACTGTCATCAGGAAATATACAACATTGGAACATACAGTAAATAGGATGCATAGACACTGGAAAATAGGAGTTAGTACATACTGACAATAAGAACCACTGACTGGGACACACAAACACAGGCACACTTGGTCAATGGGACACACAGAGACATTGTAACACAGAGACCCTGGGACACACACACTGGGACACAGAGACTAGGACAAACAGTCATTGGAACATACCCGGAACCTGCAACTCACAGACCCTAGGAAACACAGACATTGAGATATACAGCCACTGGGACATATTGAATCTCGAAAAACAAAGACTCTGAGATATACACAGATGCTAAGATAACATCACTGTTCAATATACTCATTGGGACATGTACAGACACTGGGGCACAGAGACACTGGCATTTACACATAAGGGTAAATACCAACAGCGGGAAACACGGTGCTGGGATATTCAAACACTGACCCCAAGACACATAGACACTTGGGCGTAGAGAAAAGCTATGACATACAGTCATTAGGACATACAAACACTGGAACACAGAGACACCAGGGCATAAAGACATTAGGACACACAGAAACTAAAACATATTGACACTTGGACACAATGTCGCTGGGATATACACAAATACTGTGACACTCAAAGGTTGAGACACAAAGACACTGGGATACACAAACAGTGGGAGACGTAGAAATGGGACACAAAGAATCTGAGGGTGTTCTTGATGCCAGGCCTTGTAGGACCTTTACTATTGCTTTGCCATTGACAAAGAGGAGAAAAGGAGAGACTAGGAGAGGGAGCGGTCTCATCCTGAGCCTTGTGACAGGGGTAAGCATGAGAGTGCTCTAGTGAGGAGAGTGGATGGCAGGGTAAAACGAGTGAAGTGGAAAGAGGGAGTGTGGATGAGAAATGTGAGTTTTCTTCCAGAGCCAGTAGAACCAGTGCAGCTTGGGGCAAGGGATGGTGTTTGAAGCCAGACTTGAGGAGCTTGGTCTGTTAGGATGAGAGGAGAGGAGAGGGGAGAAGAATGCCTTTCTGAGGTGTTAGTGGGTGGGAATGCACAAACAAAACTCTATCCTTGGTGCACATTCACACTCCTTTTTCTTAATTGAATATTTTAATATTTCATTTAAAATATTATATTAGTTTCAGATGTACAACATAGTGATTCAATATTTTTATAGATTATACTCCATTAAAAGTTATTACAAAATAATGGCTATAATTCCTTGTTCTGTACAATATACCTTGTTGCTTATCTATTTTATACATGGTAGTTTGTATCTCTTAATCCCATACCCCTAACTTGCCCCTCCCCACTTCCCTCTTTGCACTGGTAACCACTAGTTTGTTTTCTGTATCTATGAGTCTGTTTCTGTTTCACTATATACATTCATTTGTATTATTTTTTACATTCCACATATAAGTGATATCATATAGTATTTGTCATTCTCTGTCAGAGTTATTTCACTTAGCCTAATATTCTCTAGGTCCATCCATCCACAGTGTTGCAAATGACAGAATTATATTCTTTTTTATGGCTGAGTTATGTATATGTGTGTGTGTGTGTATGTATGTATATATATATATATATATATACATATATACATATATATATATATATACATATATATATATATATCTTCTTTATCCATTCATCTGTTGATGGACACAGGTTGCTTCCATATTTTGGCAATTATAAAATATGCTGTTATGAACATCAGGTACGTGTATCTTTTGAATTAACATTTTTGTTTTTTCTAGATATATACCCAGGAGTGGAATTGCTGGATCATATGGTAGTCCTATTTTTAGTTTTTGAGGAACCTCCATACTGTCTTCCATAGTGGCTGCACCAATTTATATTCCCACCAACAGTGTACAAGGGTTCCCTTTTCTCTACATCCTTGCCAACATTTGTTATTTGTTGACTTTTTGAAGATAGTTATTCTGACAGATGTGAGGTGATATCTTGTTGTTTTGATTTGCATTTCTCTAATAATTAGTGATGTCGAGCATCTTTTTATGTGCCTATTGGCCACGCATATGACTTCTTTGGAAAAATGTCTATTCAGGTCTTCTGCCCAATTTTTAATTGGGTTGTTTGATTTTTTGATGTTGAGTTGTATGAGCTGTTTATATATTTTGGATATTAACCCCTTATTGGTCATATCATTTGCAAATATTTTCTCCCATTCAGTAGGTTGTCTTCTCGTTTTGTCAATGGTTTCCTTTGTTGTGCAAAAGATTTTAAGTTTAATTAGATTTTATTTCTTTAGTTTTTTTAAATTTCATTTGCTGTAGGAGACAGATCCAAAGAAATATAGTTACAATTTATGTCAAAGAGTGTTCTGCCTATATTTTCTTCTAAGAGTTTTATGGTTTCAGGTCTTATGTTTAGGTATTTAATCCATTTTGAGTTTATTTTTTGTATATGGTGTGATAAAATATTCTAATTTCATTCTTTTTCATGTAGTTGTCCAGTTTTCCCAGTACTACTTATTGAAGAGACTGTCTTTTCTCCATTATATATCTTTTCTCCTCCTTTGTTGTATATTAATGGGCCATAAGCGTGTGGGTTTATTTCTGGGCTCTCTGTTCTGTTCCACTGACCTATGTGTCTGTTTTTGTGCCAGTACCATGTTTTTGACTACTGTAGCTTTGTAGTATAGTATGAAGTCAGGGAATGTGATACCTCTAGCTTTGTTCTTTTTCCTCATGATTGCTTTGGCAATTCTGGGTCTTTCATGGTTCCATATAAATTTTAGGATTATTTGCTCTGGTTCTGTGAAAAATGTCATAGGTAATTTGATAGGGATTGCATTAAATCTGTAGACTGCTTTGGGCAGTATGGCCATTTTAACAATGTTAATTCTTCCAATCCAAGAACATGGGATATTTTTCCATTTCTTTGTATCATCTTCAATTTCCTTTATCAATGTTTTATAGTTTTCAGAGTATAGGTCTTTTACCTCCTTGGTTAATTAATCTACCAGATAATAAGAATGCTAACTGAATTAGGGGAAAGAATAGATGAACACAGTGAGAATTTTTAAAAGGAACTCAAAAATATAGAAAAGAAGCAGTCAGAACTGAAGAATACAATAACTGAAAGAAAAAACACACTACAAGGAATAAACAGCAGACTAGGTGATATAGCAAAATGCATAAGTGATCTGAGAGATAGAATATTGGAAATCAACCAATCAGAACAGCAAAAAGAAAAAAGTTTTAATGAGAACAATTTAAGGGATATTTGGGATAACATCAAGCATACCAATATTCACCTTATAGGGGTTCCAGAAGGAGAAGAGAGAGAAGGGAGTTGAAATTTTATTTAATGAAATCATGGGTGAAAACTTCCCAACCTGAAGAAGGAAACAGATATCCATGTACAGGAAACACAGAGGATCTCAATCAAGAGGAACTCAGACCCACACCAAGACATATCATAATTAAAATGGTAAAAGTTAAATATAAAGAGAGAATTATAAAGGCAGCAAGAGAAAAACAAAGGGTTATATACAAGGGAACCCCCACAAGGCTACCAGTTGATTTCTTGGCAGATATTTCGTAGGTCAGAAGGGAGTGGCATAATATATTCAAAGTGTTGAAAAGGAAAAATCTGCAACCTAGGATACTCTACCCAGCAATATTACCATTTAGAATTGAACAATAGATAAAGAAGTTCTCAGACAAGCAAAACCTAAAAGAGTTCATCAATATTAAACCCACCGTAAAGAAATGTTCAAGGGTCTTCTCTAAGTGGAAAAGAAAAGACTATAACAAGAAGTAAGAATTGATAGGAAAGGGAAAATCCCAATAGTAAAGGCAAGTATATAGTAGGGACTGAGTTTCACCATTTAAATAAGCTACTATGAAGATTAAAAGATTAAAAAAATTGTAAAAGCAATTTTAACTACAATAAACAGTTAAGGGATAAACATGAAGATGTAAAATGTGACATCAGAAACAAAAAATGTGGGGGTGGGGGATAAAAAAATGTACATATTTTAGAATGTGTTTGAACTTAAATGACTGCCAGTTTTAGAAAAGTACAAATAGTTACAGGTTAACATATGTGAACACCCTGGTAACCACAAGTCAAAAACCTACAATAGACACACAGACACTAAAAAGAAAGGAACGCAAATACTGCTAAAGAAAATCATCAAACCAAAAAGGAAGAAATGAACAGAGAATAACTACAAAAACAACTGAAATACAAGTAATAAAATGGCAGTATGTATCTTTCAATAATCACATTGTATGTCAGTGGAATAAATGATTCAATCAAAAGACCTAGGGTGCCGATTGAATAAAAAAACAAGACCTATCTGTATGCTGCCTACAAGAGACTCACTTCAGAGCTAAACACACACAGACTGAAAGTTAACAGATAGAAAAAGATATTTTATGTAAACAGAAAAGACAAGAAAGGGAAGGTAGCAATACTCATATCAGACAAAATAGAATTTAAAACAGTCTATAACAAAAGACAAAAGAAGGCATTATATAATGATAAAGGGATCAGTACAAGAAGAGGATATTGCACTTATTAACATAAACACACTGAAAACAGCAGCACCTAAATATACAAAGCAAACACTAAAAGACATAAAGGGAGAAACTGACAATAATACAATGAGAGTAGGCAACTTTAACACCATAGTTACATCAGTGAATATATAATCTGGACGGAAAATTAATAAGGCAAGAGTAGTCTTCATTCACAGAAAGATAGACAACATGAAAAGGCAGAGGGTTATGTACCAGATGAAGGAACAAGATAAAACCCCAGAAAACAACTAAATGAAGTGGAGATAGGCAACCTTCCAGAAAAAGAATTCAGAATAATGATAGTGAAGATGATCCAGGACCTCAGAAAAAGAATGCAGGCAAAGATTGAGAAGATGCAAGGAATGTTTAACAAACACCTAGAAGAATTAAAGAACAAAAAAACAGAGATGAACAATAAAATAACTGAAATGACAACTACACTAGAAGGAATCAAGAGCAGAATAACTGAGGCAGAAGAACGGATAAGTGACCTGGAAGACAGAATAGTGGAATTCACGGTTGCGGAACAGAATAAAGAAAAAAGAATGAAGAGAAATGAAGACAGCCTAAGACCTCTGGTACAAGATTAAACGCAACAACATTTGCATTATAGGGGTCCCAGAAGGAGAAGAGAGAGAGAAAAGACCAGAGAAAATATTTGAAGAGGCTATAGTCGAAAACTACCCTAACATGGGAAAGGAAATACCCACCCAAGTTCAGGCAGCGCAGCAAGTCCTATACAGAATAAACCCAAGGAGAAACATGCTGAGACATATAGTAATCAGATTGGCAAAAATTAAAGACAAAGAAAAATTATTGAAAGCAGCAAGGAAAAAAACGACAAATAACATACAAGGGAACTCCCATAGGTTAACAGTTGATTTCTCAGCAGAAACTCTACAAGCAAGAAGGGACTGGCATGATATACTTAAAGTGATGAAAGGGAAGAACCTACAACCAAGATTACTCTACCCGGCAAGGATCTCATTTAGATTTGATGGAGAAATCAAAAGCTTTACAGACAAGCAAAAGCTAAGAGAATTCAGCACCACCAAACCAGCTCTACAACAAATGCTAAAGGAACGTCTCTAAGTGGGAAACACAAGAGAAGAAAAGGACATACAAAAACAAACCCAAAACAATTAAGACAGTGGTCATAGGAACATACATACTGATAATTACCTTAAACTTGAATGGATTAAATGCTCCAACCAAAAGACACAGGCTTGCTGAATGGATACAAAAACAAGACCCATATATATGCTGTCTACAAGAGACCCACTTCAGACCTAGGGACACATACAGACTGAAAGTGAGGGGATGGAAAAAGATATTCCATGCAAATGGAAATCAAAAGGAAGCTGGAGTAGCTATACTGATATCAGATAAAATAGACTTTAAAATAAAGAATGTTACAAGAGATAAGGAAGGACACTACATAATGATAAGGGGATCAATCCAAGAAGATATACCAATTATAAATATATATGCGCCCAACATAGAAGCACCTCAATACATAAGGCAACTGCTAAGAGCTATAAAAGAGGAAATTGACAGTAATACAATAATAATAGGACACTGTAACACCTCACTTACACCAATGGACAGATCATCCAAAATGAAAATAAATAAGGAAACAGAAGCTTTAAATGACACATTAAACAAGATGGACTTGCTTGATATTTATAGGACATGCCATCCAAACACAACAGATTACACTTTCTTCTCAAGTGTGCACGGAACATTCTCCAGGATAGATCACATCTTGGGTCACAAATCAAGCCTCAGTAAATTTAAGAAAATTGAAATCATATCAAGCATCTTTTCTGACCACAATGCTATGAGATTAGAAATGAATTACAGGGAAATAAATGTAAAAAACACAGACACATAGAGGCTATACAATACGTCACTAAATAACCAAGAGATCACTGAAGAAATCAAAGAGGAAATCAAAAAATACCTAGAGACAAATGACAATGAAAACACGACAATCCAAAACCTATGGGATGCAGCCAAAGCAGTTCTAAGAGGGAAGTTTATAGCTATACAAGCCTACCTCAAGAAACAAGAAAAATCTCAAATAAACACTCTACCTTACACCTAAAGGAATTAGAGAAGGAAGAACAAACAAAACTCAAAGTTAGCAGAAGGAAAGAAATCATAAAGATCAGAGCAGAAATAAATGGAATAGAAAGAAAGAAAACAGTAGCAAAGATCAATAAAACTAAAAGTTGGTTCTTTGAGAAGATAAACAAAATTGATAAACCATTAGCCACACTCATCAAGAAAATGAGGGTGAGGACTCAAATCAATAAAATCAGAAATGAAAAAGGAGAAGTTACAACAGACACCGCAGAAATACAAAGCATCCTAAGAGACTACTACAAGCAACTGTATGCCAGTAAAATGGACTACCTGGAAGAAATGGACAAATTCTTAGAAAGGTATAACCTTCCAAGACTGAACCAGGAAGAAACAGAAAATATGAACAAACAAATCACACGTAATGAAATTGAAACTGTGATTAAAAATCTTCCAACAAACAAAAATCTTCCAACAAACATCTGTTCCAGGACCAGATGGCTTCACAGGTGAATTCTATCAAACATTTAGAGAAGAGCTAATGCCTATCCTTCTCAAACTCTTCCAAAAACTTGCAGAGGAAGGAAAACTCCCAAACTCATTCTATGAGGCCACCATCACCCTGATACCAAAACCAGACAAAGATATTACAAAAAAAGAAAATTACAGACTAATATCACTGATGAATATAGATGCAAAAATACTCAACAAAATACTAGCAAACAGAATCCAACAACACAGTAAAAAGATCATACACCATGATCAAGTGAGATTTATCCCATGGATGAAGGAGTCTTCAATATATGCAAATCAATCTATGTGAGGCACCATATTAACAAACTGAAGAATAAAAACCATATGATCATCTCAATAGATGCAGAAAACGCTTTGACAAAATTCCACACCAATTTATGATAAAGACTCTCCAGAAATTTGTCATAGAGGGAACCTACCTCAACATAATAAAGGCCATATACAACAAACCCACAGCAAACAGCTTTCTCAGTGATGAAAAACTGAAAGCATTTCCTCTAAATCAGGAACAAGACAAGGATGTGCACTCTCACCACTATGATTCAACCTAGTTTTGGAAGTCCTAGCCACGGCAATCAGAGAAGAAAAAGAAATAAAAGGAATGCAAATTGGAAAAGAAGAAGTAAAACTGTCACTGTTTGCAGATGACATGATACTATATATAGAGAATCCTTAAAATGCCACCAGAAAACTACTAGACCTAATCAATGAATTTGGTAAAGTTCCAGGATACAAAATTAATGCACAGAAATCTCTTGCATTCCTATACACTAATGATGAAAAATCTGAAAGAGAAATTAAGGAAACACTCCTATTTACCTTTGCAGCAAAAAGAATAAAATACCTAGGAATAATGCTACGTAGGGACACAAATGACCTGTATGCAGAAAACTATAAGACACTGATGAAAGAAATTAAAGATAATACCAACAGATGGAGAGATATACCATGTTCTTGGATTGGAAAAATCAATATTGTGAAAATGACTCTACTACCCAAAGCAATCTACAGATTCAATGCAATCCCTATCAAATTACCATTGACATTTTTTACAGAACCAGAACAAAAAATCTTAAAATTTGTATGGAGACAAAAAAGACCCCAAATAGCCAAAGCAGTCTTGAGGGAAAAAAACGAAGCTGGAGGAATCAGACTCCCTGACTTCAGACTATACTACAAAGCTACAGTAATCAGGACAATATGGTACTGGCACAAAAACAGAAACATAGATCAATGGAACAAGATAGAAAGCCCAGAGATAAACCCACGCACCTATGGTCAACTAATCTATGACCAAGGCGGTAAGGATATACAATGGAGAAAAGACAGTCTCTTCAATAAGTGGTCCTGGGAAAACTGGACAGCTACTTGTTAAAGAATGAAATTAGAACACTCCCTAACACCATACAGAAAAATAAACTCAAAATGGATTCGAGACCTAAATGTAAGACCGGAATCTATAAAACTCTTAGAGGAAAACATAGGAAGAACACTCTTTGACATAAATCACAGAAAGATCTTTTTTGATCCACCTCCTAGAGTAATGGAAATAAAAAGAAAAATAAACAAATGGGACCTAATGAAACTTCAAAGCTTTTGCACAGCAAAGGAAACCATAAACAAGACAAAAAGACAACCCTCAGAATGGGAGAAAATATTTGCAAATGAATCAATGGACAAATGATTAATCTCTAAAATATATAAAAAGCTCATACAGCTCAATATTAAAGAAACAAACACCCCAATTTAAAAATGGGCAGAAGACCTAAATAGACGTTTCTCCAAAGAAGACATACAGATGGCCAAGAAGCACGTGAAAAGCTGTTCAACATCACTAATTATTAGAGAAATGCAAATCAAAACTACAATGAGGTATCACCTCACACCAGTCAGAATGGCCATCATCAAAAAATCTACAAACAGTAAATGCTGGAGAGGGTGTGGAGAAAAGGGAACCCTCTTGCACTGTTGGTGGGAATGTAAATTGATACAGCCACTATGGAGAACAGTATGGAGGTTCCTTAAAAAGCTAAAAATAGAATTTCCATATGATCCAGCAGTCCCACTACTGGGCATATACCCAGAGTAAACCATAATTCAAAAAGACGCATGCACCCCAGTGTTCATTGCAGCACTATTTACTGTAGCCATGTCATGGAAGCGACCTAAATGCCCATCGACAGATGAATGGATAAAGAAGTTGTGGTACATATATACAACGGAATATTACTCAGCCATAAAAAAGGAACGAAATTGGGTCTTTTTTTTTTTCCACACACACACACTGTATTTTATTTTATTTATTTTTTTTCTGTCATTCATGATATATTTCTTTCTTTTTTTTTTTAAACATCTTTATTGAAGTATAATTGCCTTACAATAGTGTGTTAGCTTCTGCTTTATAACAAAGTGAATCAGTTATACATATACAATATGTTCCCATTTCTCTTGCATCTCCCTCCCTCCCACCCTCCCCATCCCACCCCTCTAGGTGGTCACAAAGCACCGAGCTGATCTCCCTGTGCTGTGTGGCTGCTTCCCACTAGTTATCTATTTTACATTTGGTAGTGTATATATGTCCATGACACTCTCTTACCCTGTCACATCTCACCCCACCCCCTCCCCATATCCTCAAGTCCATTCTCTAGTAGGTCTGTGTCTTTATTCCCGTCTTGCCACTAGGTTCTTCATGGCCTTTTTTTTTTTTCCCTTAGATTCCGTATATATGTGTTAGCATACTGTATTTGTTTTTCTCTTTCTGACTTACTTCACTCTGTATGACAGACTCTAACTCCATCCACCTCATTACAAATACCTCCATTTCATTTCTTTTTATGGCTGAGTAATATTCCATTGTATATATGTGCCACATCTTCTTTATCCATTCATCTGTCGATGGACATTTAGGTTGCTTCCATGTCCTGGCTATTGTAAATAGAGCTGCAATGAACATTTTGGTACATGACTCTTTTTGACCTATGGTTTTCTCAGGGTATATACCCAGTAGTGGGATTGCTGGGTCGTATGGTAGTTCTATTTGTAGTTTTTTAAGGAACCTCCATACTGTTCTCCATAGTGGCTGTATCAATTTACATTCCCACCAACAGTGCAAGAGTGTTCCCTTTCCTCCACACCCTCTCCAGCATTTATTGTTTCTAGATTTTTTGATGATGGCCATTCTGACCGGTGTGAGATGATATCTCATTGTAGTTTTGATTTGCATTTCTCTAATGATTAATGATGTTGAGCATTCTTTCATGTGTCTGTAGGCCAGGGCGATTGGGATTGACATGTATACACTGATGTGTATCAAATTGATGACTAATAAGAACCTGCTGTATAAAAAAATAAATAAAATTAAATTAAAAAATTAAAAAACAAAACAACAACTAATACTAAACTTTCTTTGGGTTATTTGTATGAAAATATGTTAATATAAATGTTTCAGACATTACATGAAATTCCTAATAATCTTATATGTTCTGGTATAATGTTATAAGTCATAATTCTAGTTATTATTTTAAAATGTATATCTCAGAAATAACTAAATTTCCTTGTCAATTACATTGTTATGAACTTTCATCAAATCTTTAAGCATGGTCATTTTTAAGTCTTTTGTCATTTACAGACAGTTCTGGGTGTACTCTGATGCTTTTGCAAAAATGTTCCAGTAAAAGGGTTTCATCTTCAAGGAGTTCATGGAAAAGACTGACAAGCACATGTTTCTGCTAACTGACTATACTGCTGAACTGAATGAATAAGCATTTTCAGAACTCTAATGGAAAACTGATGAATTTAAAAGTGCTAACAGAAGATCAAGATGAAAAATAATTACATGGGACTGAGTGAACTGATGAGGATGATTATAATTTTTGTGACTCTCTGTTTGAATAAAAAAATAATTATGACTTCTGTTAACAAATGAATTACTTCTATACTTCAACAAAATTCTTTTAGAATCTTTTTGTTTGACATGATATAAATTTTGATTTTTTGTTCTATATTGTGTTCTACCTTTATATATGGGATACAAATAATTTGTAAGCATTATTTCATCCCCATTTTAAAAAAATGAGTAGTCTTAAATGACACAATAGACTAGTAGAACTTAATAGATATCTACAGTACACTACATAAAAAAATAGCAGAATACACATTCTTTTCAAGTGCACAGGGAATGTTCTCCAGGATAGATAACATGCTAAGCCACAAAACAAGCCTCAAGAAATTTAAGAGAACAGAAGTTATATCAAGCATTTTTTCTGACCACAAAGGGTATGAAACTAGAAATCAATTACAAAAAGAAAAGCATAAATACATGGAGACTAAACCACATGCTACTAAAAAACCAATGGGTCAATAAAGAAGTCAAAGAGGAAATAAGAAAATACCGCAAGACAAATGAAAATGGAAACACAACTTTCCAAAATCTATAGAATGCAGCAAAAACAGTTATAAGAGGGAAGTTTATAGTGATATAGGTCTTCCTCAAGAAACAAGAAATATCTCAAATAAACAACATAACCTACAATCTACAGGAATTAGAAAAAGAAGAACAAAGCCAAAAGACAGCAGAAGGAAGGAAACAATAAAGATCAGAAAGGTAATAAATAAAATAGAGACCAAAACACACACACACACACACACACACACACACACACACACACACAAAATAGAAAAGATCAATAAAACCAAGAGATAGCTTTTTGAAAAGAAAAACAAAATTGATATACCATTCCCACTCTTCATTCAACAAATATTCATCACAGAATTCCTCTGTGCCAGACCCTGTGCTGGGCCCCAGGAATAAAACAGATAACATGAACTAGGCCCTTCCTTTCAGGAATACTGAGGCTGCCTGGGGATACGGATGTTGAAGCAGACAATATGACCAGTGTTAGGACAGAGGTAAGAACAGGTATCTGTGGTGTGGGAGCCCAAGGAGCTTAGGGAATCTAGCCTGAGGATCAGGGCAGGCTTTCCAGAGGAGGCAATACCCATGCCTCGTCTAGAAGTACAAAGAAAAAATTAGTCAAAGAGGAGGGAGTGTTGGGGAAGAACACTTCACACATAGGGGTTATCTTAAGCAAAGGCTGAAAGAGTCATTCTTTTTTTTTAATTCATTCATTAATTCCACTAACATTATTGATCACCTAGTATATACAAAGCACTATGCTGAGAATTCAGAAGTAAATAACTGGACATGGTCTATGTACTCATGGAGCTTATTTTCTACAAGGGAAGGGAAGAAATTGCCAAATTTGTGCAGGAAACAGTTCAGTATAGAGATCAAGGTAGTGGATGGGGGTGAGGAACATCAGATGAGATGTAAGAGAATGGCAGGAGCCAGATCATGAAGGTTCTTGTGGGTCATGGTATTGGGACTAGGGCAGTGGCTATGGGTTGGAGAGATGAGTGTATATTGCAGAGATAATAAAGAGATAGAAGGGAAATTTTATGATGACTGAGTTGATTGAAGGTGAGAAAGAGAAAGGAGTCTAGCATGATTTCCATGTTTATTTCTAGCTTGAGCAACTGGGTAAATGATGGAGACATTTCCTAAGATCGAGGAACATAGGAGAAGAGGTAGGCTCAGTAGGGGGCCACATTAGTTTAAGGTGTCTGTGGGCCTCCCAAAATATTTATTCATTAATTAATCTCACCTCTTTCACCAAACATCTTGAGATTTAATAGATTTCTTTGTTAAGGTGATCTTGGTTGAAAGTAAGAGAAAATACAACTCAAACTGTTTTAATAAAGGAAATTTATTGTCTCGAGTAACTGAAAAAAATTCAGAAGTAGGATGGGTTTCAGATGAATGCTGAACCAGTATAGTTGCTCAATGATGTAACCAAGGTGACATCCAGCTTCTTTCTTTCTTTCTTTCTTTTTTATAAATTTATTTATTTATTTTTGGCTACATTGGGTCTTTGTTGCTGTGCATGGGCTTTCTCTAGTTGCGGCGAGCAGGGGCTATTCTTCATTGCGGTGCGTGGGCTTCTCATTGCAGTGGCTTCTCTTGCTGTGGAGCATGGGCTCTAGGCACATGGGCTTCGGTAGTTGCAGCACTTGGGCTCAGTAGTTGTGGCTCGTGGGCTCTAGAGTGCAGGCTCAGTAGTTGTGGTACACGGGCTTAGTTGCTCCGTGGCATGTGAGATCTTCCTGGACCAGGGCTCGAACCCGTGTCCCCTGCATTGGCAGGCAGATTCTCAACCACTGTGCCACCAGGGAAGCCCCATCCAGCTTCTTTCTATCTCTCCACTCTGCCTTCCACAGAGTCAATCTATCCTAAGCTTGAATCACCTAATCACAGGGTGACTGCCAGCAGCAACAACCACTGAACAAAAGTCCCAGGTTTCACTCTAATTTGGGTACATGTTTACTTTAGAACCAATCATTGTGTCCTGGGATATAATATTATGCTAACTGGCTTAGGCCAAATCTGAGTCCATTCTTGGATGTAAAGATTGGGTCGGCCCCACCCAACCACATGGCTTCTACATATTGGGTGAGGTGTGAAGTGGATGCTGGATAGACCACCAAGAATGTCACTACATTAGAATAAATGGTTTGTCTATAATAAACACTGTAAACTAGGTCAAATGAATAAGTACCTACTAATGATGGAATAGTAATTGCATCAGAAGACCCATGCAGGGTAAAGCTACTACAATGCAACCAAAAATCTTGAGCCTCTTAGAAGCCATGGCACAAAATGACAACACAGTGATGACCTCTTATCTTCATGTAGCTGTTTCTTCATAGTAGCAAATGACTGCTGTCATAGCAGTCACAATCCCCTCTATCTTTTATATAAGTTGGGTAGAATCAGCAATTTGACAATGCTGCTATTAACAGAAAATAAAAGTGAGGCCAAGAGAGTGTGCACGACTTACTTTGGAGGACAAAGCAAGTCGATGGCAGATCCAGGACTAGAGCCCTCATTGTGTCTTAGCTGTAAGCAATAGAGAGAAACTCTGGCTGATTTAAGAAGAAAGGAATTTGTTAAACAAGTACTAGATAGCTCACAGAGTCTGGGAGAGCTGGAAAACCAGAGACAAAGACAATATAGCCAGGAACGATGCCCAGAATCCCACCACCTCAGAATTTTCCCAGAGGAGACACCACTCATGACACTGCCAGAAACTAGATGCCACAATTTGCAGTTCCTACCCTACAAACCTTCCACTTCCTCTAAGAACAAGATGTAGCTGCTTCAGCTGCATTCACCAAGCATCAGAGTGGATTCCATGAAGTCCCTGCTACCTTAGGCATTAACTTCTGATTACAAGTCTAGGATAAGTTAATCTAATTGGTGGAGTCTAGTGATGTGTCCAAGCCCATTAGTTGCAAGAGGCTGAGCAAGTGAGTAGGTGGCCTTTACAGCTTCTGTAGTGGCAGGTGGGCTCATCAGGCAGGGGATTACCAAGCACAGGAAAGGAAATTGTAACTGAAAATAGTGGTAAATACCCACTGTACCTGGCTTAATGGCACCCTACCCAGGGCTTCTACAATGGAGCCACTCATTCTGCAACCAGTTACTCAATAAGCATTTCCTAAGCTAGCAACACTAGGAGGAAAATATAGAGTTATGGAGAGGGTTGTCCTCCCTGTCTCCTCCCAGGCTGGTTGGAGTGTTCCATCCACATAGGAACCCTTTGGCAACTAACACCAAATACTCTAAAACAATATTTAAGACTGGGAGGGCTTCCAGAGGAAGTGAGACTTGATCTGGACCTTCAAAGATGGGTAGACTTCAGAGAGAAAAAGAAGAGGAAGAGAGGATTGTATCAAGTCTCCTCCCTTAATCCCCTTATCTGGTCCCTACTGGTCAGTGGCTATCTGAATACCTGTTCACATTGGAGCCAGAAAACCCTTAGGATGCCTAGAGGATAGTTGACCATTACCAGTGCCTCTCAAGTCCCAGGACTAGAGCTCAAGGACCACTCTGGGTCCAGCAGCAAAGATGCATGGTACAAATGACTGGATGGTGCAGACCAAATGAGGTCCAGCAATGGACTCCTCCACTGTCACTTACTCAGATAGGTAATCACACACACCATTTCCTTATCTGCTGCTATGTGACCTCAAGTTGGTCAGTTCTTCCCTCTAAGTCTCAGTCTCTGCTCTGTAAAATGGAGAGAATCAATTCTATTTTCCAGGGCTATTAGGTTGAAATAAAAGAATATACACATGTATGTATGTATGTATGTATGTATGTATTTACATGCCCATATACACACATTTTTAGTGCCCAGCTAAGGCCTGACACATAAATGGTACTTGATATTATTATTGTTTCTCACAAAAAGTCAAAGGTAGAAGGAACTTTCAAAATTACCCACTCCAGCACTCATTTCTCAGTTGGAGTAGTTTCGCGGAAAGGGAAAAAACTTTGCCTGGGATCACACAGCAAGTTACTGGCAGAGAAAAACTAGAATCTGTTCTTCCCAACTCCTCCAAGGCTGTTTTTCACCTTGTCTAGCTGAGTCATGTTGGTGACAATCCATTGTGGGGATAAATCAATGGGTCACCCCTCCAGTGGGTGTTGGCCTTTCTTCCCCAGTTGGAGGATTCATTCTTCTAAGATTTATAGAAATCTTATCTATGCCAGGTTATTGCTGGACAAGCTTAAGAACTAGAGAGCTCTCTGACTTGGTCCCTGCCCCTGAGATATTCCAAGACCAGAAAAGAAGGGGTTATAAACAAAGACAATTGCAAACAAGCAAACAAAACATAAAGATTTGTGTTTGTGCCAGGTAGTCAAGGGACTAATAGGTGCCTTTGGGAGATATTAGCCTTTCCTCCTATAAACTGCGTTAACCCCTCTACATCCACCCCAAATAAATCGAAATGACAATGATGTTCTTTGATATGGATAACTGCAGTTTCTCAATCTTATGTAAAGTGTGATGAAAATAATTTTGAGAGATTTCCAGCTATGGCTGAGTGAGTAGATCAACAAATCATTCCCTCAAAAAGTAACCCTAAAGCAGACAAATTTAATTTTAAAAACCCCCAACAATTATATATATAAAGATGAAAAAAAAATAAAGAACACGGAGAAATCTATAGCACTCTTGCCTGGAGCTGCTCCCATCCTCATCCCTCAGCTAGAGAATTGAGGAAGTTCTGCCAGGGTAGTGCAGGCCATGAGCAACAGAACTTTCTCTACCACTGTAAAGGGGACTCACTCTATTTGGGGCAGTGATTGACGCCACTGGCCAGCAGCACTGTCAGTGGAAGTCACTGCTTAACAGTGGGAAAGTGGGTGAGAACCTACAAGCTCAGGCTTTTTCTTGAAGTTGTAGTCATGCTTGGGGCAAACATATTCCTGGGGAGAGCTATATAAGTCATAAGGCTCCTGGCCAACTCTGAAGCTGTGCACATACACATAGGCGACTCAAAAGAGAAAGTAAAACTTGGAGCAGATTTGGAAACAGCCCGAATTTTGAATTCACACCCCTACCCCCATACAGATCCATTGGCAAAGAATGGAAGCCTTACTGGCTCAAGGTAATTGAGCACAACCTGAGTCCAATTACTGACTGGCCAATAAGCTATGCAGAAACAGAAGCAACCACTAGGAAGCCAGACTTACAGGAATATTTTAAAAAGAAAACAGACATATCACTGGCTGCATACCACAGGGGAGAAAAGTTACTAAACAAAGAAACAAATTTTTAAAAAGCTGCAACAATAATAATTTTCAGGGAGAAAGTATCATAAACTAGAACTGCTACAAAAAAATTTTTAAGAATCATATGGAAACTGTCATTAAAGAGAACAATAACAGTTATGAAGAATTCACTAGAGGAATTTCAAAGTAAATTCAAGCTGGAAGAAAGAATCAGTGAATCTAAAGATAGACCAATAGATATACAATTTGAAGAACAGAGAAAATAATGTATTGAAGAATAATGAACAGATCCTCAGAAACCTGTGAGCCAACATCAAGCATTCTAAGACATATATAATAGGAGCCCCAGAAGAAGAAGAGAGAAAGACAGTGGCAGAAAAGAAGAAATACTGAAAATTTCACAAATTCAACGAACATCATTAATCTATAGATTTAAGAAGCTCAACAAGCTCCAAGTAAGGTAAAAACAAAGAGATCCACAAATGCATCTTGGTCAAACTTCTGAAGGCCAAAGATAGAAAATCAAGAAAGCAGCAATAAAAAAGAAAGAAACATCCTGTAGGGAGCTCCCTGGTTGCCTAGTGGTTAGGATTCCAGGCTTTCACTGCCATGGTCTGGGTTCAATCCCTGGTCAGGGTACTGAGATCCTGTAAGCCACATGGCATGGTCAACAAAAGAAAGGAAGAAAGAGAGAGAGAGAGAGAAAGAAAGAAGGAAAGAAAGAAAGAAAGAAAGAAAGAAAGAAAGAAAGAAAGAAAGAAATAAAGAAAGAAAGAAAGATCATGTACAGGTGTAAGTCAATATTAATGATTGACTTCTCATCAGAAATAATGGAGAGCAGAATGTAGTAGAATGACACAACTAAAAGTGGTGGAATAAAAACTAGAATTATTAAAAATGATGGTGAAATAAAGACACTCCCAGATAAATACTGAGAAAATTTGTGAATATCTAACCAGCCATGCCAGAAATATTAAAAGAAGTGCTTCGAGCTGAAAAGAACGACACCAGATGAAAAAACTACAAGAAGAATTGATAAATACATAGGTAAATATATAAAACCCTATAATATTGTTTTTGCTCATTTATTCTATTAACTTCTTCTAAAAATTTTAAGACTGACTGAAGCAATAACTGTGACACTATATTATTGGGTTTATAACATATGTAAATGTAGTAGATATGAAAAAATAACAAAAAGGAGAAGGGAGAGTGAATATATACATATGCATGTGTGCATTTGGTATAAATAGATAGATGTCTAGATATATATCTACTTATCTATATCTATTGATATCTACATACCTATCTATCTATTCATCAATCCCAAACATATGCAAAAATGCACATTCTTTTCAAGCACATGTGGAACATTCTTCAAGACAGACCATATTCTAGTCCATAAAACAACTCTTGGTAAATTTAAAAGGAAGTGTGCTCTGACAACAACTAAATTAACTTAGAAATAAGTAATAGAAATAAATATGAGAAATTGCCAAAATAGTTTAAAAGTTTAAAAAATAACACACACATTTCAAAGCAAACAGCCCAATTTTCCCTGTCCAGCTGTGAATGGCTGCAAGCAAGAAGAAATTAACACATCCCCTCCCTGAGGCTGGCCATTCCAGGAAATATTTGGAAGACTTACGGCCTTTCTATTTGACTTCCCCACCTCCCCCCACCTCTGTTCTATAAAATAAACTGGCATCCAAACCCCGATTAGATGGTTTTTTGGAGACATTTGTCTGCCAGCTTTCCAAATAAAGTCGTATTCTTTGCCTAAACACCTCGTCTCCCAATTTATTAGCCTGTTGTACATCAAGCAGAGCAAGCTTGGACTGGTAACATTATAAAATAAAATAAAGGAAAAAAACAGCCAATTTCAAAATGGGCAAAAGACTTGAATAGATATACAAATAACCAATAATCACATGAAGAGATTAAACAAGATGACGGAGTAGAAGGACGTGCTCTCACTCCCTCTTGCAAGAACACCAGAATCACAACTGGCTGCTGGACAATCATCGACAGGAAGACACTGGACTTCACCAAGGTGGATACCCCACGTCCAAGGACAGAGGAGAAGCTACAGTGAGACGGTAGGGGGGGCACAATCAGAGTAAAATCAAATCCCATAACTGCTGGGTGGGTGACTCACAGACTGGCAAACACTTATACCACAGAACTCCACTCACTGGAGTGAAGGTTCTGAGCCCCACGTCAGGCTTCCCAACCTGGGGGTTCGGCAACGGGAGGAGGAATTCTTAGAGAATCAGACTTTGAAACCTAGTGGGAATTGATTGCAGGACTTTGACAGGACTTGGGGAAACAGAGACCTCACTCTTGGAGGGCACACATGGACTAGTGTGCGCATCGAGACCCGGGGGAAGGAGCAGGGACCCTGGGGGAGACTGAACCAGACCGACCTGCTAGTGTTGGAGGGTCTCCTGCAGAGGCGGGGGCTGGCTCTGTTTCACCGTGGGGACAATGACACTGGCAGCAGAAGTTCTGGGAAGTAGTCCTTGGCGTGAGCCTTCCCACAGTCTGCCATTAGCCCCACCAAAGAGCCCAGGTAGGCTCCAGTGTTGGGTTGCCTCAGGCAAAACAACCAACAGGGAGGGAACCCAGCCCCACCCATCAACAGTCAAGTGGATTAAAGTTTTACCGAGCTCTGACCGCCACAGCAACAATCAGCTCTACCCACGACCAGAGGCTCCCATCAAACCTCTTAAATAGCCTCAACCACCAGAGGGCAGACAGCAGAAGCAAGAAAAACTACAATCCTGCAGCCTGTGGAACAAAAACCACATTTACAGAAAGATAGACAAGATGAAAAGGCAGAGGACTATATACCAGATGAAGGAACAAGAAAAAAACCCAGAAAAACAACTAAATGAAGTGGAGATAGGCAACCTTCCAGAAAAAGAATTCAGAATAATGATAGTGAAGATGATCCAGGACCTCGGAAAAAGAATGGAGGCAAAGATTGAGAAGATGCAAGAAATGATTAACAAAGACCTAGAAGAATTAAAGAACAAACAAACAGAGATGACCAATACAATAACTGAAATTAAAACTACACTAGAAGGAATCAATAGCAGAATAATTGAGGCAGAAGAACGGATAAGTGACTTGGAAGACAGAATGGTGGAATTCACTGCTGCAGAACAGACTAAAGAATAAAGAATGAAAAGAAATGAAGACAGCCTAAGAGACCACTGGGACAACATTAAACACAACAGCATTCGCATTATAGGGGTCCCAGAAGGAGAAGAGAGAGAGAAAGGACCCGAGAAAATATTTGAAGAGATTAGAGTCGAAAACTTCCCTAACATGGGAAAGGAAATAGCCACCCAAGTCCAGGAAGCGCGAAGAGTCTCATACAGGATAAACCCAAGGAGAAACACACCAAGACAGATAGTAATCAAAGTGGCAAAAATTAAAGACAAAGAGAAAGTATTGAAAGCAGCAAGGGAAAAATGACAAATAACATACAAGGGAACTCCGATAAGGTTAACAGCTGATTTCTCAGCAGAAACTCTACAAGCCAGAAGGGAGTGGCATGATATACTTAAAGTGATGAAAGGGAAGAACCTACAACCAAGATTACTCTACCCGGCAAGGATCTCATTTAGATTTGATGGAGAAATCAAAAGCTTTACAGACAAGCAAAAGCTAAGAGAATTCAGCACCACCAAACCAGCTGTACAACAAATGCTAAAGGAACGTCTCTAAGTGGGAAACACAAGAGAAGAAAAGGACCTACAAAAACAAACCCAGAACAATTAAGAAAATGGTCATGGGAACATACATATCGATAATTACCGTAAATGTGAATGGATTAAATGCTCCAACCAAAAGACACAGGCTTGCTGAATGGATACAAAAACAAGACCCATATATATGCTGTCTACAAGAGACCCACTTTAGACCTAGGGACACATACAGACTGAAAGTGAGGGGATGGAAAAAGATATTCCATGCAAATGGAAATCAAAAGAAAGCTGGAGTAGCTATACTCATATCAGATAAAATAGACTTTAAAATAAAGAATGTTACAAGGGACAAGGAAGGACACTACATAATGATCAAGGGATCAATCCAAGAAGAAGATATAACAATTATAAATATATATGCACCTAACATAGGAGCACCTCAATACATAAGGCAATTGCTAACAGCTCTAAAAGAGGAAATCGACAGTAACACAATAATAGTGGGGGACTTTAACACCTCACTTACACCAATGGACAGATCATCCAAAGTGAAAATAAATAAGGAAACAGAAGCTTTAAATGACCCAATAGACCAGATAGACTTAATTGATATTTATAGGACATTCCATCCAAAAACGGCAGATTACACGTTCTTCTCAAGTGTGCACGGAACATTCTCCAGGATAGATCACCTCTTGGGTCACAAATCAAGCCTCAGTAAATTTAAGAAATTGAAATCATATCAAGCATCTTTTCTGACCACAACGCTACGAGATTAGACATGAATTACAGGGAAAAAACCGTAAAAAAGACAAACACATGGAGACTAAACAATATGTTACTAAATAAGCAAGAGATCACTGAAGAAATCAAAGAGGAAATCAAAAAATACCTAGCGACAAATGACAATGAAAACATGACGACCCAAAACCTATGGGATGCAGCAAAAGCAGTTCTAAGAGGGAGGTTTATAGCTATACAAGCCTACCTCAAAAAACAAGAAAAATCTCAAGTAAACAATCTAACCTTACACCTAAAGACACTAGAGAAAGAAGAACAAACAAAACCCAAAGTTAGCAGAAGGAAATAAATCATAAAGATCAGAGCAGAAATAAATGAAATAGAAACAAAGAAAACAATATCAAAGATCAATAAAACTAAAAGTTGGTTCTTTGAGAAGATAAACAAAATTGATAAGCCATTAGCCAGACTCATCAAGAAAAAGAGGGAGAGGACTCAAATCAATAAAATCAGAAATGAAATAGGAGAAGTTACAACAGACACTGCAGAAATACAAAGCATCCTAAGAGACTACTACAAGCAACTCTATGCCAATAAAATGGACAACCTGGAAGAAATGGACAAATTCTTAGAAAGGTATAATCTTCCAAGACTGAACCAGGAAGAAACAGAAAATATGAACAGACTAATCACAAGTAATGAAATTGAAACTATGATTAAAAATCTTCCAACAAACATCTGGTCCAGGACCAGATGGCTTCACAGGTGAATTCTATCAAACATTTAGAGAAGAGCTAACACCCATCCTTCTCAAACTCTTCCAAAAAAAGGCAGATGAAGGAACACTCCCAAACTCATTCTATGGGGCCACCATCATCATCATCATCTTTACAAAAAAAGAAAATTACAGACCATTATCACTGATGAATATAGATGCAAAAATCCTCAACAAAGTACTAGCAAACAGAATCCAACAACACATTAAAAGGATCATACACCACAATCAAGTGGGATTTATCCCAGGGATGCAAGGATTCTTCAATATACGTAAATCAATCAATGTGATACACCATATTAACAAACTGAAGAATAAAATCCATATGATCATCTCAATAGATGCAGAAAAAGCTTTTGACAAAATTCAATACCCATTTATGATAAAAACTCTCCAGAGAGTGGGCATAGAGGGAACCTACCTCAACATAATAAAGGCAATATACGACAAACCCACAGCATACATCATTCTCAATGGTGAAAAACTGAAAGCATTTCTTCTAAGATCAGGAACGAGACAAGGATGTCCACTCTCACCACTATTATTCAACATAGTTCTGGAAGTCCTAGCCACGGCCATCAGAGAAGAAAAAGAAAGAAAAGGAATACAAATTGGAAAAGAAGAAGTTAAACTGTCACTGTTTGCAGATGACATGATACTCTACATAGAGAATCCTAAAACTGCCACCAGAAAACTGCTAGAGCTAAATAATGAATTTGGTAAAGTTGCAGGATACAAAATTAATGGACAGAAATCTCTTGCATTCCTATACACTAATGATGAAAAATCTGAAAGAGAAATTAAGGAAACACTCACATTTACCATTGCAGCAAAAAGAATAAAATACCTAAGAATAAACCTACCTAGGGAGACAAAACACCTGTATGCAGAAAACTATAAGACACTGATGAAAGAAATTAAAGATAATACCAACAGATGGAGAGATATACCATGTTCTTGGATTGGAAGAATCAACATTGTGAAAATGACTATACTATGCAAAGCCATCTACAGATTCAAAGCAATCCCTATCAAATTACCAATGGCATTTTTTACGGAGCTAGAACAAATCATCTTAAAATTTGTATGGAGACACAAAAGAACCCGAATAGCCAAAGCAATCTTGAGGGAAAAAATCGGAGCTCGAGGAATCAGACTCCCTGACTTCAGACTATACTACAAAGCTACAGTAATCAAGACAATACGGTACTGGCAAAAAAACAGAAACATAGATCAATGGAACAAGATAGAAAGCCCAGAGATAAACCCACGCACCTATGGTCAACTAATCTATGACAAAGGAGGCAAAGATATACAATGGAGAAAAGATAGTCTCTTCAATAAGTGGTGCTGGGAAAACTGGACAGCTACATGTATAAGAATGAAATTAGAATACTCCCTGACACCATACACAATAATAAACTCAAAATGGATTAGAGACGTAAATGTAAGACTGGACACTATAAAACTCTTAGAGGAAAACTTAGGAAGAACACTCTTTGACATAAATCACAGCAAGATCTTTTTTGATCCACCTCCTAGAGTAATGGAAATAAAAACAAAAATAAACAAATGGGACCTAATGAAACTTCAAATCTTTTGCACAGCAAAGGAAACCATTAACAAGACGAAAAGACAGCCCTCAGAATGGGAGAAAATATTTGCAAACGAATCAACGGACAAAGGATTAATCTCCAATATATATAAACAGCTCATTCAGCTCAATATTAAAGAAACAAACACCCCAATCCAAAAATGGGCAGAAGACCTAAATAGACATTTCTCCAAAGAAGACATACAGACGGCCATGAAGCACATGAAAAGATGCTCAACATCACTAATTATTAGACAAATGCAAATCAAAACTACAATGAGGTATCACCTCACTCCTGTTAGAATGGGCATCATCAGAAAATCTACAAACAACAAATGCTGGAGAGGGTGTGGAGAAAAGGGAACCCTCTTGCACTGTTGGTGGGAATGTAAATTGATACAGCCACTATGGAGAACAATATGGAGGTTCCTTAAAAAACTAAAAATAGAATTACCATATGACCCAGCAATCCCCCTACTGGGCATATACCCAGAGAAAACCGTAATTCAAAAAGACACATGCACCCGAATGTTCATTGCCGCACTATTTACAATAGCCTGGTCATGGAAGCAACCTAAATGCCCATCAACAGACGAATGGATAAAGAAGTAGTGGTACATATATACAATGGAATATTATTCAGCCATAAAAGGGAACAAAATTGAGTCATTTGTTGAGACGTGGATGGATCTAGAGACTGTCACACAGAGTGAAGTAAGTCAGAAAGAGAAAAACAAATATCATATATTAATGCATGTATGTGGAACCTAGAAAAATGGTACAGATGAACCGGGTTACAGGGCAGAAGTTGAGACACAGATGTAGAGAACAAACGTATGGACACCAAGGGGGGAAAACTGTGGTGGGGTGGGGATGGTGGTGTGCTGAATTGGGCGATTGGGATTGCCATGTATAAAGTGATGTGTATAAAATTGATGACTGATTAAAAAAAAAAAAAAGACTCTACATTCCCAATGCAGGGAGCACAGGTTGGATACCTGTTCAGGGAACTAGATCCTGCATGCATGCCACAAATAAAGATCCCGAGTGCTGCAACTAAGACATGGAGCAGCTAAATAAGTAAATAAATAAACATTAAAAAAAATAATCACATAAAAATATGCTCAACATCTCTAATAATTAAGGAAATACAAATCCAAACCACAATGAGATACTATTTCACACCCACAAGGATGGCTGCTATTAAAAAATTTTAAAAAAAACCGAATCCTAAAGATGCTAGCAGAAAGCTGCTAGAGTTCATCAATGACTTTGGTAAAGTTGCAGGATACAAAATTGATACACAGAAATCTCTTGCATCCCTATACACTAACAATGAAAGATCAGAAAGAGAAATTAAGGAAACAATCCTATTTACCATTGCAACAAACAAAATAAAATATCAATGAATAAACCTACCTAAGGAGGCAAAAGAACTGTACTCTGTAAACTATATGACGCTGATGAAAGAAACCAAAGATGACACAAACAGATGGAAAGATATACCATGTTCTTGGATTGGAAGAATCAACATTGTGAAAATGACTATACTACCCAATGCAATACCTATCAAACTACCAATGGCATTTTCCACAGAACTAGAACAAAAAAATTCACAATTTGTGTGGAAACACAAAAGACCCCGAATAAACAAAGCAATCTTGAGAAAGAAAAACGGAGCTGGAGGAAGCAGGCTCCCAGACTTCAGACTATACCACAAAGCTATAGTAATCAAGACAGTATGGTACTGGCACAAAAACAGAAATATAGACTAATTGAACAGGATAGAAAGCCCAGAGGTAAACCCACACACATATGGTCACCTTATCTTTGATAAAGGAGGCAAGAATATACACTGGAGAAAAGACAGCCTCTTCAATAAGTGGTGCTGGGAAAACTGGACAGCTACATGTAAAAGAATGAAATTAGAACACTCCTTAACACCATACACAAAAGGAAACTCAAAATGTATTAAAGACCTAAATGTAAGGCCAGACACTATCAAACTCTTGAGGAAAACAGAAGCAGAACACTCTATGACATAAATCACAGCAAGATCCTTTTTGACCCACCTCCTAGAGAAATGGAAATAGAAACAAAAATAAACAAATGGGACCTAATGAAACTTAAAAGCTTTTGCACAGCAAAGGAAACCTTAAACAAGATGAAAAGACAACCCTCAGAATGGAAGAAAATATTGGCAAATGAAGCAACTAGCAAAGGATTAATCTCCAAAATATACAAGCAGGTCATGCAGCTCAATAGCAGTCCGGAGATTCAAGGTCACAGCAAGACTAATCATACAGTTGTAGGATGCTTCCACTCCCCCCAACACCTTACCACCACATTACTAAAAGCCTATTTACAGCAGTTCCTTTTAACCAGTACATCGCATCTGGCTATCAAGAAAAAGATTATAAGGCATACTAAAAGGCAAAAAAAAGAAAGAAAGAAAGAAAAAAAGAAACCAGTTTGAAGAGATAGAGCAAGCATCAGAACCAGACTCAGACGTGGCAAAGATGTTGGAATTATCAGATGAGGAATTTAAAACAACTAAGATTAATATGATAAGAGTTCTAGTGGATAAAGCAGACAGCATGAAAGAATAAATGGGCAAGTTAACACCTATCCTTCTCCAATTATTCCAAAAAAAATGTGAGCAGGAACACCACCAAACTCATCCTAAGAGAGCAGCAGCATCCTGATACCAAAACCAGACAAAGCTATCACACAAAAAAAGAAAATTACCAGCAAGTATCACTGATGAACATAGGATGCAAAAATTCTCAACAACATATTAGTAAACTGAATCCAACAATACATTAAAATGATCATATACCATGATCAAGTGGGATTTATTCCAGGGATGCAAGGAATCTTAATATCCATAAATCAATCAATGTGATATACTACATTAACAAACTGAAAAATAGAAACCAGTTGGATCATCTCAATAGATGCAGGAAAAGATTTTGACAAAATTCAACACCTATTTATGGTAAAAAATAGTCTCTAGAAAGGGGGCAAACCTATAGCTAACATCATACTTAGTGGTGAGAAACTAGAAGCTTTCCTGCTAAGATCAGGAACAAGGCAAGTTCATCACTCCTTTTCAACATTGTATTGGAAGTCCTAGATAATGCAATAAGACAAGAAAAGGAAATGAAAGGTATACAGACTGGGAAGAAAGAAATAAAACTGTCTTTGTTTACATAAAATATCATTGTCTATGTAGAAAATCCAAAAGAATCTACAAAATAAATTCCTAGAACTAATAAGTGACTAAAGCAAGGTTGCAGGACACAAAGTGTATTAATCAGCTGGGGCTGCCATAACAAAATACCATAGACTGGGTGGCTTAAGCAACAAAAATGTATTTTGTCACAGTTTGGAAGTCTGGAAGTCCAAGATCAGGGTACCAGCATAGTCAGGTTCTAATGAAGTCTTTTTTCCTGGCTTGCAGAACTCTACCTTTCAGCTGTTTGTTCATATGGTGGAGAGAGAGAGCTCTTGTGTCTCTTCCTCTTCTATATGGGCACCAATTCTATCAGATCAGGGTTGCACCCTTAAGATCTCATTTAACCTTAATCACCTCTTTAAAGGCCCTATCTCCAATATAGTTGCATGGGGTTTTAGTATTTCAACATATGAATTTGGGGTGGGCGCACAATACCATCCATAGTATGAGATTAATATACAAAAGTCAATTGCTTTCCTATATATCAGCAATTTGAAATATATCAGAATTTGAAATTAAAAATGCAATACCATTTATATTAACACCCAAAGAATGAAATAATTGGGCATAACAATCAAGCAACTATAAAATGCTGATGAAAGAAAACAAAGAAGAACTAAATAATTGGGGAAATATCCATTATGGATAGAAAAACTAAATATTTTCTTCCAAACTTAATCTATAGAATCAGTGCAATCCCAATCAAAATCCCAGCAAGTTATTTTGTGGATGTTGACCAATTAATTCTAAAGATTATATGAGAGGTGTGGCTAAGATGGAAGACTAGGAAGACCCTGAGCTCACCTCCTCCCAAGGTCACACCAAAATTACAACAATTTACAGAGCAACTATTGATGAGAAAAACTGGAAGACTAGCAGAAAAGGTTTTCTACAACTAAAGATAAAAAGAAAGAACCACAATGAGACAGTAGGAGGGGAGGAGAAATGGTATTGTCAAGACCTATACCCTGGTGTGGGTGACTCACAAATGGGAAGATAATTACAATTACAGAGCCCACTGGGCTCCCCAGGCTGGGAGTCTTGCATTAGGAAGACAAGCCCCCAGAATGTTTGGCTTTGAAGGCCAGTGGGGCTTACTTTCAGGAGAGCCAAAGAGCTGTGGGAAATGGATTCTACTATTAAAGGGTGCACACAAAGTCTCACATGCTCCAGGACCCGGGTCAGAAGCAGTAATTTGAAGGGAAGCTGGATCAGACCCACTTGCTGATCTTGGAGATCCTCCCAGAGAGGCAGGAGAAAAGTGGAGTTCACCCTGGGTACACAGATGTTGGCAGCAGCCATTTTGGGGAGCTCGTCCTACCACAAGAACACAGGCATGGGCAATTGCCATTTTGGAACACTCCTTCTCACTTAGTAGCGAAGGGTCTGGCCCTGCCCACCAGCCTGTTGTCACCAGAGCAGGGATACCTCAGGCCAAGCAACTAGCCAAGCAGAGACCCAGCCCTACCCACCATCAAGCCAGCTGCCTTAAGACCGCCTGAACCCACAGGCACCCTGAGACATAGCCCTGTCCACCAGAGGGACCAGGACCCAACACCACAAACCACATTGCTGGCACTAGCCATGGGACACCAAGGACCCTGTAGCCAGAGACCTTATGACACAGCTCTACCAACCAATGGGACAGCATTAGCCCCAGGACCAGCCTCATCCCACCAGTGAGCAGGCACCAGTTCCAGGACCCACTGGACCACAGCCCCGCCTATCAACAGGCTGGCACACCAACTCTGAGACTCCAAGGGCACTGCAAGT
The DNA here is from genome assembly GCF_949987535.1 of Balaenoptera acutorostrata. Lineage (NCBI taxonomy): Eukaryota > Metazoa > Chordata > Mammalia > Artiodactyla > Balaenopteridae > Balaenoptera > Balaenoptera acutorostrata. Next base: position 47,818,780 of record NC_080085.1, read on the forward strand.
AGACACGCCAGTCCCAGGCTGGGCCCACCAGCGAGCTAGCACTAGCCCTGGGACACCCTAGGCCTCAGACCATCCACCAGCAGGCTGACACCAGCTCTAGGATCCCCAGGCCCTGCAGCCAGATATGCCAAGAACTGGCTCCATTCACCAGTGGACACACACTAGTCCTAGGACCACCAAATCCCACAGCCTGTTTTGTCATGACCCAGCCCACCTACAAGCAGGCCAGTGCCAGCTCCAGGACACCATCGTTCTTCAGCCAGCCACCACAGAAACTGGCCCCACCCACCAGCAGGACAAAACCAGCTTTGGGACACTCTTGGTCCTGCAGCCTGTTGTGTCAGGAATGAGCCACACCCACCTGTTGGAAAACAGCAGCTCTGGGAATACCAGGGCCCTGCAGCCAGAAATCCCAGGACATGGTTTCACTCTCCAGTAGGCCAACATTAGCACTGGGACACCCTGGGACCCCACAGCCAGCCGGCTCAAAATCTGGCCCCACCCACCAGAGGATGGCAGCCTCCACACAAGGCAGGTCCTGGCAACCAACCAGACTGGGGTCCAGCCACTTCTACCAGACCACTAACAGTAGTCAGCCTGCCACAACAGAAGGACCCATGCAGCCCACATTGAGGTCACCCCTAGAGCATAGAGCACTGCTGACCAGAGGAGAATGCACTGTTGGAATGCATAGGACGTCTCCTACAAAAGACCACTTCTCTGAGATCAGGAATTGTAAGCTAACCTACCATATAGATAAAAATAAAAAGAACAAATTAGGCAAAATTAGGCAACAGAGGAATATGTTCCCCATGAAGGAACAAGATAAAACCCCAGAAAAAGACCTAAGTGAAGTGGAGATCAGCAATCTACTCAATAAAAAGTTCAAGGTAATGATTGTAAAGAAGTTCAAACAACTGGGGAGATTAGATGAACAGAGTAAGAAGTTAGAAGTTTTTAACAAAGAGAAAACATAAAGAAGAGCCAAACTGTAATGAAGAATACAGTAACAAAATTTTAAAAATACACTAGAAGGAATCAACAATAGATTAGATGATAGAGATGAACAGACCAGCAAGCTGGAAGACAGAGTAGTGGAAACCACTGATTATGAACAGAAAAAAAAATAAAAAGAAATGAGGACAGTTTAAGAGACCTCTGGAACTATATCAAACATATGAATATTCGCATTGCAGGGGTCCCAGAAGGAGAAAGGAAAGAGAAAATGTCAGAGAACATATTTAAAGACATAATAGCTGAACACTTCCCTAAACCTGGGACAGGAAACAGATATCCAGGTCCAGGAAGCACAGAAAGCTCCAAACAGGATCAACCCTAAGAGGATCATGTCAAGACACTTTGTAATTAAAATGATAAAATAGTAAAGATAAAGAGAGGATATTAAAAGGAGCAAGGGAAAAACAAAAAGTTACATATAAAGGAAACTCCCATAAGGCTATCAGGTGACTTTTCAGCAGAAACTCTGCAGACCACAAGGGAGTGGCACAATAATGGTAAAAAACCTATAACCAAAAATGCTCCACCCAGCAAAACTTTCATTCAGATTTGATAGAGAGATCAAAAGTTTTACGGACAAGTAATAATTAAGAGAGTTCACCACCACTAAACCAACCTTACAAAAAATGTTAGAGGGACTTTTCTAAGTGAAAAAGAAGGCCACAATTAGAAACATGAAAAGAAAAAGCTCATTGGTAAAGGCAAATATACAGTAAAGGTAATAAATCAACCAAGTATTAAGCGAGTGGGATGGTTAAAAGAAAAAAGGATTAAAATCATCTACATCCACAATAAGTGGTTAAGGGATACACAGAACAAAAAGATGTAAAATAAGATGTGAAAACAGTAAACGGGGGGAAGGGGTAAAACTACAAGGTTTTCAAAATATATTTGAACTTAGGATATCAATTTAAAATAAGATATCAATTTAAAATAATCATAATTTAAAATGATGTTTATATGGCTATATAAACATCATATAACTATGTGTACACATTATAAATCTATAGTAGATACACACCAAAAAGAGAAAGGAATCCAAACATAACACTAATGATAGTCACCAAATCACAAGGGAGCAGACAAAAGAAGATGAAAGAAACAAAAAAAGACTACCAAAACGAACAAAAAAAGCTTAAAAAACTGCAATAAGTACATACCTATAAATAATTGCGTTAAAGGTTAATGGAAAAAATAATACATTGTAAAAGGAAATGAAAAGAAAGCAGGTGTAGCAATATTCATATCAGACAAAATAGACTTTAAAACAAAGACTTTAACAAGAGACAAAGAAAGATATTATATAATGATCAAAGGATAAATCCAAGAAGATATAACAATTATAAATATAATGCACCCAAAATAGGTGCACCTAAATAGATAAGGCACATATTAACAGACATAAAGGGGAGGAACTGACAGTAATAGTAGGATAATATAGCACCAAAATTACCTCAATGGACAGATCAACCAGACAGGAAATCAACAAAGAAACACTGGCCTTAAAAGACACATTAAACCAAACGAACTTAGTAGGTATATATAGGACACTGTATCCAAAAACAGCAGAATACACTTTCTTTTCAAGCGCACATGGGACATTCTACAGGGTAGATCACACGCTAGGTCATGAAACAAGTGTCAGTGAATTTAAGAAAATTCATATCATATCAAGCATCTTTTCCAACCACTCTGGTATGAGACTAGCAATCAACTACAAGAAAAAAACTACAAAAAACAGAGATGAATGGAGACTAAGCAACATGCTACTAAGCAACAAATAGATCACTGAAGAAATTAAGAGGAATTTTTTAAATATCTGGAGACAAAAGAAAATGAAAACACAATGATCCAAAATCTATGGGATGCAGCAAAAGCAGTCCTAAAAGGGAAGTATATAGCGATACAATCCTACCTCATGAAACAAGAAAAATCCCAAAACCTCTCATCCCTGTTGGGGCTAGAGACTTGTCAGTGGCCTGTGATAGTTTTGCCCTGCTCTTGGAATTTGTAGGGTGGGGGTGGGGATCAAAAAGTGAAGCAGAGTCACAGGTTGCCTACGTGTTAGGCCACAATGTGATGACCAGATAGGCATGTGGCTGACAGGGTCATGGTGCTCTGGCCGGGTGTCAGGGCTGAGCCTCTGAGGTGGGAGAGCCAAGATGAAGACATTGGTCCACAAGAAACCTCCTGACCCTTTGCAATATCAATTGGTGAGAGGTCTCCCAGAGACCTCCATCTCAATGCTAAGACCCAGATCCACTCAACAACCAGCAAGCTCCAGTGCTGGACACCCCATGCCAAACAACTAGCAAGACAGGAACAAAACCACACACATCAGCAGAGAAGCTGTCTAAAATCATACTAAGTTCACAGACTCCCCAAAACACACAACTGGACGTGGTCCTGCATACCAGAAAGACAATATCCAGCCTTATCCACCAGGACACAGGCAACAGTCCCCTCCACCAGGAAGCCTACACAAGGCACTGAACCAAACTTACCTACTGGGGGCAGACACCAAAAACAAAGGGAACGACGAATGTATACCCTGTGAAAAGGAGACCCCCAAACACAGTAAGTTAAGCAAAATGGGAAGACAGAGAAATACACAGCAGATGAAGGAACAAGGTAAAAACCCACCAGACCAAACAAATGAAGAGGAAATAGGCAGTCTACATGAAAAAGAATTCAGAGTAATGATACTAGAGATGATCCAAAATCGTGCAAATAGAATGGAGAAAATAAAAGAAATGTTTAACAAGGAACAAGAAGAACTAAAGAGCAAACAAATAATGATGAACAACACAATAAATGAAATTAAAAATTCTCTAGAAGGAATCAATAGCAGGATAACGGAGGCAGAAGAACGGATAAAGGACCTGGAAGATAAAATAGTGGAAATAACTACCACAGAGCAGAATAAAGAAAAAAGAATGAAAAGAATTGAGGACAGTTTCAGAGACTTCTGGGAGAACATTAAACGCACCAACATTCGAATTATAGGGGCCCAGAAAAAGAAGAGAAAAATAAGGGAACTGAGAAAATATTTGAAGAGATTATAGTTGAAAACTTCCCTAATATGGGAAAGGAAATAGTCAATCAAGTACAGGAAGGGAAGAGAGTCCCACACAGGATAAATCCTAGGAGAAATATGCCAAGACACATATTAATCAAACTATCAAAAATTAAACACAAAGGAAAAAATATTAAAAGCAGCAAGGGAAAAGCAACAAATAACATACAAGGGAATCTCCATAAGGTTAACAGCTGATCTTTCACCAAAAACTCTGCAAGCCAGAAGGGAGTGGCAGGACATATTTAAAGTGATGAAAGGGAAAAAACTACAACCAAGATTACTCTACCCAGCAAGGATCTCATTCAGATTTGATGGAGAAATTAAAATCTTTACAGACAAGCAAAACCTAAGAGAATTCAGCACCACCAAACCATATTTAAAACAAAGGCTAAATGAACTTCTCTAGGCAGGAAACACAGGAGAAGGAAAAGACCTTCAATAACAAACCCAAAACAATTAAGAAAATGGTAATAGGAACATACATATCGATAATTACCTTAAACGTGAATGGATTAAATGCTCCAACCAAAAGACATAGACTGGCTGAATGGATACAAAAACAAGACCCGTATATATGCTGTCTACAAGAGACCCACTTCAGACCTAGAGACACATACAGACTGAAAGTGAGGGTATGGAAAAACATATTCCATGCAAATGGAAATCAAAAGAAAGCTGGAGTAGCAATTCTAATATGAGAAAAAATAGACTTTAAAATAAAGACTATTACAAGAGACAAAGAAGGACACTACATAATGATCAAGGGATCAACTCAAGAAGAAGATATAAAATTGTAAATATTTATGCACCCAACATAGGAGTGCCTCAATACATGAGGCAAATGCTAACAGCCATATAAAGGGAAATCAACAGTAACACAATCATAGTAGAGGACTTTAACACCCCACTTTCACCAATGGACAGATAATCCAAAATGAAAATAAATAAGGAAACACAAGCTTTACATGACACATTGAAAAGATGGACTTAATTGATATTATAGGACATTCCATCCAACAACAACAGAATATACTTTCTTCTCAAGTACTCATGGAACATTCTCCAGGATAGATCATAACTTGGATCACAAATCAAGCCTTGGTAAATTTAAGAAAATTGAAATCGTATCAAGTATCGTTTCTGACAATAATGATATAAGACTAGATATCAATTACAGGAAAAAAACTATAAAAACTACAAACACATGGAGGCTAAACAATACACTACTAAATAACCAAGAGATCACTGAGGAAATCAAAACATACCTAGAAACAAATGACAATAAAAACACAACGACCCAAAACCTATGGGATGCAACAAAAGCAGTTCTATGAGGGAAGTTTATAGCAATACAATCCTCCCTCAAGAAACAAGAAACATCTCAAATAAACAAGCTAACCTTATACCTAAAGCAATTAGAGAAAATGAATAAAAAACCCTCAGAGTTAGCAGAAGGAAAGAAATCATAAAGATCAGATCAGAAATAAATGAAAAAAAAATGATGGAAAGGATAGCAAAGATCAATAAAACTAAAAGCTGGTCTTCTGAGAAAAACAAAATTGATAAACCATTAGCCAGACTCATCAAGAAAAAAAGGGAAAAACTCAAATCAGTACAATTAGAAATGAAAAAGGAGAAGTAACAACTGACACTGCAGAAATACAAAGGATCATGAGAGATTACTACAAGCAACTATATGCCAATAAAATGGACAACCTGTAAGAAATGGACAAATTCTTAGAAAAGCACAACCTTCCGAGCCTGAACCAGGAAGATATAGAAAATATAAACAGACAAATCACAAGCATTGAAATTGAAACTGTAATTAAAAATCTTCCAACAAAAAAAATCCCAGGACCACATGGCTTCACAGGCGAATTCTGTCAAACAGTTAGAGAAGAGCTAACACCTATCCGTCTCAAATGCTTCTAAAATATAGCAGAGGGAGGAATGCTCCCAAACTCATTCTACGAGGTCACCATTACCCTGATACCAAAACCAGACAAAGGTGTCACAAAAAAAGAAAACTACAGGCCAGTATCACTGAGGAACATAGATGCAAAAATCGTCAACAGAATACTAGCAAACAGAATCCAAAAGCCTATTAAAAGGATCATACACCATGATCAAGTGGGGTTTATTCCAGGAATGCAAGGATTCTTCAATATATGCAAATCAATCAATGTGATAAACCATATTAACAAATTGAAGGAGAAAAACCATATGACCATTTCAATATATGCAGAAAAACCTTTTGACAAATTTCAACACTTATTTATGATAAAATCCCTCCAGAAAGTAGGCATAGAGGGAACTTACTTCAACATAATAAAGGCCATATATGACAAACCCACAGCCAACATCGTTCCCAATTGTGAAAAACTGAAACCATTTCCAATAAGATCAGGGACAAGACATGGTTGCCCAGTCTCACCAATATTATTCAACATAGTTTTGGAAGTTTTAGCCACAGTAATCAGAGAAGAAAAAGAAATAAAAGAATACAAATAGGAAAAGAAGAAGTAAAACTGTCAGTGTTTGCAGATGACATGATACAATACACAGAGAATCCTAAAGGTGCTACCAGAAGACTACTAGAGCTCATCAATATATTTGGTAAAGTAACAGGATACAAAATTAATGCACACAAATCTCTTGCATTCCTATAATGCAATGATGAAAAATCTGAAAGATAAATTAAGGAAACACTCCCATTTACCATTGCAACAAAAAGAATAAAATACCTAGGAATAAACCTACCTAAGGAGACAAAAGACCTGTATGCAGAAAACTATAAGACACTGATGAAAGAAATTAAAGATGATACAAACAGATATAGAGATATACCATGTTCTTGGATTGGAAGAATCATCATTGTGAAAATGACTATACTACCCAAAGCAATCTACAGATTCAATGCAATCCCTATCAAACTACCAACGGCATTTTTCAGAGAACTAGAACAAAATATCTCACATTTTCTATGGAAACACAAAAGACCCCGAATAGCCAAAGCAAACTTGAGAAAGAAAAACGGAGCTGGAGGAATCAGGCTCCCTGACTTCAGACTACACTACAAAGTTACAGTAATCAAGACAGTATGGTACTCGCACATAAACAGAAACATAGACCAATGGAACAGGATAGAAAGCCCACAGATAAACCCATGCATATATGGTCACCTTATGTTTGATAAAGGAGGCAAGAATATACTATGGTGAAAATTCAGCCTCTTCCATAAGTGGTGCTGGGAAAACTGTACAGCTGCATGTAAAAGAATGAAATTAGAACATTCCCTAATGCCATATAGAAAAATAATCTCAAAATGGATTAAACACCTAAATGTAAGGCAAGACACTATCAAACTCATAGAGGAAAACATAGGCAGAACACTCTATGACATAAATCACAGCAAGATCCTTTTTGACCCACCTCCTAGAGAAATGGAAATAAAAACAAAAATAAACAAATGGGACCTAATGAAACTTAAAAGCTTTTGCACAGCAAAGAAAACCATAAACAAGACCAAAAGACAACCCTCAGATTGGGAGAAAATATTTGTAAATGAAGCATCTGACAAATGATTAATCTGCAAAATATACAAGCAGCTCATGCAGCTCAATATCAAAAACACAAACAACCCAATTCAAAAATAGGCAGAAGACCTAAAAAGACATTTCTCCAAAGAACATATACAGATTGCCATCAAACACATGAAAGGATGATCAACATCACTAATCATTAGAGAAATGTAAATCAAGACTACAGTGAGATATCACCTCACCCTGGTCAGAATGGCCATCATCAAAAAGTCTACAAACAATAAATGCTGGAGAGGGTGTGGAGAAAATGGAACCCTCTTGCACTGTTGGTGGGAATGTAAATTGATACAGCCACTACAGAGAATAGTATGGAGGTTCCTTAAAAAACTAAAGATAAAACTACCATTCAACCCAGCAATCCCACTACTGGGCATATGCCCTGAGAAAACTGTAATTCAAAAAGAGTCATGTACCAAAATGTTCATTGCAGCACTATTTACAATATCCAGGACATGGAAGCAACCTAAGTGTCCATCGACTGATGAATGGATAGGGAAGATGAGGCACATATATACAATGGAATATTACTCAGCCATAAAAAGAAACGAAATTGAGTTATTTGTAGTGAGGTGGATGGACCTAGAGTCTATCATACAGAGTGAAGTAAGTCAGAAAGAGAAAAACAAATACTGTATCCTAACACATATATATATATATATATATATATATATATATATATATGGAATCTAAAAAGAAAATGGTTCTGAAGAGCCTAGGGGCAGGACAGGAATAAAGACACAGACGTAGAGAATGGACTTGTGAACACAGGGAGGGGGAAGAGTAAGCTGGGATGAAGTGAGAGAGTAGCTTTGACACATATACACTACCAAATGTAAAATAGGTAGCTAGTGGGGAGCAGCCACATAGGACAGGGAGATCAGCTCAGTGCTTTGTGTCCACCTAGAGGGGTGGGATAGGGATGTTGGGAGGGAGACGCAAGGGGAGGGGATATGGGGATATATGTATACGTATAGCTGCTTCACTTTCTTATACAGCAGAAACTAACACACCATTTTAAAGCAATTATACGCCAATAAAGATGTTAAAAAAAATAAGAAAAATCTCAAGTAAACAACCTAATTTTAAACCTAAATTAACTAGAGAAAGAACAAATAAAAGTCAAATTAGTAGAAGGAATGAAATCATAAAAATTAGAGCAGAAACTATTGAAAGAGAGAATAAAAATAGAAAAGATCAAGGCAGCTAAGAGCTGACACTCTGAAATGATAAACAAAATTGATAAACCTCTACACAGACTCATCAAGAAAAAAGAGGGACAAAATTAATAAAATCAGAAATAAAAATGGAGAAGATAAAACTGACCTCACATAAATACAAAGAATCATAAGAGATTACTATGATAAATTACACCAAACTAAAATGGACAACGTAGAAAAAATGAAGAAATTCCTATAAATGTACAAGCTTGCAAGACTAAACCAGGAAGAATGGAAAATATGAACAGACCAATTACTAGTAATGAAATTGAATCATTAATAAAACGACTCCCAACAAACAAAACTCCAGAATCAGACAAAAATTAATAAACAAAAGGCATCTAAATTGGAAAAGAATTAAAACTGTCATTGTTTACAAGTGACATGATATACGTAGAAAAGCCTAAAGATGCCTCCAAAAAAAATATTAGAATTCATCAGTGAATTCAGTAAAGTTGCTGGATACAAAATTAATACAGAAATCTATTTAGTTTTTATACACTAACAAGAAAGTATCAGAAAGAAGAATTAAGAAAACAATTCTGTTACAATCACATGAAAAATAATAAAATGCCTAGAAATAAAATAAGTAAGGAAGTGAAAGACCTGTACTTGGAAAACCATAAGACACTGATGAAAAAAATTGAAAATGGCACAAACAGATGGAAAGCTATACCATGTTCATGGGTTGGAATAATTATTATTGTTATAATCACTGTACTACCCAAGACAATCTAAAAATTTAATGCATTGTCTATCAAAATACCAAAGGCATTTTTCACAGAACTAGAACAAATAATTCTAAAATGTGTATGGAAACACAAAATACCCAGAATATACCAAACAATCTTGAGAAAGAAGAACAAACCTGGAGGTATCATGCTCCCTGATTTCAAACTATACTACAAAGCTACAATAATCAAAACAGTATGGTACTGGCACCAAAACAGACACATAGATCAATGGAACATAATAGAGAACCCAGAAGTTAACCTATGCTTATATGGTCAATTAATCTATGAAAAAAGAGGCAAGAATATGCAATGGGAAAAAGACAGTCTATTCAATAAATGGTGTTGGGGAAACTGAACAGCTACATGCAAAAGAATCAAACTGGCCTACTCTCTCACACTATGCACAAAAATAAATTCCAAAAGGATTAAAGATAAATGTAAGACCTGAAACCATAAAATTTCTAGAAGAAAGCGTATGCAGTAAGCTCTTCAACATTAGTCTTAGCAATATTTTTTGGATATGTCTCCTCAGGCATGGGAAACAAAAGCAAAAATAAAGAAATGGGACTACAACAAACTATAAAGCCTTTTCACTGTGAAGAAAAAACATCGACAACAACCAAAAAGGCCACCTACTGAATGGGTGATATATCTGATAAGGGGTCAATATCCAAAATATACAAAGAACTCATACAACAACATCAAAAAAAAAGATATAAAAATGGGCAGAGGACTTAATAAATATTTTCCCAAAGAAGACATACAGACAGCCCAAAGACACATGAAAATATACTCAGCATCACTAATCATTATGGAAGTGCAAATCAAAACCACAATGAGATGTCACCTTCAAACTGTCAGAATGGCTATTATCAAAAATACAACAAATATGTGTTGATGAGGGTGTGGAGAAAAGGGAACCCTCTTACACTGTTGGTGGGTATGTAAATTGGTGCAGCCACTATGGAAAACACTATGGAGATTCCTCAGAAAATTAAAAATAGAACTACCATATGATCCAGCAATTCTACTCCTGGAGATTTATCCCAAGAAAACAAAAACACTAATTTGAAAAAATATATGCATCCCTATGTTCATTGCAACATTATTTACAATAGCCAAGATATTGGAGCAACCTAAGTGTCCATCATTATTTAAGTGGATAAAGACAAAGTAACATTACATATATATATATATATATATATATATATATATATATAATGGAATATTACTCAGCCATAAAAAAGAATGAAATTTTGGCATTTGCAAAAACATGGGTGTACCTAGAAGGTATTATACTCAGTAAAATAAGCCAGACAGAGAAAGACAAATACTGCATGATTTCACTTACATGTTAAATCTAAAAAACAAAGCAAATTAATAAACACAACAAAACAGAAACAGAGTTATAGATACAGAGAACAAACAGATGATTGTCAGAGGGGATGAGGGTGAGAGGAGGAAACAAATAGGAGAGAAAGATTAAGAGGTACAAACTTCCAGTTACAAAATAAATGTCATGGGTATGAAATATAGAGTGGGGAATATAGTCAATAACTATGTAATATCTTTGTATGGTGACATATTATAATTAGATTTAACATGGTGATCATTTTGGCATGTACAGAAATATTGAATCACTATGATTTGTAACAGGAACCAACATAGCGTTGTAGATCAATCATACTCTAAAAACAACCAAGTAGGGCTTCCCTGGTGGCGCAGTGGTTGAGAGTCTGCCTGCTAATGCAGGGGACACGGGTTTGAGCCCTGGTCTGGGAAGATCCCACATGCCAAGGAGCAACTGGGCCCGTGAGCCACAACTACTGAGCCTGCGCATCTGGAGCTTGTGCTCCGCAACAAGAGAGGCCGCGATAGTGAGAGGCCCGCGCACCGTGATGAAGAGTGGCCCCCGCTTGCCGCAACTGGAGAAAGCCCTCGCACAGAAACGAAGACCCAACACAGCCATAAATAAATAAATAAATAAATAAATAATAAAAATAAAGGAATTCCTTAAAAAAAAAAGACAACAACCAAGTAAACAATTATAGAATAAGAGATCAGATTTGTAATTACCAGAGATGGGGGTAGGAGGAATAGGATGGAGGCAGTCAAAAGGTGCAAACTCCCAGTTATAAGATAAATAAGTACTAAAAATGTAATGTACAACATGATAAATATGATTAACAGCAGTACGTTATATGAAAGTTGTTAAGAGAGTAAATCCTAAAAGTTCTCATCACAAGGGAAAATATTATTTTATTTTATTTTCTATTTCTTAAATTTTGTATCTATATGAGATGATGGATGTTCATTTAACTCATTGTGATATTCAGTTCTTGATGTATGTAAGTTAAATCAAATGCTGTACATAAGCTTATACAGTACTGTATGTCAATTATATCTCAATAAGACTGGAAGAAAAAATAGAAATAAAATCATAAAAAATTATATGGAGAGGCAAAACACCTAGAATAGCCAACACAAGACTTCACTAGAAGAGCAAAGTTACAGGACTGACATTACCTGACCTCAAGACTTACTCTAAATGTACAGTAATGAAGACAGTGTGGCACTGATGAAAGAATAGGTGAATAGATCAATGGAACAGAATGGAGCCCAGAAATAAACCTCTATATATATCATCAACTGCTCTTTGACAGAGGAGCAAAGGCAATACAAAGGAGCAAAGAGAGTCTCTTCAACAAATAGTACAGGTACAACTGGATATTCACATGCAAAAAAAAATTAATCTGGACACAGACTGTACAATCTTCACAAAAATTGAATCAAAATGGATCATAGACCTAAATGTAAAATGAACAAACAACTATATAAAACTTCTGGAAGATACCATAGGAGAAAATCTAATTGACCTTCGGTAGGGCAAAGACTTTCTAGATAAAACACCAAGGGTATGACCATGAAAGACATGATTCATAAATTGGACTTCATTAAATTTTAAAACTCCTGACCTGTGAAGGACATTATGAAGACAATGAGAAGAGAAACCACAGAATGGGAGAAAATATTTGCAAAAGACATATTGGATAAAGGATTGTTATCCAAAATTTAAAAAGAACCCTTAAAACTCGACAATAAGAAAATGAACACCCCAATTTAAAAATGAAAAAAATACCTTGACAGATACCTTATTTAAAAAGATACAGATGACAAATAATCATATGAAAAGATGCTCAACATCATATGTTATCAGAAAAGTGCAAATTAAAACAACATTGATATACCACTATGCACCTATTCAAATGACCAAAGCCCAGAACACAGACAACACCAAATCTTGGTAAAAATATGGAGAAAGAGAAACTCTCATTTAGTACTGGTGGAAATGCAAAATGGTATAGCCACTGTAAAATACAGATTGTCAATTTCTTACAAAATTAAACATACTCTTATCATACCATGCAGCATTCATGCTCCAATAAGTTGAAAATTGTGTCCACATAAAAATATGCACACTGAGGTGGAGATAAGATGACAGAGTAGAAGGACGTGACCTCACCCCTCTCACAAAAATATCAAAATCACAACTAACTGCTGAACGAACATTGACAAAAAAACCCTGGGACCTACCAAAAAAGATTACCTACATGCAAAGACAAAGAAGAAGCCAGAATGAGACTGAGGGGGGGCACAATTGCAATAAAATCGAATCCCATAGCCACCAGGTGGGCGACCCATAAACTGGAAAACAAATATATCGCAGAACTTCTCCCTCAGGAGTGAAAGTTCTGAGCCCCAATTCGGGCTCCCCAGGCTGGGGGTCTGGCACTGAGAGGAGAAGCCCCTAGAGCATCTGCCTTTGAAGGCCAGCGGGGTTTAATTTCAGGAATTACACTGGACTGTGGGAAACAGAAACTCCATTCTTGAAGGCTGCACACAAGGTCTTGTCACACCAGGACCTAGGGGAAAAGCAGTGACCTCATGAGAGCATGCGCAAGACATACCTGCTGGCATTGGAGGGGCTCCTGCAGAGGTAGTGGGTGGCAGTGGCTCACTGTGGGAAAAAAGACACTGGTGCCAGTAGTTCTGGGGAGCAGTCATTAGCATGAGCCCTCCTGGAGGCCGTCATTTTCTCGCCAATACCTGGCTCAACCCAACAACCTGTAGGCTCCAGTGCTGGCATGCCTCAGGCCAAACAACCAACAGTGAGGGAACACAGCCCCACCCATCAGCAGACAGGCTGCCTAAAGTCTTCCTGAGCTCACAGCTGCCTCTAAACATACCCCTTGACACTACCCTGCTTGCCAGAGGGATAACACACAGCTCCACCCACCAGTGGTCAGGAAACATTTCCTCCCATCAGGGAGCTGGCACAGGCCACATAGACCAGCCTCACTCACCAGGGACAGAGCTCAAATCAATAAAATTAAAAATGAAAATGGAGAAATTACAATGGACACCACAGAAATACAAAGGATCATAAGAGACTACTAATAGAAACTATATGTCAATAAGGTGGAAAACCTAGAAGAAATGGACAAATTCTTAGAAAGATACAATCATCCAAGACTGAACCAGGAAGAAACAGAAAATACGAACAGACCAATCACAAGTAATGAATTGAAACTGTGATTTTAAAACTCCCAACAAACAAAAGTCCAGGACCAGATGGCTTCACAGGTGAATTCTATCAAACATTGAGAGAAGAGTTAACACCTATCCTTCTGAAACTCTTCCAAAAAATTGCAGAGTAAGGAACACTCCCAAGCTCATTGTATGAGGCCACCATCACCCTGATACCAAAACCAGACAAACAGACCACAAAAAAAGAAAATTACAGGCAATACCACTGATGAACATAAATGCAAAAACCTTCAACAAAATACTAGCAAACCGAATCCAACAATACATTAAAAGAATCATACACCACAATGAATGAGATTTATACCAGGGATGCAATGGATTCTCAGTATCCCCAAATCAATCATTGTGATACACCACATTAATAAATTAAGGAGTAAAACCATATGATCATCTCAATAGATGCAGAAAAAGCTTTTGACAAAATTCAACACCTATTTATGATAGAACCTCTCCAGAAAGTGGGCATAGAGGGAACCTACCTCAACATAATAAAGGCCATATATGACAAACCCACAGCAAACATCATTCTCAATGGTGAAAAACTGAAAGCATTTCCTCTAAGATCAGGAACAAGACAAGGATGTCCACTCTCACCACTATTATTCAACATAGTTTTGGAAGTCCTAGCCATAGCAATAAGAGAAGAAAGAGAAATAAAAGAATCCAAATTGGAAAAGAAGAAGTAAAACTGTCACTGTGTGCAGATGACATGATACTATATGTAGAATACTAAAGATGCTACGAGAAAAATACTAGAGCTCATCAATGAATTTGGGAAAGTTACAGGATACAAAATTAATACACAGATATCTCTATATTCCTATAAACTAACAACAAAAGATCAAAGAAAAATTAAGGAAACAATCCCACTTACTATCACATCAAAAAGAATAAAATACCTAGGAATAAACCTACTCAAGGAGACAAAAGACCTGTAGGCAGAAAAACTACAAGATACTGATGAAAGAAATTAAAGATGATACAAACAGATGGAGAGATACACCATGTTCTTGGATTATAAGAATCAATATTCTGAAAATGACTGTACTACCCAAAGCATTCTACAGATTCAATGCAACCCCTATTAAATTACCAATGGCATTTTTCATGGAATTAGAACAAAAAATTTTACAATTTGTATAGAAACAAAAAAGATCTTGAATAACCAAAGCAATCTTGAGAAAGAAAAATGGAGCTGGAGGAATCAGGCTCCCTGACTTCAGACTATACTACAAAGCTACAGTCATCAAAACAGTAATGGTACTAGCAGAAAAACAGAAATAAAGATCAATGGAACAGGATAGAAAGCCCAGAAATAAACCCATGCACTAATGGTCAATTACTCTATGAGAAAGGAGGGAAGAATATACAATGGAGAAAAGAAAGTCTCTTCAATAAGTGGTGCTGGGAAAACTGGACAGCTACATGTAGAAGAATGAAATTAAAACACTCCTTAAGACCATACATAAAAATAAACTCAAAATGGATTAAAGACCTAAATGTAAGGCTAGACACTATAAATCTCCTAGAGGAAAACACAGGAAGAACACTCTTTGACATTAATAGCAGCAAGATCTTTTTTGATCCACCTCCTAGAGTAATGAAAATAAAAACAAAATAAGCAAGTGGGATCTAATTAAACTTAAAAGCTTTTTTACAGCAAAGGAAACCATAAACAACACAAAAAGACAACACTCAGAATGGGAGAAGATATTTGCAAATGAAGCAACTGACAAGGGATTAATCTCCAAAGTATACAAACAGCTCATGCAGCTCAATATTTTTTAAAAAAATAGAAAAATTAGTGGAAGATCTAAATAGACATTCCTCCAAAGAAGACATACAGATGGCCAAAAAGCACATGAAAATGTGGTCAACATCACTAATTATTAGAGAAATGCAAATAAAAAGTACGGTGAGATATCACCTCACACCAGTCAGAATGGCCATCATCAAAAAGTCTACGAACAATAAATGTTGCAGAAGGTGTTTAGAAAAGGGAATCCTCCTACACTGTTGGTGGGAATGTAAATTGTAGAGTCACTATGGAAAACACAATGGAGGTTCCTTAAAAAACTAAAAATAGAACTACCATATGACCCAGCAATCCCACTCGTGGGCATATATCCAAAGAAAACCATAATTTGAAAAGATACTTGCACCCCAATGTTCATTGAAGCACTATTTACAATAACCAGGACATGGAAGCAACCTAAATGTCCATCAACAGAGGAATGGATAAAGAAGATGTGATACATATATACAATGGAATATTACTCAGCCACAAAAAATAACAAAATAATTCCATTTGCAACAACATGGATGCACCTAGAGATTGTCATACTGAGTGAAATAAGTCAAACACAGAAAGACAAATATCATATGATATCACTTATATGTGGAATCTAAAGAAAAAGTACAAATGAACTTATTTACAATGCAGAAGTAGAGTCACGGATGTAGAAAACAAACCTTTGGTTACCAGGGGATAAGGGGGGCGGGATAAATTGGGAGATTGGGATTGACATATACACACTACTATAGATAAAATAGATAACTAATAGGAACCTGCTGTATAGCACAGGGAACTCTACTCAACACTCTGTAATGGCCTATATGGGAAAAGAATCTTAAAACAAAAAAAGAGTTAATATGTGTATTTGTATAACTGATTCACTTTGCTTCACACCTGAAATTAATTAATATTGTAAATCAACTATACTCCAATGAAACATTTTTTTAAAAAAAACTAAGTAATAAAAGGCTAATCTGAAAAAAAATGACAGGCCATATCACTGATGAACATAGACACAAAAACCCTAAACAAAATACTAGCAAACCAAATCCAACAGTACATTAAAAGGATCATACACCACAATTAAGTGGGATTTATCCCAGGGATGCAAGGGTTTTTCAATATCCACAAATCAATCAGTGTGATACAACACATTAACAATCTGAAGAATAAAAGCCATATGATCATCTCAATAGATGCAGAAAAAGCTTTTTTTTACAAAATTCAACACCCATTTATGATGAAAACTCTCCAGAAATGGACATAGAGGGAACATACCTCAATGTAATGAAGACCACTGCTAACATCATTCTCAATGGTGAAAAGCTGAAAGCATTTCCTCAAAGATCAGGAACAAGACAAGGATGTCCACTCTCACCACTTTTATTCAACATAGTATTGGAAGTCCAAGAAGCAGTAATCAGACAAGAAAAAGAAATAAAGGCATCCAAATTGGAAAAGAACTATAAATGGCACAGTTTGCAGATAACATGATACTATGCATAGAAAACCCTAAAGATTCCACCAAAAAAATTACTAGAGCTCATCAATGAATTTGGTAAAGTTGCAGCATACAAAATTAATATACAGAAATCTGGTGTATATCTATAATTCACAATGAACTATAAGAAAGAGAAATTAAGGAAAGAATCCCATTTACAACTGCATCAAAAAGAAAAAGATACCTAGGAATAAAACCACCTAAGGAGGTAAAAGACCTGTACTCAGAAAACAATAAGACACTGATGAAATAAATTGAAAACAATGCCAAGAAATGGAAACATTTACCATGCTAATGGATTGGAAGAATTAGTATTGTTAAAATGACCATACTACCCAAAGCAATCTACAGATTCAATACAATCCCTATCAAAATATCAATGGCATTTTTCACAGAACTAGAACAAAAAATTTTACAATTTGTATGGAAACACAGAATGTCTCTGAATAGCCAGAACAATCTTGAGAAAGAAGAATAGAACTGAAGGAATCACATACCATGACTTCAGACTACTACAAAGTTACAGTAATGAAAACTGTATGGTACTGAAACAAAAACAGACACAGAGATCAATAGAAGAGGATAGAGAATCCAGATACAAACCCATGCATATATGGTTAATTAATCTATGACAAAGGAGACAAGAATATACAAAGGAGAAAATACAGTCTCTTCAATAAGTGGTGCTGTGAAAACTGGACAGCTACATATAAAAGAATGAAATTACAACATTCTCTAACACCATATACAAAAATAAACTCAAAATGGATTAAAGACCTAAATGTAAGACCAGACACAGTAAAACTCCTAGAGGAAAACATAGCCAGAACATTCTTTGACATAAACTGTAGTGATAACTTTTTGGATATGTCTCCTAACACAAAGAAAAAAAGAGCAAAAATAAACAAATGGGACCTCCATAACTTAAAAGCATTTGCAAAGCAAAGAAAACAATCAACAAAACAAAAATACAGCCTACTGAATGGAAGAAAATATTTGCAAATGATGCAACTGAAAAGGGGTTAATATGCAAAGTATATAAACAGCTCACACAAGTCAACAGCAAAGAAAAAAAAGCCCAATTTAAAAATGGGAGGAAGACCTGAATAGACATTTTTTTTCAAAAAAGATGTTCAGACGACAAACAGGCACATTAAAATATGTTCAACATCATTAATCATCAGAGAAATGCCAACCAAAACCACAATGAGATTTCACCTCACATCTGTCAGAATGGCTATAATCAAAAAGACCACAAATAAGTGTTGGTGAGGAGGTGGTGAAAAGGGAACCCTTGTAAATTGTTGGTGGGAATATAAATTAGTGCAGCCAGTGTGGAAAACACTATCGACTTTCCTCAAAAAAATGAAAATAGAACTATCATATGATCCAGCAATTCCAATCCTGGGTATATATCCGAAAAAAATAGAAAAACTATTTCAAAAAAATTCATGCATCCCAATGTTCATAGCAGCATTATTTACAACAGCCAAGATACGTAAGCAACCTAAGTGTCCATCAACAGATAAATGAATAACAAAGATTTGGTATATATACATAATGGAATATTGCTCAGCCATAAAAAAGAATGAAATTCTTCCATTTACAACAATGCAGATGGACTTGGAGGGTATTATGCTTAGTGAAACAAGTCAGACAGAGAAAGGCAAACACTGTATGATATAACTTATATGTGAAATTTAAAAAAATAAAACAAAATAGTGAATATAACAAAAAAGAAAAAGACTCACAGATATAGAGAACAAACTAGTGATCACCAGTGGGGAGAGGTGGGGGGAAGTGCAAGATAGGTGTAGGTGGTTAAGAGGTACAAACAGCTGTGTATAAAATAAATAACCTACAAGAATATATTGTACAACACAAAAAAATATAGTCAATATTTTATGATAGGAGGCTGGGCAAGATGGCAGAAGAGTAAGACGCGGAGATCACCTTCCTCCCCACAGATACATCAGAAATACATCTACACGTGGAATTGCTCCTATAGAACACCCACTGAACACTGGCAGAACACGTCAGATGTCCCAAAAGGCAAGAAACTCCCCCACGTACCTGGGTAGGGCAAAAGAAAAAAGAAATAACAGAGACAAAAGAATAGGGACGGGACCTGCACCAGTGGGAGGGAGCTGTGATGGAGGAAAGGTTTCCACATGCTAGGAAGCCCATTATAGGGTGGAGTCTGTGGGTGGCAGAGGGAGAAAACTTCGGAGGCACGGAGGAGAGCACAGCCACAGGGGTGTGGAGGGCAAAGCAGAGAGATTCCCGCACAGAGGAGCAGTGCCGACAAGCACTCACCAGCCCAAGAGGTTTGTCTGCTCCCCCACCGGGGCGGGCGGGGGCTGGGAGCTGAGGCTCGGGCTTCGGTCGGATCGCAGGGAGAGGACTGGGGTTGGTGACGTGAACACAGCCTGAAGGGTTTAGTGCACCACAGCTAGCCGGGAGGGAGTCCGGAAAAAGGTCTGGAGCTGCTGAACAGGCAAGAGACGTTTTCTTGCCTCTTTGTTTCCTGGTGCACGAGAAGAGGGGATTCAGAGCGCCGCCTAAACGAGCTCCAGAGACAGGCGCGAGCTGCGGCTATCAGCACGGACCCCAGAGGCGGGCATGAGACACTAAGGCTGCTGCTGCCGCCACCAAGAAGTCTGTGTGCGAGCACAGGTCACTATCCACACCACCCCTCCCGGGATCCTGTGCAGCCCGCAACTGCCAGGGTCCCATGATCCAAGGACAACTTCCCTGGGAGAACGCACGGTGAGCCTCAGGCTGCTGCAACGTCATGCCAGCCTCTGCAGCTGCAGGCTCGCCCCGCATCCGTACCCCTCCCTCCCCAAGGCCTGAGTGAACCAGAGCCCCAAAGCAGCTGCTCCTTTAACCCCGTCCTGTGTGAGCAAAGAACAGACGCCCTCAGGCGACCTACACACAGAGGCGGATCCAAATCCAAAGCTGAACCCCGGGAGATGTGCGAACAAAGAAGAGAAAGGGAAGTTTCTCCCAGCAGCCTAAGAAGCAGCAGATTAAAGCTCCACAAACAACTTGATGTACCTGCATCTGTGGAATACCTGAATAGACAACGAATCATCCCAAATTGAGGACGTGGACTTTGGGATCAAGATATATTATTTTTTCCCCTTTTCCTCTTTTTGTGAGTGTGTATGCATATGCTTCTGTGTGAGATTTTGTCTGTATAGCTTTGCTTGCACCATTTGTCCCAGGGTTCAGTCCATCCATTTTTTTTTAACTTAAAATTTTTTTTCTTAATACATTTTTTCTTACTATTTTTTTTCTTATTTTTTACTTTAAAAAATTTAAAAAATTTTTTCCTTATTTTTTATTTTAAAAAATTAAAAACTTTTTTCTTAATAATTTTTTTCTTATTATTAATTTTAAAAAATTAAAAAATTTATAGTAAAAAAATTTTAAAAACAATTTTTTCTTAAAAAATTTTTTCTTAATAAATTTTTTCTTATTTTTTATTTTAATAGCTTTATTTTATTTATCTTACTTAATTTTATTTTATTTTATCCTCTTTCTTTCTTTCTTTCTTTCTATTTTTTCTCCCTTTTATTCTGAGCTGTGTGGATGAAAGGCTCTTGGTGCTCCAGCCAGACATCAGGGCTGTGCCTCTGAGGTGGGAGACCCAACTTCAGAACACTGGTACACAAGAGACCTCCCAGCTCCACATAATACCAAATGGCAAAATCTCTCAGAGATCTCCATCTCAACACCAAGACCCAGCTTCACTCAACGACCAACAAGCTACAGTGCTGGACACCCTATGCCAAACAACTAGCAAGACAGGAAAAAAGCCCCATCCATTAGCAGAGGGGCTGCCTAAAATCATAATAAGGCCACAGACACCCCAAAACACACAACGAGACGTGGACCTGCCCACCAGAAAGACAAGATCCAGCCTCATCCACCAGAACACAGGCACTAGTCCCCTCCACAAGGAAGCCTACACAACCCACTGAACCAACCTTAGCCACTGGGGACAGATACCAAAAACAACAGGAACTACGATAATGCAGCCTATGAATGAGAAGACAGAAAAACACACAGCAGATGAAGGAGCAAGGTCAAAACACACCACACGTAACAAATGAAGAGGAAATAGGCAGTCTACCTGAAAAAGAATCCATAATAATGATAGTAAAGATGATCCAAAATCTTGGAAATAGAATAGACAAAAAGCAAGAAACATTTAACAAGGACGCAGAAGAACTAAAGAGGAACCAAGCAACAATGAAAAATACAATAAATGAAATTAAAAATACTCTAGAAGGGATCAATAGCAGAATAACTGAGGCAGAAGAACGGGTAAGTGACCTGGAAGACAAAATAGTGGAAATAACTACTGCAGAGCAGAATAAAGAAAAAAGAATGAAAAGAACTGAGGACAGTCTCAGAGACCTCTGGGACAACATTAAACACACCAACATTCAAATTATAGGGGTCCCAGAAGAAGAAGAGAAAAAGAAAGGGACTGAGAAAATATTTGAAGAGATTACAGTTGAAAACTTCCCTAATATGGGAAAGGAAATAGTTAATCAAGTCTTGGAAGCACAGAGAGTCCCATACAGGATAAATCCAAGGAGAAAAACGTCAAGACACATATTAATAAAACTATCAAAAATTAAATATAAAGAAAACATATTAAAAGCAGCAAGGGAAAAACAACAAATAACACACAAGGGAATCCCCATAAAGTTAACAGCTGATCTTTCAGCAGAAACTCTGCAAGCCAGAAGGGAGTGGCAGGACATATTTAAAGTGATGAAGGAGAAAAACCTACAGCCAAGATTACTCTATCCGGCAAGGATCTCATTCAGATTTGATGGAGAAACTAAAACCTTTACAAACAAGCAAAAGCTGAGAGAGTTCAGTACCACCAAACCAGCTTTACAACAAATGCTAAAGGAACTACTCTAGGCAAGAAACACAAAAGAAGGAAAACACCTACAATAACAAACCCAAAACATTTAAGAAAATGGAAATAGGAACATACATATCGATAATTACCTTAAATGTAAATGGATTAAATGCTCCCAGCAAGAGACACAGACTGGCTGAATGGATACAAAAACAAGACCCATATATATGCTGTCTACAAGAGACCCACTTCAGACCTAGGGACACATACAGACTGAAAGTGAGGGGATGGAAAAAGATATTCCATGCAAATGGAAATCAAAAGAAAGCTGGAGTAGCAATTCTCATATTAGACAAAATAGACTTTAAAATAAAGACTATTACAAGAGACAAAGAAGGACACTATATAATGATCAAGGGATCGATCCAAGAAGAAGGTATAACAAGTGTAAATATTTATGCACCCAACATAGGAGCACCTCAATACATAAGGCAAATACTAACAGCCATAAAAGGGGAAATCGACAGTAACACAATCATAGTAGGGGACTTTAACACCCCACTTTCACGAATGGACAGATCATCCAAAATGAAAATCATTAAGGAAACACAAGCTTTAAATGATACATTAAACAAGATGGACTTAATTGATATTTATAGGACATTCCACCCAAAAACAACAGAATACACATTTTTCTCAAGTGCTCATGGAACATTCTCCAGGATAGATCATATCCTGGGTCACAAATGAAACCTTGGTAAATTTAAGAAAATTGAAATCGTATCAAATATCTTTTCCGACCACAACGCTATGAGACTATGTATCAATTACAGGAAAAGATCTGTAAAAAACACAAACACATGCAGGGTACACAATACACTACTTAATAACGAAGTGATCACTGAAGAAATCAAAGGGGAAATCAAGAAATACCTAGAAACAAAAGACAATGGAGACACGACGACCCAAAACCTATGGGATGCAGCAAAAGCAGTTCTAAGAGGGACGTTTATTGCAATACAGGCCTACCTCAAAAAACAGGAAACATCTCGAATATAAAACCTAACCTGGCACCTAAAGCAATTAGAGAAAGAAAAACAAAAAAAACCCAAAGATAGGAGAAGGAAAGAAATCATAAACATAAGATCAGAAATAAATGAAAAAGAAATGAAGGAAACAATAGCAAAGATCAGTAAAACTAAAAACTGGTTCTTTGAGAAGATAAACAAAATTGATAAACCGTTAGCCAGACTCATCAATAGAAAAAGGGAGAAGACTCAAATCAATAGAATTAGAAATGAAAAAGGAGAAGTAACAACTGACACTGCAGAAATAGAAACGGTCATGAGAGATTACTACAAGCAACTCTATGCCAATAAAATGGACAACCTGGAAGAAATCGACAAATTCTTAGAAATGCACAACCTGCCAAGACTGAACCAGGCAGAAATAGAAAATATGAACAGACCAATCAAAACCACTGAAATTGAAATTGTGATTAAAAATCTTCCAACAA
Source organism: Balaenoptera acutorostrata (assembly GCF_949987535.1). Classification (NCBI taxonomy): domain Eukaryota; kingdom Metazoa; phylum Chordata; class Mammalia; order Artiodactyla; family Balaenopteridae; genus Balaenoptera; species Balaenoptera acutorostrata. The sequence continues at coordinate 47,842,737 of NC_080085.1, forward strand.
AAAAAACCCAGGACCAGATGGCTTCACAGGCGAATTCTATCAAACATTTAGAGAAGAGCTAACACCTATCCTTCTCAAACTCTTCCAAAATATTGCAGAGGGAGGAACACTCCCCAACTCATTCTACAGGGCCACCATCACCCTGATACCAAAACCAGACAAAGATGTCACAAAGAAAGAAAACTACAGGCCAATATCACTGATGAACATAGATGTAAAAATCCTCAACAAAATACAAGCAAACAGAATCCAACAGCACATTGAAAGGATCATACACCATGATCAAGTGGGGTTTATTCCAGGAATGCAAGGATTCTTCAATATTCCCAAATCAATCAACGTGATACACCATATTAACAAACTGAAGGATAAAAACCATATAATCATCTCAATAGATGCAGAGAAACTTTCGACAAAATTCAACACCCATTTATGATAAAAGCCCTGCAGAAAGTAGGCATAGAGAGAACTTTATTCAACGTAATAAAGGCCATATATGATAACCCCACAGCCAACATCGTCCTCAATGGTGAAAACCTGAAACCATTTCCACTAAGATCAGGAAGAAGACAAGGTTGCCCAATCTCACCACTATTATTCAACACAGTTTTGGAAGTTTTAGCCACAGCAATCAGAGAAGAAAAGGAAATAAAAGGAATCCAAATCGGAAAAGAAGAAGTAAAGCTGTCACTGTTTGCAGATGACATGATACTATACATAGAGAATCCTAAAGATGTTACCAGAAAACTACTAGAGCTGGTAAAGTAGCAGGATACAAAATTAATGCACAGAAATTTCTTGCATTCCTATACACTAATGATGAAAAATCTGAAAGTGAAATTAAGAAAACTCTCCCGTTTACCATTGCAACAAAAAGAATAAAATATCTAGGAATAAACCTACCTAAGGAGAAAAAAGACCTGTATGCAGAAAGTTATAAGACACTGATGAAAGAAATGAAAGATGATACCAATAGATGGAGAGATATACCATGTTCTTGGATTGGAAGAATCAACATTGTGAAAATGACTCTACTACCCAAAGCAATCTACAGATTCAATGCAATCCCTATCAAACTACCACTGGCATTTTTCACAGAACTAGAACAAAAAATTTCACAATTTGTATGGAAACACAAAAGACCCCGAATAGCCAAAGCAATATTGAGAACGAAAAATGGAGCTGGAGGAACCAGGCTCCCTGACTTCAGACTATACTACAGAACTACAGTAATCAAGACAGTTTGGTACTGGCACAAAAACAGAAACATAGATCAATGGAAAAGGATAGAAAGCCCAGAGATAATGCCAAGCACATATGGTCACCTTATCTTTGATAAAGGATGCAAGCATATACAGTGGAGAAAAGAGCCTCTTCAATAAGTGGTGCTTGGAAAACTGGACAGGTACATGTAAAAGTACGAAATTAGAACACTCCCTAACACCATACACAAAAATAAACTCAAAATGGATTAAAGACCTAAATGTAAGGCCAGACACTATCAAACTCTTAGAGGAAAACATAGGCAGAACACTCTATGACATAAATCACAGCAAGATCCTTTTTGACCCACCTCCTGGAGAAATGGAAATAAAAACCAAAATAAACAAATGGGACCTAATGAAACTTAAAAGCTTTTGCACAGCAAAGGAAACCATAAATAAGACCAAAAGACAGCCCTCAGAATGGGAGAAAATATTTGCAAATGAAGCAACTGACAAAGGATTAATCTCCAAAATTTACAAGCAGCTCATGCAGCTCAATAACAAAAAACAAACAACCCAATCCAAAAATGGGCAGATAACCTAAATAGACATTTCTCCGAAGAAGATATACAGGTTGCCAACAAACACATGAAAAAATGCTCAACATCATTAATCATTAGAGAAATGTAAGCCAAAACTACAATGAGATATCATCTCACACCGGTCAGAATGGCCATCATCAAAAAATCTAGAAACAATAAATGCTGGAGAGGGTGTGGAGGAAAGGGAAAACTCTTGCACTGTTGGTGGGAATGTAAGTTGATACAGCCACTATGGAGAACAGTATGGAGGTTCCTTAAAAACTACACGTGCAACTACCATACGATGCAGCAATCCCACTACTGGGCATATACTCTGAGAAAACCGTAATTCAAAAAGTGTCATGTACCAAAATATTCATTGCAGCTCTACTTACAATAGCCAGAACATGGAAGCAACCTAAGTGTCCATCAACAGATGAATGGATAAAGAAGATGTGGCACATATATACAATGGAATATTACTCAGCCATAAAAAGAAACGAAATGGAGTTATTTGTAGTGAGGTGGATGGAGTTAGAGTCTGTCATACAGAATGAAGTAAGTCAGAAAGAGAAAAACAAATACAGTATGCTAACACATATATATGGAATCTAAGAAAAAAAAAGGTCATGAAGAACATAGGTGTAAGATGGGAATAAAGACACAGACCTACTAGAGAATGGACTTGAGGATATGGGGAGGGGGAAGGGTAAGCTTTGACAAAGTGAGAGAGTGGCATGGACATATATACACTACCAAACGTAAAATAGATAGCTAGTGGGAAGTAGCTGCATAGCACAGGGAGATCAGCTCGGTGGTTTGTGACCACCTAGAGGGGTGGGATAGGAAGTGTGGGAGGGAGACGCAAGAGGGAAGAGATATGGGAACATATGTATATGTATAACTGATTCACTTTGTTATAAAGCAGAAACTAACACACCATTGTAAAGCAATTATACTCCAATAAAGATGTTAAAAACTTTTTAAAAAACTACAAAGGCATGGAGGCTAAAAAATAAACTACGAAATAACAAAGAGATCACTGAATAAATCCAAATCAAAAAAATACCTAGAAACAAATGACAATGATAACAGGATGACCCTAAATCTATGGGATGCAGCAAAACCAGTCCAAAGAGGGAAATATATAGCAGTACAATCCTACCTTATGAAACAAGAAACATCTCAAATAAACAACCTAAACTTACACCTAAAGCAATTAAGCAAAGAAGAACAAAAAAAAACCCAAAGTTAGCAGAAGAAATCATAAAGATCAGATCAGAAATAAATGAAAAAGAAAAGAAGGAAACGATAGCAAAAATCAATAAAACTAAAAGCTGGTTCTTTGAGAAGGTAAAAAATTGACAAACCACTAACCAGATTCATCAAGAAAAAGGGAGAAGACTCAAATCAATAGAATTAGAAATGAAAAAGGAGAAGTAACAACTGACACTGCATAAATACAAAGGATTAAGAGAGATGCTACAAACAACTACATGCCAATAAAATGGAAAACCTGGAAGAAATTGACAAATTGTTAGAAAAGCACAACCTTCTGAGCTTGAACCAGGAAGAAATAGAAAATATAAACAGACCAATCACAAGCACTGAAATTGAGACTGTGATTAAAAATCTTCCAACAAACAAAGGCCCAAGACCAGATGGCTTCACAGGCGAATTCTATCAAACTTTTAGAGAAGAGCTAACACCTATCCTTCTCAAACTCTTCCAAAATATAGCAGAAGGAGGAACACTCCCAAACTCATTCTACACGGCCACCATCACCCTGATACCAAAACCAGACAAAGATGTCACAAAGAAAGAAAACTACAGACCAATATCACTGAGGAACATAGATGCAAAAATCCTCAACAAAATACTAGCAAACAGAATCCAACAACACATTAAAAGCACCACACAACATGATCAATTGGGGCTTATCATACGAATGCAAGCATTCTTCACTATGTGCAAATCAATCAATGTGATACACCATTTTAACAAATTGAAGGAGACAAACAATATGATCGTCTCAATAGATGCAGAGAAAGCTTTCGACAAAATTCAACACTGATTTGTTTTAAAAACCCTCCAGACAGTACGCATAGAGGGAACTTACCTCCACATATTAAAGGCCATATATGACAAACCCACAGCCAAGATCGTTCTCAAAGGTGAAAAACTGAAACCATTTCCTCTAAGATCAGGAACAAGACAATGTTGCCCACTCTCACCACTATTATTCAACACAGTTTTGGAAGTTTTAGCCGCAGCAATCAGAGAAGAAAAAGAAATAAAATGAATCCAAATCAGAAAAGAAGTAAAGCTGTCACTGTTTGCAGATGACGTGATACTATACATAGAGAATCCTAAAGATGCTACCAGAAAACTACTAGGGCTATTCAATGAATGGGGTAAAGTAGGAGGATACAAAATTAATGTGCAGAAATCTCCAGCATTCTTATACACTAATGATGAAAAATCTGAAAGACAAGTTAAGGAAACACTCCCATTTACCATTGCAACAAAAAGAATAAAATACCTAGGAATAAACCTACCTAAGGAGAAAAAAGACCTGTATGCAGAAAACTGTAAGACACTGATGAAAGAAATTAAAGATGATACCAATAGATGGAGAAATTTACCATGTTCTTGGATTGGAAGAATCAACATTGTGAAAATTACTCTACTACCCAAAGCATCTACAGATTCAATGCAATCCCTATCAAACTACCAGTAGCAGTTTTCACAGAACTAGAACAAAAAAATTCACAATTTTAATGGAAACACAAAAGACTCCAAATAGCCAAAGCAATCTTGAGAAAGGAAAACAGAGCTGGATGAATCAGGCTCCTGGACTTCAGACTATACTACAAAACTACAGTAATCAAGACAGTATGGTATTGGCACAGAAACAGAAATATAGATCAATGGAGTAGGATAGAAATCCCAGAGAGAAACCCATGCACATATGGTCACCTTATCTTTGATAAAGGAGGCAAGAATATACAATGGAGAAAAGACAGCCTCTTCAATAAGTGGTGCTGGGAAAACTGGACAGCTACATGTAAAAGAATGAAGTTAGAACACTCCCTAACACCATACATAAAAATAAACTCAAAATGGTTTAAAGACCTAAATGTAAGGCCAGACACACTCTTAGAGGAAAACTTAAGCTGAACACTCTATGACATAAATCACAGCAAGGTCTTTTTTGACCCACCTCCTAGAGAAATGGAAATAAAAACAAAAATAAACAAATGGGACCTAATGAAACTTAAAACTTTTGCACAGCAAAGGAAACCATAAACAAGATGAAAAGACAACACTCAGAATGGGAGAAAATATTTTCCAATGAAGAAACTGACAAAGGATAAATCTCCCAAAATTTACAAGCAGCTCATGCAGCTCAATATTAAAAAAAACAAACAACCCAATCCAAAAATGGGCAGAAGACCTAAATAGACCTTTCTCCAAAGAAGATATACAGATTGCCAACAAACACATGAATGATAGCTCAACATCATTAATCATTAGAGAAATGCAAATCAAAACTAAAATGAGTTATCACCTCACACCAGTCAGAATGGCCATCATCAAAAAATCTACAAACAATAAATGCTAGAGAGGGTGTGGATAAACGGGAACCCTCTTGCACTGTAGGTGGGCACATAAATTGATACAGCCAGTATCAAGAAGAGTATGGAGGTTCCTTAGAAAACTAAAAGTAGAACTACCATATGACCCAGCAATCCCACTGCTGGGCACAAACCCTTGAGAAAACCATAATTCAAAAAGTCACGGGGAGAGGAAACAAGATGGCGGAATAGAAGGATGTGCTCTCACTCCCTCTTGCAAGAACACCAGAATCACGACTAGCTGCTGGACAATCATTGACAGGAAGACACTGGAACTCACCAAAAAAGATACTCCACATCCAAAGACAACTGAGAAGCCACAATGAGATGGTAAGAGGGGCGCAATCACAGTAAAATCAAATCTCAAAACTGCTGGGTGAGTGACTCACAGACTGGAGAACACATAGGCCACAGAAGTCAACCCAATGGAGTGAAGGTTCTGAGCCCCACGTCAGGCTTCCCAATCTGGGGGTCTGGCAACGGGAGGATGAATTCCTAGAGAAACAGACTTTGAATCCTAGTGGGAATTGATTGCAGGACTTCAACAATACTGGGGGAAACAGAGACTCCACACGTGAAGGGCACACACAAAGTAGTGTGTGCATCGGGATGCAGGGGATGGAGCGATGACCCCAGGGGAGACTGAACCAGACCTAGCTGCTAGTGTTGGAGGGTCTCCTGCAGAGGTGGGGGGTTGCTCTGGCTCACCGTGGAGACAAGGACACTGGCAACAGAAATTCTGGAAAGTACTCCTTGGCGTGAGCCCTCCCAGATTATCTCATTGGCCCCTCCAAAGAGCCCAGGTAGGCTGAAGTGTTGGGTTGCCTCAGGCCAAACAACCAACAGGGAGGGAACCCAGTCCCACCCATCAACAGTCAAGTGGATTAGTTTTACTGAGATCTGCCCACCAGAACAACAGTCAGCTCTACCCACCACCACTCCCTCCCATCAGGAAACTTACACAAGCCGCTTAGATAGCCTCATCCACCAGAGGGCAGACAGCAGAAGCAAGAAGATCTACAATCCTGCAGCCTGTGGACCAAAAACCACATTCACAGAAAGATAGACAAGATGAAATGACAAAGGGCTATGTACCAGAGGAAGGAAGAAGATAAAACCACAGAAAAACAACTAAATGAAGTGGAGATAGGGAACTGTCTGGAAAAAAAAATTCAGAATAATGATAGTGAAGATGATCCAGGACCTCGGAATAAGAATGGTGGCAAGGATTGAGAAGATGCAAGAAATGATTAACAAAGACCTAGAAGAATTAAAGAACAAACAAACGGAGATGACCAATACAATAACTGAAATGAAAACTGCACTAGAAGGAATCAGTATCAGAATAACTGAGGCAGAAGAACGGATAAGTGACCTGGAAGACAGAATGGTGGAATTCACTGCTGCAGAACAGACTAATGAAAAAAGACTGAAAAGAAATGAAGACAGCCTAAGAGACCTCTGGGACAACATTAAACGCAACAACATTCGCATTATAGGGGTCCCAGAAGGAGAAGAGAAAAAGAAAGGGAAGTTATTTTTAAAACAATCAAATAGAATTTCAAGAGATTAAAAAATACAGTAACTAAAATAAAAAATTCACCGCAGGGATCAATAATAGGTCTAAACTAACATTTTAAAAAAGGATCAGTTAGCTGGAAAACAGATTGATAGAGATTATGCAATTTGAAGAACAGAGAGGAAAAAGAATGAAGAAAAATGAACAGAGAAATATAGACATTAAGCACACCACCATATGCATAATGGGAGTACAAGAAGGAGAGAAGAGAGAGAAAGGAGAAGAAAAAAATATTACAGGAAACAGTGACTGAAAACTTCCCAAATTTTATGAGATGCATTAATCTATTAATCAAATAAATTCAACAAATCCAAGTAGGATTAACAAATAAATTCACACCCAGGCATATCATATTAAAAATATTGAAAGACAAAGACTGAAAGAACACTTTAAAGAAGCAAGAAAAAAACAACTCATCACATACAAGGGAACCCCATTAAGATTAATAGTTGACGTCTCTTCAGAAAAAAATGTAAGCCTGCAGGCATTAGGATGACAAATTTAAAGTACTAAAAGAAAAAACTCTCAAACAAGAACATTATATCCAGAAAAATTATTTCAAAACTGAATGCAAAATAAAGGCATTCTCAGATAAACAAAAACTGAGACAACTTACTGCTAACAGACCTTCCTTAAAAAAAAAATACTAAGAGGAAGTTCTTCATGCTGAAAGTACGTGATCCCAGACAGTCATTCAAATTCACACACAAAAAGAAAGATTATCAGTAATGGTAATTATGCAATTATAAAAAACAATATAAATGCATATTTCTTCCCCTTTCCCCGCTTAAGCTAATTTTAAAAGAAATTGTATAAAACCATATTTAGATAGATAGATGATAGACAGATGATAGATAGATAGATAGATAATAAACAGATCATACATGTGTTCATATATACATGTATAGGTATATTTGTACTGTAGGCCCATACATGTAAAAAATATAATACACTTGACAATAAAAGCACAAAAGTGTGGGTGAGAGCAAAGCTTTATTGGCATAAGGAAGTAGCACCAGAAGGTAACTTAAGTCCACAAGAATACATGGTAAATAATGTTAGTGTAGAGGAACAGTCACCAAGATGGAAGAGTTGGCGACCCCAGCCTCCATATCCTCACAAAGATCAACAATTAGACAGCTATCCATGAACAAAAACAGCTCTAAGAGAGCCCTGGAGTCCACTTATAAAGCTTTAGCAACACAGTGGAACAAAATAGTTGAGAATAACCACACAAAAACGGAAGGAAGAACAGCTTCATTTTGCCTGCATCATCCCATCCCCCAAGCCGGCATTACTCAGTGCCAAGAGAGAACTCCCCAGCTAGAAAGAGTTTGCCTCACCCTCCTCGGCTAGAAAAGGAGGGTGGGTTGGGAGACCAACTTCCCCAGCCTTTTGGGGCACTGCATGAAAGACCTATTTTGGTTCCCCCTGCCCCCCCATTCAGAGACAAGCAAAGCTTAGACATATAGTGATGGCTAGGAACAAGGAAGAAAAGCAGGGGCTACCAATACCAGCCATGCAGTGGGAATAACCAAATTTCCCAGTGACCTGCTCTGCAGAAGACCCAGCAGATTTTACTGCTGAGGAAACCAATGGCCAACACAGCCTCCACAGACCCCATGTAGATTTCACCATGTTTCATGCAAAAAGTATTTGTGTTGGCAAATGCCAGCTGCCTGTGTCCCTCCATGCTCCCTTCCTACATGCCCATGCCATAGCCCAGAAACTGCACCAGCAACAATCTCAGGCCTCTTTAGCTGTGTGAGTGCAAAATGCCAGCCTAGCTCATGCAGTTAACCCCCATCACAACGTGTACACTTGGGGCTAGTCCCTACAGCTATGCTTTTGCTCACCATTGGCCTGATGCCCATCACTGGCCTCCATTGCCATGGGCACACCCATTGCAAGATCCTGCAGCCATAGAGGTGCATGCCAAAGCCAAGGCCCCTAGAGATGCTATGGGTGCAGATATGACTGTAACCTGTCACTGGCCTCACCTAAATATAGCCCCTCTAGCTGTGCACCTGCACATCCCCAGCACAACCCACATCACTGGATTCCATTGCCATGCACAAGTCCCTGGGGAGACTGTGCAGGCACTAGTGTGAACACCAACAACCAGAGTCCTCATAGCTGCTCAAGGACCCAGATCTGACCCTATCATTGGCCTGGACCACTGAGCTCAACTGGAGCTAGCCTCTCCAACTGTGTACCTGCATGTCACCTGCCTGACCCATGTCACCAGTCTCCACTGCCATTCATATGCCTGTGGGGAGACTATGCAACCACAGGAAGGCATGCCTGAGCCAGGACTTCCATGGGTACTTATAGGCTCAGATCCAGCCCTGTCTCCTGTCACTGGCCTACATCACTGGGTTCACCAACAGCTAGCCCCTCCAGCCTTGCACTTGCATGCCCCCAGCCTGACACCCAATACCAGCCTCCACTGCCATGTGCCTGTAGTGAGAACCAGCATCCACAGTATTATGTGCTGACAGCCAGGTCCCCTGTGACTGCCAGTGTGCCTACAGTTGGCACTGGCCCTTGCTGATGCCCTAACCCCCTAACTACTATGTGTATTGTTGCAAATAGTGCCTGCCACTACACAGGCACCTGCATCTGGCCCCTGCAGCTGAGTATGTACACACCACCAATTCCAGCCACCACCACTGCCTGCCCTTTTCCCTAGATGCTGGACCTGAAGGTGCCACTGAGGAACCCAACAGCCTGTGCAGACACTGTGGACCCCACAGCACTTGCCATGTACCACATGGTTGTTGGTGCTGTGGACCCCAGTAGCCTGAGCTGAAGAGATATCACGCACACCCAGACCTGGTGCCACCACACACCCCTGCACTTGGTGATCTGCACCACTAGAGCCAGGGTCACGGCACATTTCAGCATACCCCCCCCCCCGAACACACATACAGGTAAAAGTCTTTCCTTACCAAAGTCAGTCCACGAAGTCCATAGAAGTGACTGCTTCTTCAAATGCACAGACACCTACAAAACACTACAGGGACCATGAAAATCAGAGAAATATGACTCCACCAAAGGAGACAATAAACTTCTAGTAACTGACCCCAAAGAAATGGAGATTTAGGTATTTCCCAACAAAGAATTCAAAATAATTATTCTAAACATGCTCAGACACCTACAAGAGAACACAAATGCACAATTTAATGAAATCAGGAAGAACAATACAAGAACAAATTGAGAAGTTCAACAAACAGATACAAATCATAAAAAAAGAACAAAACAAATTTTGTAGCTAAAGAATACAGTGACTGAAGTGAAGAATTCAATAGAGAGTTTCAACAGCAGACTGGACCAAGCAGAAGAAAGAATCAGTGATCTTGAAGACAAATCATTTGAAATTGTCAGAGGAGCAAAAAAGAAAAAGAAAAGAAATGAAGGAAAGCCTTCAGAACTAATGGGATACCACTAAGAGAAATAATCTACACATCACTGTAGTCCCAGAAGGAAAAGAAAAGTAGGAAAGAATAGAAAGCTTATTTAAGGAAATAATGTCAGAGAATTTTGCTGACCTGGGGAGAGATTTGGACATCCACATTCATGAAGCTAATAGTCACCCCAAAATTTCAATCTAAAATCATTATCTCCAAGACACATTAAAATAAAACTGTCTCAAAGAAAAAGAGAGAATTTTAAATCAGCAAAAAACATTTTTTTCTTTCATACAATGGAAACAGTGGACTTCTAAGCAGAAACCTTGCAGGGCAGGAGAGAATGGGTTGATATATTCAAAGTGATGGGGGAGGACTTCCCTGGTGGTACAGTGGTTAAGAATCCACCTGCCAATGCAGGGGACATGGGTTCGAGCCCTGGCCTAGGAAGATCCCACATGCCACAATGCAACTAAGCCCGTGAGCCGCAACTACTGAGCCTGCGCTCTAGAGCCTGCAAGCTGCAACTACTGAAGCCTGCGCACCTAGAGCCCATGATCTGCAACAAGAGAAGCCACCATAATGAGAAGCCCACGCACCGCAACGAAGAGTACCCTCCACTTGCCACAACTAGAGAAAGCCTGCGCACAGCAACAAAGACCCAGTGCAGCCAAAAATTAATTAATTAATTAATTAATTAATTATTTTAAAAAGTGAAGGGAAAAACTACCAACCAAGATTACTTTACCCTGAAAAGTTGTCCATCAGAAGTAAAAGCAAGATAGGGACTTCCCTGGTGGTCCAGTGGGTAAGACTCCATGCTCCTAAGGCAGGGGGCCTGGGTTTTATCCCTGGTCAGGGAACTAGATCCGACATGCATGTCACAACTAAGAGCTCACATGCCACAACTAAAGATCTCACATGCCACAACAAAGATTCCACATGCCACAACTTAGACCCAACACAGCCTAAATAAATAAATATTTTTTTAAAAAAAAATAAAAAGTAAAAGCAAGACAAAGACTTTGCAAAACAAACAAAAGCTGAGGGAGTTTATTCCCACTAGACCTGCCTTAAAAGAAATGCTGAAAGGTGTTCTTCAAGATGAAATGAAAGGACACTAACTAGTAACATGAAAATACACAATGCACTGGTAAAGTTAAATATGTAGTCAGATTCAGAATATTCTAATATTGTAATATAGTGGAGTGTTAAACACTTAACTCTAATATAAACTTTAAAGAATAAAAGTATTTTTTAAAGGCTATAGCTACAATAATTAGTTAAGGGAAACAATATAAAAAAGATGTAAATTGTGACACAAAAACATAAAATAGGGAGGAGGGAAGTAGAAGATAGAAATTTTGTATACAATCAAATTTAAGTGATTATCAGCTTAAAATAGACTGTTATATATCCATAAGATGTTTCAAGTAAGCATCAGGGTAACCACATACACACACACACACACACACACACACACACACACACGTGTACAACCCTATGGTAGATACACTTAAGATAAAGAGAAGGGAATCAAAGTATACCATGACACAAACCATCAATTCACAAAGGAGGACAGACAACAAGAGTAAAAGAGAAAACAACAACAACAAAACAACCAGAAAATAATTAAAAGATGGCAATAGTGCTTATCTAACACTAAATTACTTTAAATGTAAATAGAATAAATTCTCCAATCAAGAGGCAGAGAATGGATGAATGGATTTTAATAAAAAGATCCAACTATACTGTGCCTACAAGAGACTCACTTCAGCTTCAAGGATACACATAAGCTCAAAGTTAAGAAATGGAAAAAGATATTCACGCAAATGGAAACTGAAACAGAGCAGTGGTAGCTGTACTTATAAGGACAAAATAGACTTTAAGTCAGAAACTGTAAGAAGAGACAAAGAAGGTCATTATATAATGATAAAGGGGTAAATTCATCAACAGGAATTATCAATTGTAAAAATATATGCACCCAATATTAGAGCACCTGAATATGTTAATCAAATACTAACAAATGAGAAGGGAGTAATAAACAACAATACAATAATAGCAAGAGACTTCAATACTACACTTTCAGCAATAGATAGATAATCCAGACAGAAAATAAGGAAACACTGTATCTGAACTATACTTTAGACCAAGTAGACCTAACTGATAAATACAAAATATTCAATCCAACAGCAGAAGAATACACATTCTTCTCAAGCACACATGCAATAGTCTCCAGGATAATACATGTAGGTCACAAAACAAGTTTCAGCGATTTTTTTAAAATTTGTAATTATATCAAGTAGCTTTTCTAAACACAATGGTAAGAAACTAGAAATCAATTACAGGAGGAAACAAAATTTTTACAAATATGTGTGGAAATTGAACGACACACTCCTTATTAAAAAAAGGATTAAAGATGAAATCAAAGGAAAATTTAAAAATAGCTTGAAACAAATGAAAATGGAACACAACATACCAAAACTTATGGAATGCAGCAAAAGTTGTGCTAAGAGTGAAATCTATAGTGATAAATGTCGACATTAAGAAAAAGGAAAGATCCTCACGCACCTATGGTCAGCTAATCTATGACAAAGGATGCAAGAATATGCAATGGAGAAAACACAGTCTCTTCAACAAGTGGTGCTGGGAAAACTGGACAGCTACATGTAAAAGAATGAAATTACAACTCTGCCTAACACCATACACAAAAATAAACCCAAAATGGATTAAAGGTACTTCCCTGGTGGCACAGTGGTTAAGACTCCACACTCCCAATGCAGGGGACCTGGGTTGGATCCACGGTCAGGGAACTAGATCCCACATGCATGCCACAACTAAGAGTTTGCATTCCACAACTAAGGAGCATGCATGCCGCAACTAAGGAGCCTGTGAGCCACAACAAAGGAGCCTGCCTGCCACAACTAAGAATCAGTGCAACTAAATAAATAAATAAATAATAATAAATAGATTAAAGACCTAAACATAAGGCAGGACAGTATAAAACTCTTAGAGGAAAACTTAGGCAGAACACTCTTTGACATAAATCACAGCAAGATCTTTCTTGACACACCTCCTAGAGTAATGAAAATGAAAACAAAAATAAACAAATGGGACTTAGTTAAACTTTTGCACAGCAAAGGAAACCATAAACAAAACAAAAAGCCAAACCTCAGAATGGGAAAAAATATTTGCAAATGATGAGCAATAAGGGGTTAATATCCAAAGTGTATAAACAGCTCATACAAGTCAACATTAAAAAAATCAAACAACTTGATTAAAAAATGGGCAGAAGAACTGAATAGACATTTCTCAAGAGAAGAAATACAGATGGCCAACAGGCACATGAAAAGATGCTCAACATCACTAATTATTAGAGAAATGCAAATCAAAACTACAATGAGGTATCACCTCACACCAGTCTGAATGGCCATCATCAAAAAATCTACAAACAATAAATGCTGGAGAGGGTATGGAGAAAAGGGAACCCTCCTACACTGTTGGTGGGAATGTAAATGTGTACAGCCACTATGGAGAACAGTATGGAGGTTCCTTAAAAAACTAAAAATAGAGCTACCATATGATCCACCAATCCCACTCCTGAGCATATATCCAGAGAAATCCATAATTCGAAAATATATATGCACCCCAATGTTCATTGCAACTTTATTTACAATAGCCAAGACATGGAAGCAACCTAAATGTCCATCAACATAGGAATGGATAAAGAAGATGTGGTACATATATACAATGGAATATTACTCAGCCATACAAAAGAACAAAATAATGCTATTTGAAGCAACATGGATGGACCTAGAGATTGCCATACTGAGTGAAGTAAGTCAGACCGAGAAAGAGAAATATCATATGATATCACTTATATGTGGAATCTGAAAAAGGGTACAAATGAACTTATCTACAAAACAGAAATAGAGTTACAGATGTAGAAAACAAACTTATGGTTACCAGGGGTGAAGGGGGGGAAGGGATAAATTGGAAGATTTGGATTGACATATACACACTACTATATATAAAATAGGTAGCTAATAAGGACCTACTTATAGCACAAGGAACTCGACTCAGTGCTCTATAATGGCCTATATGGGAAAAGAATCTTTAAAAAGAGTGGATATACGTATAACTGACTCACTTTATACACCTGAAACTAACACAACATTGTAAATCAAATATAATCCAATAAAAATTTTGGAAAAAGAGAAAATGGTGTTACAAAATAAAATAAAATAAAATGGGCAAAGGACTCGAATAGACATTTCTCCAAAGAAAATATACAAATTACCAACAGGCACAAGAAAAGACACTCAATATAATTAGTCATTAGAGAAATGCAATCAAAAACACAATGATATAGCACTTCATACTCACTAGGCAGGCTGTAATCTAAGAAACAGGAAATAGCAAATGTTGGGGAGGATGTGGAGAGGAAAACAGTTTGTCAGTTCCTCAAATACTTAAAACATAGAATTACCATATGACACAGCAATTCCACTCCTTGTTATTGAATATACACCAAAAGAATCGAAAACATGTATTTAAACAACTACTTGCACATAAATCTTTTTTTAACTTTTTATTTTATATTGGAGTAGAGTTGATTAACAATGTTGTGATAGTTCCAGGTGTACAGCAAAGTGGTTCAATTATAAATATACATGTATCTATTCTTTTTCAAATTCTTTTCCCATTTAGGTTGTTACATATAATTGAGGACTATTCCCTGTGCTATACAGTAGGTTCTTGTTGGTTATCCATTTTAAATATACAAGTGTGTACATGTCAATCCCAAAGTCCCTAACTATCCCTTCCCACCACCCTTCAACCCTGGTATTCATAAGTTCATTCTCTAAGTCTGTGAGTCTGTTTCTGTTTGGTAAATATGTTTCATTTGTATCATTTCTTTTTAGATTCCCTGTATAAGCGATATCATACGATATTTCTCTTTCTCTGTCTGACTTACTTCACTCAGTATGACAATTTCTTGGTCCATGCATGTTGCTAAAAATAACATTATTTCATCCTTTTTAATGGCAGAGTAATATTTCCTTTTATATATGTACCAATTCTTCTTCATCCATTCCTCTGTCAATGGACATTTAGGTTGCTTCCATGTCTTGGCTATTACAAACAGTGCTCCAATGAACATTGGGGTGCATGTATGTTTTTGGACCATGTTTTTCCTCCAGATATATGCCCAGGAGTGGGAATGCAGGATCATATGGTAGCTCTATTTTTATATTTTTATGGAACCTCCATACTATTCTTCACAGTGGCTGTATCAATTTACATTCCCACCAACAGTGTAGGAGGGTTCCTTTCTCTCCACATCCTCTCCAGCATTTACTGTTTGTGGATTTTTTGATGATAGCCATTTTGACTACTGTGAGGTTATAGCTCATTGCACTTTTGCATTTCTCTAATAATTAGTGATGTTGAACACCTTTTCATGTGCCTCCTGGCCATCTATATATCTTCTTTAGAGAAGTGTCTATTTAGGACTTCTGCCCTTTTTTTGATTGGGTGGTGTGTTTGGATGATATTAAGCCACATGAGCTGTTTGTAAATTTTGGAGACTAATCCCTTGTCAGTCATATCATTTGCAAATATTTTCTCCCAATCTGTGGGTTTTCTTTTCATCTTGTTTATGGTTTCCTTTGCTGTGCAAAAGCTTTGGAGTTTAATTAGATCCAATTTGTTTGTTTTTGTTTTTATTTCCATTACTTTGGGAGACGGATCAAAAAGATATTGCTGCAATTTATGTCAGACAGTGTTCCGCCTAGGTTTTCCTCTAAGAGTTTTATAGTGTTAAGTCTCTCATTTAGGTCTTTAATCCATTTTGAGTTTATTTTTGTGAATGGTGTTAAAGAATGTTCTAATTTCATTTTTTACATGTAGCTGTCCAGTTTTCCCAGTGTCATTTATTGAAGATATTGTATTTCCCTCATTGTTTAGTCTTGCCTCCTTTGTCATAGATTAATTGACCAGAGGTGTGTGGGTTTATCTCTGGGCTTTCTATCCTGTTCCATTGATCTACATTTCTGTCCTTGCTCCTGCACCATACTGTTTTTTTTTTGTTTTTTTTTATAAATAGACTGACACCAAGCATTGTACATGGATGACCACAACAAAAGCAACAATGATTGCAATTACCAAACATGAAACACAGTTATACTATGTCATAATATTGACATTCAGTCCAGTAATCCTCCACTGTAACAGCTCCTTTACTTTGCAGTGAAAATTGATTTGTATATTCTTTTCCTCTGAGTCCTTGTGGGATTTTTTTTTTAATTCAGACAGAAAGTCACAAAAATTATACTCATCCTCATCAGTTCACTCAGTCCCATGTAATTAATTTCTTTTTTTTTTCATCTTGATCTTTTGTTAGCACTTTTATGAGTTCATCAGTTTTTCATTAGAGTTCTGAAAATGCTTATTCATTCAGTTCAGCAGTACAGTCAGTTACCAGAAACCTGTACTTGTCAGAGTCTTTTCCATGAATTTCTTGAAGATGAAACCCTTTTATAGGAACATATTTGCAAAATCATCAGAGTACACCCAGAACTGTCTGTAAATGACAAAAGACTTAAAAATGACCATGGTTAAAGATTTGATGAAAGTTCATAATAACGCAGTTGACAAGAAAATTAGTTATTTCTGAGATATACATTTTAAAGTAATAACTAGGATTATTACTTATAACATTATACCAGAACATATAAGATTTTTAGACGTTTCCTGTAATGTCTGAAACATTTATATTAACATATTTCCATACATATTTCCATACAAATACAAATATAAGATTTTTAGAAATTTCATGTAATGTCTGAAACATTTATATTAACATATTTCCATACATATTTCCATACAAATACAAATATAAGATTTTTAGAAATTTCATGTAATGTCTGAAACATTTATATTAACATATTTCCATACATATTTCCATACAACTACAAATATAAGATTTTTAGAAATTTCATGTAATGTCTGAAACATTTATATTAACATATTTCCATACATATTTCCATACAAATACAAATATAAGATTTTTAGAAATTTCATGTAATGTCTGAAACATTTATATTAACATATTTCCATACATATTTCCATACAAATACAAATATAAGATTTTTAGAAATTTCATGTAATGTCTGAAACATTTATATTAATATATTTCCATACAAATAACCCAATGAAAGTTTAGTATTAGTTGTTTTGTTTGTTTTTTTATACTGCAGGTTCTTATTAGGCATCAGTTTTATACACATCAGTGTATACATGTCAATCCCAATCGCCCAAATCAGCACACCACCATCCCCACCTCATCGCAGTTTTCCCCCCTTGGTGTCCATATGTCCATTCTCTACATCTGTGTCTCAACTTCTGCCCTGCAAACTGGCTCATCTGTACCATTTTTCTACGTTCCACATACATGCATTAATATATGATATTTGTTTTTCTCTTTCTGACTTACTTCACTCTGTATGACAGTCTCTAGATCCATCCACTTCTCAACAAATGACTCAATTTCGTTCCTTTTTATGGCTGAGTAATATTCCATTGTATATATGTACCAAAACTTCTTTATCCATTCGTCTGTTGATGGGCATTTAGGTTGCTTCTATGACCTGGCTATTGTAAATAGTGCTGCAATGAACATTCGGGTGCACGTGTCTTTTTGAATTACGGTTTTCTCTGGGTATATGCCCAGTAGTGGGATTGCTGGGTCATATGGTAATTCTATTTTTAGTTTTTTAAGGAACCTCCATATTGTTCTCCATAGTGGCTGTATCAATTTACATTCCCACCAACAGTGCAAGAGGGTTCCCTTTTCTCCACACCCTCTCCAGCATTTGTTGTTTGTAGATTTTCTGATGATGCCCATTCTAACAGGAGTGAGGTGATACCTCATTGTAGTTTTGATTTTCATTTCTCTAATAATTGGTGATGTTGAGCATCTTTTCATGTGCTTCGTGGCTGTCTGTATGTCTTCTTTGGAGAAATGTCTATTTAGGTCTTCTGCCCATTTTTGGATTGGGGTGTTTGTTTCTTTGATATTGAGCTGAATGAGCTGTTTATATATTTTGGAGATTAATCCTTTGTCCGTTGATTCATTTGCAAATATTTTCTCCCATTCTGAGGGTTGTCTTTTCGTCTTGTTTATGGTTTCCTTTGCTGTGCAAAAGCTTTGAAGTTTCATTAGGTCCCACTTGTTTATTTTTGTTTTTATTTCCATTACTCTAGGAGGTGGATCGAAAAAGATCTTGCTGTGATTTATGTCAAAGAGTGTTCTTCCTATGTTTTCCTCTAAGAGTTTTATAGTGGCCAGTCTTATATTTAGGTCTCTAATCTATTTTGAGTTTATTTTTGTGTATGGTGTTAGGGAGTATTCTAATTTCATTCTTTTACATGTGGCTGTCCAGTTTTCCCAGCACCACTTATTGAAGAGACTGTCTTTTCTCCATTGTATATCTTTGCTTCCTTTGTCATAGATTAGTTGACCATAGGTGCGTGGGTTAATCTCTGGGCTTTCTATCTTGTTCCATTGATCTATGTTTCTGTTTTTGTGCCAGTACCATATTGTCTTGATTACTGTAGCTTTGTAGTATAGTCTGAAGTCAGGGAGTCTGATTCCTCCAGCTCCATTTTTTTGCCTCAAGACTGCTTTGGCTATTCGGGGTCTTTTGTGTCTCCATACAAATTTTAAGATGATTTGTTCTAGCTCCGTAAAAAATGCCATTGGTAATTTGATAGGGATTGCATTGAATCTGTAGATTGCTTTGGGTAGTATACTCATTTTCACAATGTTGATTCTTCCAATCCAAGAACATGGTATATCTCTCCATCTGTTGGTATCATCTTTAATTTCTTTCATCAGTGTCTTATAGTTTTCTGCATACAGGTCTTTTGTCTCCCTAGGTAGGTTTATTCCTAGGTATTTTATTCTTTTTGTTGCAATGGTAAATGGGAGTGTTTCCATAATTTCTCTTTCAGATTTTTCATCTTAGTGTATAGGAATGCAAGAGATTTCTGTGCATTAATTTTGTAACCTGCAACCTTACCATATTCATTAATCAGCTCTAGCAGTTTTCTGGTGGCAGTTTTAGGATTCTCTATGTATAGTATCATGTCATCCGCAAACAGTGACAGTTTTACTTCTTCTTTTCCAATTTGTATTCCTTTTATTTCTTTTTCTTCTCTGATTGCCGTGGCTAGGACTTCCAGAACTATGTTGAATAATAGGGGTGAGAGTGGACATCCTTGTCTCGTTCCTGATCTTAGAGGAAATGCTTTCAGTTTTTCACCATTGAGAATGATGTTTGCTCTGGGTTTGTCATATATGGCCTTTATTATGTTGAGGTAGGTTCCCTCTATGCCCACTTTCTGGAGAGTTTTTATCAGAAATGGGTGTTGAATTTTGTCAAAAGCTTTTTCTGCATCTATTGAGATGATCATATGGTTTTTCTTCTTCAATTTGTTAATATGGTGTATCACATTGATTGATTTGCGTATATTGAAGAATCCTTGCATCCCTGGGATAAATCCCACTTGATCGTGGTGTATGATCCTTTTAATGTGTTGTTGGATTCTGTTTGCTAGTATTTTGTTGAGGATTTTTGCATCTATATTCATCAGTGATATTGGTCTGTAATTTTCTTTTTTTGTAGTGTCTTTGTCTGGTTTTGGTATCAGGGTGATGGTGGCCTCATAGAATGAGTTTGGGAGAGTTCCTTCCTCTGCAATTTTTTGGAAGAGTTTGAGAAGGATGGGTGTTAGCTCTTCTCTAAATGTTTGATAGAATTCTCCTGTGAAGCCATCTGGTCCTGGACTTTTGTTTGTTGGAAGATTTTTAATCACAGTTTCAATTTCATTACTTGTGATTGGTCTGTTGATATTTTCTGTTTCTTCCTGATTCAGTCTTGGAAGGTTATACCTTTCTAAGAATTTGTCCATTTCTTCCAGGTTGTCCATTTTATTGGCATAAAGTTGCTTGTAGTAGTCTCTTAGGATGTTTTGTATTTCTGCGGTGTCTGTTGTAACTTCTCCTTTTTCATTTCTGATTTTATTGATTTGAGTCCTCTCCCTCTTTTTCTTGATGAGTCTGGCTAATGGCTTATCAATTTTGTTTATCTTCTCAAAGAACCAACTTTTAGTTTTATTGATCTTTGCTATTGTTTTCTTTGTTTCTATTTCATTTATTTCTGCTCTGATCTTTATGATTTCTTTCCTTCTGCTAACTTTGGATTTTGTTTGTTCTTCTTTCTCTAGTTTCTTTAGGTGTAATGTTAGATTGTTTACTTGAGATTTTTCTTGTTTCTTTAGGTAGGCTTGTATAGCTATAAACTTCCCTCTTAGAACCGCTTTTGCTGCATCCCATAGGTTTTGGGTCGTCGTGTTTTCATTGTCATTTGTCTCTAGGTATTTTTTTATTTCCTGTTTGATTTCTTCAGTGATCTCTTGGTTATTTAGTAACGTATTGTTTAGCCTCCATGTGTTTGTCTTTTTTACGTTTTTTTCCCTGTAATTCATTTCTAATCTCATAGCGTTGTGGTCAGAAAAGATGCTTGATATGATTTCAATTTTCTTAAATTTACTGAGGCTTGATTTGTGACCCAAGATGTGATCTATCCTGGAGAATGTTCCGTGCGCACTTGAGAAGAACGTGTACTCTGCCGTTTTTGGATGGAATGTCCTATATATATCAATTAAATCTATCTGGTCTATTGTGTCATTTAAAGCTTCTGTTTCCTTATTTATTTTCATTTTGGATGATCTGTCCATTGGTGTAAGTGAGGTGTTAAAGTCCCCCACTATTATTGTGTTACTGTCGATTTCCTCTTTTATAGCTGTTAGCAGTTGCCTTATGTATTGAGGTGCTCCTATGTTGGGTGCATATATATTTATAATTGTTATATCTTCTTCTTGGATTGATCCCTGGATCATTATGTAGTGTCCTTCCTTGTCTCTTGTAACATTCTTTATTTTAAAGTCTATTTTATCTGATATGAGTATAGCTACTCCAGCTTTCTTTTGATTTCCATTTGCATGGAATATCTTTTTCCATCCCCTCACTTTCAGTCTGTATGTGTCCCTAGGTCTGAAGTGGGTCTCTTGTAGACAGCATATATATGGGTCTTGTTTTTGTATCCATTCAGCCAGTCTATGTCTTTTGGTTGGGGATTTAATCCATTCATGTTTAAGGTAATTATCGATATGTATGTTCCTATGACCATTTTCTTAATTGTCTTGGGTTTGTTTTTGTAGGTCCTTTTCTTCTCTTGTGTTTCCCACTTAGAGAAGTTCCTTTAGCATTTGTTGTAGAGCTGGTTTGGTGGTGCTGAATTCTCTTAGCTTTTGCTTGTCTGTAAAGCTTTTGATTTCTCCATCAAATCTAAATGAGATCCTTGCTGGGTAGAGTAATCTTGGTTGTAGGTTCTTCCTTTTCATCACTTTAAGTATTTCATGCCACTCCCTTCTGGCTTGCAGAGTTTCTGCTGAGAAATCAGCTGTTAACCTTATGGGAGTTCCCTTGTATGTTATTTGTCGTTTTTCCCTTGCTGCTTTCAGTAATTTTTCTTTGTCTTTAATTTTTGCCACTTTGATTACTATGTGTCTCGGCGTGTTTCTCCTTGGGTTTATTCTGTATGGGACTCTCTGCGCTTCCTGGACTTGGGTGGCTATTTCCTTTCCCATGTTAGGGAAGTTTTCGACTATAATCTCTTCAAATATTTTCTCTGGTCCTTTCTCTCTCTCTTCTCCTTCTGGGACCCCTATAATGCGAATGTTGTTGCGTTTAATGTTGTCCCAGAGGTCTCTTATGCTGTCTTCATTTCTTTTCATTCTTTTTTCTTTAGTCTGTTCCGCAGCAGTGAATTCCACCATTCTGTCTTCCAGGTCACTTATCCGTTCTTCTGCCTCAGTTATTCTGCTATTGATTCCTTCTAGTGTAGTTTTCATTTCAGTTATTGTATTAGTCATCTCTGTTTGTTTGTTCTTTAATTCTTCTAGGTCTTTGTTAATCATTTCTTGCATCTTCTCAATCTTTGCCTCCATTCTTATTCCGAGGTCCTGGATCATCTTCACTATCATTATTCTGAATTCTTTTTCTGGAGGGTTGCCTATCTCCACTTCATTTAGTTGTTTTTCTGGGGTTTTTTCTTGTTCCTTCATCTGGTACATAGCCCTCTGCCTTTTCATCTTCTCTTTCTTTCTGTAACTGTGGTTTTTGGTCCACAGGCTGCAGGATTGTAGTTTTTCTTGCTTCTGTTGTCTGCCCTCTGGTGGTTGAGGCTATCTAAGAGGCTTGATGGGAGGCTCTGGTGGTGGGTAGAGCTGACTGCTACCATACTGTTTTGATGACAGTAACTTTGTATTATAGTCTGAAGTCAGGGAGCATGATTCCTCCAGCTCCGTTTTATTTCTCAAGAGTGCTTTGGCTACTTGGGGTCTTTTGTATCTCCACACAAATTTTAAGATTTTTTGTCCTAGTTCTATGAAAAATGCCATTGGTAATTTGACAGGGATTGTATTGAATCTATAGATTGCTTTGGGTAGTATAGTATTTTGACAATATTGATTTGTCCAATCCAAGAACGTGGTATATCTTTCCATCTATTTGTGTCATCTTCGATTTCTTTCATCAGTGTCTTATTGTTTTCAGATTACAGGTCTTTTGTCTCCTTAGATAGGCTTATTTCTAGGTGTTTTATTCTTTTTGATGCAGTGGTAAATGGGATTGTTTGTTGAATTTCTCCTTTTGATCTTTTGTTGTTAGTGTATAGAAATGCAACAAGTTTCTGTGCTTTAATTTTGTAACCTGCAACTTTACCAAATTCATTGATGAACTCTAGTAGTTTTCTGGTGCTGTCTTTAGGATCTTCTATGTACAGTATCATGTCATCTGCAAACAGTGACAGTTAAATTTCTTCTTTTCCAATTTGTATTCCTTTTATTTCTTTTTCTTCTTGATTGCTGTACCTAGGACTTCCAAAACTATGTTGAATAAAAGGGGCAAGAGTGGACATCCTTGTCTTGTTCCTGATCGTAGAGGAATTGCTTTCAGTTTTCATCATTGAGTATGATGTTAGCTGTAGGTTTGTCATATATGGCCTTTATTATGTTGAGGTGTGTTCCCTCTGTGCCCACTTTCTGGAGAGTTTTTATCATAAATGGGTGCTGAATTTTCTCAAAAGCTTTTTCTGCATCTTTTGAGATGATCATATTGTTTTTGTTCTTCAATTTGTTGATGTGGTATATCACAGTGATTGATTTGCAGATATTGAAAAATCCTTGCATCCCTGGGATAAATCCCACTAGATCATGGTGTATGATCCTTTTAATGTATTGTTACATTAATTCTTCTCCTGAGTTCTTCTAGTGTCTTTATGATCATTACCTTGAACTCTTTGTTCAGTAGATTGCTTATCTCCACTTCACTTGGTTCTTCTTCTGGGGTTTTATCTTGTTCCTTTGTTTGGAACATATTCCTCTATGGCCTCATTTAGCTTAATTCTCTGTTTTTATTTATATGTATTTGGTAGGTTTGTTATGTTCCTGATCTGGAGAAATGGCCATATGTAGGAGACGTCCTATGGGGTCCAGCAGTACACACCCCTCTGGTCACCATAGATATATGCTCTCTCTGTGCAGGCTGCCCTCTATGTGAATTGTGTGGGCCTTTCTGGTTTTGTATTCTGATATGCGTGGCTGGCCCCATTCCAGTCCAGCTGGTTACCTAATGTGGAGGCTGCTGGCCACTGGTGGGCAGGATCATGTCCTGGCATGGCTGGCTGTATGACCCAGGGAGTCCTGGTGCTGGTGCTGGCCTGCTGGTAGGCTTGGCTGTGTCACCAGATGGCTGGCTGCAGAGCCCCGGGGTTCCTGGGGCTAGTGCTGGCCCACTGGTCTGCAGAGCCAGGTCCTGAGGTATTTGGCTGTGGGGCTAAGGATCCCAGAGCTAGTGTTGGCCTGCTGGTGGGTGGGGATGGTTTCTTATATGGTTGGCTGTGGAGTCTGGGATGTCCCAGAGCTGGTGGCAGCCCACTGACAGATGGGGTCAGGGCCCAGATAGTCCTGGGGCTGTTGCTGGCCTGCTGGTGGGTGGGCTGGGTCCTGACACTGCTGGCTGTGGGGAGGCAGTGGTCCCTGGGCTGGTGTCCACCTGCTGGTGAGCAGGGTTGGGGCCCATAGGGTCCCAAGTGCTAATGCCCACCCACTCGTGGGTAAAGCCAGGTCCTGGAGCTAGTGCCAGCCCATCCATGGGTGGAGCCAGGTCCTGGGTTCTCTGGCTGCAGGGCCCAGGGATCCTGGAGCTGGTGGCAGCCTGCTGGTGGGCAGGGCCATGTCCCAATGGCTGGCTACTAGTCCCAGGTGTTCCAGGGCTAGTGCCAGCCCACTGGTGTGTGGTGCTGGTTCCTGGGCCCTCTGGTGGGCAGGGCTGGGCCCTGGAGTGGCTGGGGGTTAAGGGGGTCCTATGGCAGCTGGGCTGCTGGTGAGTGGGGCTGTGTCCTTGCCTGGCTAGCTGCTTGGTCTGGGGTATCCCAGGACTGGTTCTGACTATCCAGTGGGCAGGGCTGGCTCTCACCACTGATAAGCTAGAGGGAGGGTTCCATAATGGTGCTTGCCAACATCACTGTCCTCATGGTAGAATGAGCTCCCCAAAATGGCTCCTTCCAGCATCTATGCTTCCAGTGTGAGTCCCAGTTGCCTCCTGCCTCTCTGGGAGGCTCTCCAAGATCAACAAGTGGGTCTGACCCAGGCTACTTTCAAATTACTGCTTCTGCCCTGGATCTTGGAGAGTGTGAGATTTTATGTGTGCCTTTTAACAGTGGAGTCTCTATTTCCCACAACCCTCTGGCTCTCCCAAAAGTAAGCCCCACTGGCTTTCAAAGTCAAATGTTCTGGGGGCTTGTCTTCCTGGTGCAGGACCCCTGGGCTGGGGAGCCTAATGTGGGGTTCAGACCACTCTTTCCTTGGGGAGAACCTCTGAAATTGTAATTATCCTCCCATTTGTGTGTCACCTACCAGGGGCAGGTATAGGTCTTGAATCTATTGCATCTCTGCCCCTCCCACCTGTCTCCCTGTGGTTCCTTCTTTATATCTTTAGTTGTGGAAGATGTTTTCTTCTAGTCTTCACATTGTTCTCATCGATATTTGTCTCTGAATAGTTGTAACTTTGGTGTGCCCATGGGAGGAAGTGAGCTCAGGATCTTTCTACTCCACCATTTTGGCCACTCATTCCAGAAAATATGTCTCTTGGTATTTATCCAAATGAGTTTAAAACTTATGTTTATAAAGAAAACATGCACTCAAATATTTATGGCAGCTTTATGAATAATTACCAAAACATGGAAGCAACCAAAATGTCCTTCAGTAGGTGAATGAATAAAGTCTGGTACATCCATAGACTTGATTGCTATTCATCAATAAAAAGAAATGAGCTCTCAAGCCACAAAATCATGAAAGAAACCTTAAATGCATATTACTAAGTGAAAGAAGCCAAACTGAAAAGGCTATATACCATATGTTTCCAAGTATATGACATTCTGGAACAGGCAAAACTAGAGGGAGACAGTAAAAAAGATCAGTAGTTGCAAGGAGTTGGCAGGGTGGGGGAAGAAGGAGGGATGAATAGGTGGAGCACATGGGATATGGGAGGCAGTGAAACTATTTTGAATGATACCGTTATGGTTAAAATATACAACACAAAGAGTGAACCCTAATATAGTCTAAGGACTTTAGCTAATAATAATGTATCAATATTGGCTCATCAACTCCCTCCTGTGAGAGCACCAGAATCACAACTAAATGCTGAACAATCATCAACAGGAAGACACTGGAACTCACCAAAAAGATACCCCACATCCAAAGAAAAAGGAGAAGCCACAATGAGACGCAAGGAGGGACATATTCACAATAAAATAAAATCCCATAACTGCTGGGGGAGGTGATTCACAAACTGGAGAACACTTATACCACAGAAGACCACCCACTGGAGTGAAGGTTCTGAGCCCCACGTCAGGCTTCCCAACCTGGGGGTCTGGCAAGAGGAGAAGGAATTCCTAGAGAATCAGACTTTGAAGGCTGGTGGGATTTGATTGAAGGACTTCGACAGGACTGGGGGAAACAGAGACGCCACTCTTGGAGGGCACACACAAAGTAGTGTGCACATCAGGACACAGGGGAAGGAGCAGTGACCCCATAGGAGACTGAACCAGACCTACCTGTTGGTGTTGGAGGGTCTCCTGCAGAGGCGGGGGGTGGCTGTGGCTCACCGTGAGGACAAGGACAATGGCAGCAGAAGATCTGGGAAGTACTCCTTGGCGTAAGCCCTCCCAGAGTCCGCCATTAGCCCCACCAAAGAGCCCAGGTAGGCGCCAGTGTTGGGTCGCCTCAGCCCAAAAAACCAACAGGGAGGGAACCCAGCCCCATCCATCAGCAGACAAGTGGATTAAAGTTTTACTGAACTCTGCCCACCAGAGCAACAGCCAACTCTACCAACCACCAGTCCCTCCCATCAAGAAACATGCACAAGCCTCTTAGATAGCCTCATGCACCAGAGAGCAGACAGCAGAATCAAGAAGAAATAAAATTCTGCAGCCTGTGGAAAAAAACCACATTCACATAAAGATAGACAAGATGAAAAGGCAGAGGGCTATGTACCAGATGAAGGAAGAAGATAAAACCTCAGAACAATACCTAAATGAAGTGGAGAAAGAAACCTTCCAGAAAAGAATTCAGAATAATGATAGTGAAGATGATCCAGGACCTCGGAAAAAGATTGGAGGCAAACAATGAGAAGATGCAATGCTTAACAAAGAACTAGAAGAATTAAAGAACAAACAAACAGAGGTTAAAAATAAAATAACTGAAATGAAAATTACACTAGAAGGAATCAATAGCAGAATAACTGAGGCAGAAAAACGGATAAGTGACCTGGAAGACAGAATGGTGGAATTCACTGCTGCGGAACAGAATAAAGAAAAAAGAATGAAAAGAAATGAAGACAGCCTAAGAGACCTCTGGGACAATATTAAATGCAACAACATTTGCATTATAGGGGTCCCAGAAGGAGAAGAGAGAGAGAAAGGACCCAAGAAAATATTTGAAGAGATTATAGTCGAAAACTTCCCTAACATGGGAAAGGAAATAGCCACCCAAGTCCAGGAAGCATGGAGAGTCCCATACAGGATAAACCCAAGGAGAAACATGCCGAGACACATAGTAATCAAACCGACAAAAATTAAAGACAAAGAAAAATTATTGAAAGCAGCAAGGGAAAAACGACAAATAACATACAAGGGAACTCCCATAAGGTTAACAGCTGATTTCTCAGCAGAAACTCTGCAAGCCAGAAGGGAGTGGCATGACATATTTAAAGTAATGAAAAGTAAGAACGCACAATCAAGATTACTCTACCCAGCAAGGATCTCATTCAGATACAATGGAGAAATCAAAAGCTTTACAGACAAGCAAAAGCTAAGAGAATTCAGCACCATCAAACCAGCTGTACAACAAATGCTAAAGGAACTTCTCTAAGTGGGAAACACAAGAGAAGAAAAGGACCTACAAAAACAAACCCATAACAATTAGGAAAATGGTCATAGGAACATACATATTGATTATTACCTTAAACGTGAATGGATTAAATGTTCCAACCAAAAGACACAAGCTCCCGAAATGGATTCCAAAACAAGACCCATATATATGCTGTCTACAAGAGACCCACCTCAGACCTAGGGTCACATACAGACTGAAAGTGAAGAGATGGAAAAAGATATTCCATGCAAATGGAAATCAAAAGAAAGCTGGAGTAGCTATTCTCAAATCAGATAAAATGGACTTTAAAATAAAGAATGTTACAAGAGACAAAGAAGGACACTACATAATGATCAAGGGATCAATCCAAGAAGAAGATGTAACAATTATAAATATATATGCACCCAACATAGGAGCACCTTAATACATAAGGCAACTGCTAACAGCCATAAAAGAGGAAATCGACAGTAACACAATAATAGTGGGGGACTTTAACACCTCACTTACACCAATGAACAGATCATCCAAACAGAAAACTAATAAGGAAACAGAAGCTTTAATTGACACAATACCTGATAGATTTAATTGATATTTATAGGACAGTCCATCCAAAAACAGCAGATTACACATTCTTCTCAAGTGCGCACGGAACATTCTCCAGTATAGATCACATATAGGGTCGGAAATCAAGCCTCAGTAAATTTAAGAAAATTGAAATTATATCAAGCATCTTTTCTGAAAACAGTGCTATGAGATTAGAAATCAATTACAGGGGAAAAAACATAAAAAATACAAACATATGGAGGCTAAACAATAAGCTACTAAATAAGCAAAAGTTCACTGAAGAAATCAAAGAGGAAATCAAAAAAATTCCTGGAGAAAAATGACAATGAAAACACGATGATCCAAAACCTATGGGATGCAGCAAAAGCAGTTCTAAGAGGGAAGTTTATAGCAATACAATCCTACCTCAAGAAGCTACAAACATCTCAAATAAACAATCTAAACTTACACCTAAAGGAACTAGAGAAAGAAGGACAAACAAAACCCATAGTTAGGAGAAGGAAAGAAATCATAAAGATCAGAGCAGAAATAAATGAAATAGAAACAAAGAAAACAATAACAAAGATCAATAAAACTAAAAGCTGGTTCTTTGAGAAGATAAACAAAATTGATAAACCATTGGCCAGAGTCATCAAGAACACGGGAGAGGACTCAAATCAATAAAATTAGAAATGAAAAAGAAAAAGTTACAAAAGACACCACAGAAATACAAAGCATCCTAAGAGACTACTGCAAGCAACTCTATGCCGATAAAATGGACAACCTAGAAGAAATGGACAAATCCTTAGAAAGGTATAACCTTCCAAGACTGAACCAGGAAGAAATAGAAAATATGAACAGATGAATAATAAGTAATGAAATTGAAACTGTGATTAAACATCTTCCAACAAACAAAAGTCCAGGACCAGATGGCTTCACAGGTGAATTCTATCAAATATTTAGAGAAGAGCTAACACCCATCCTTCTCAAACTCTTCCAAAAATTTGCAGAGAAAAGAAAACTCCCAAACTCATTCTATGAGGCCACCATCACCCTGATACCAAAACCAGACAAAGATCCTACAAAAAAGAAAATTAAAGACCAATATCACTCATGAATATAGACGCAAAAATCTTCAACAAAATACTAGCAAACAGAATCCAACAACACATTAAAGGGATCATACACCATGATCAGGTAGGATTTATCCCAGGGATGCAAGGATTCTTCAACATATGCAAATCAATCCATGTGAGACATCATATTAACAAATTGAAGAAGAAAAACCATAAGATCATCTCAATAGATGCAGAAAAAGCTTTTGACAAAATTCAACACCCATTTATGATAAAAACTCTCCAGAAAGTGGGCATAGAGGGAACCTACCGCAACATAATAAAGGCCATATACGACAAACCCACAGCAAACATCATTCTCAATGGTGAAAAACTGAAAGCATTTCCTCTAAGATCAGGAAAGAGACAAGGATGTCCGCTCTCACCACTATTATTCAACATAGTTCTGGAAGTCCTAGCCACGGCAATCAGAGAAGAAAAAGAAATAAAAGGAATACAAATTGGAAAAGAAGAAGTAAAACTGTCACTGTTTGCAGATGACATGATAGTATACATAGAGGATCATAAAGATGCCACCAGAAAACTACTAGAGTTAATCAATGAATTTGGTAAAGTTGTAGGATACAAAATTAATGCACAGAAATCTTTTGCATTCCTATACACTAATGATGAAAAATCTGAAAGAGAAATTAAGGAAACACTCCCATTTACCATTGCAACAAAAAGAATAAAATACCTAGGAATAAACCTACCTAGGGAGACAAAAGACCTGTATGCAGAAAACTATAAGACACTGATGAAAGAAATTAAAGATGATACCAACAGATGGAGAGATATACCATGTTCTTGGATTGGAAGAATCAACATTGTGAAAATGAGTATACTACCCAAAGCAATCTACAGATTCAATGCAATCCCTATCAAATTACCAATGGCATTTTTTACAGAGCTAGAACAAATCATCTTAAAATTTGTATGGAAACACAAAAGACCCCGAATAGCCAAAGCAGTCTTGAAGGAAAAAAATGGAGCTGGAGGAATCAGACTCCCTGACTTCAGACTATACTACAAAGCTACAGTAATCAAGACAATATGGTACTGGCACAAAAACAGAAACATAGATCAATGGAACAAGATAGAAAGCCCAGAGATTAACCCACGCACCTATGGTCAACTAATCTATGACAAAGGAGGCAAAGATATACAATGGAGAAAAGACAGTCTCTTCAATAAGTGGTGCTGGGAAAACTGGACAGCTACATGTAAAAGAATGAAATTAGAATACTCCCTAACACCATACACAAAAATAAACTCAAAATGGATTAGAGACCTAAATGTAAGACTGGACACTATAAAACTCTTAGAGGAAAACATAGGAAGAACACTCTTTGACATAAATCACAGCAAGATCGTTTTTTTTTTAACTATTCACTATTTTTTTTAAATTTATTTATTTTATTTATTTTTGGCTGCATTGGGTCTTCGTTGCTACACACAGGCTTTCTCTAATTGCGGTGAGCGGGCTTCTCATTGTGGTGGCTTCTCTTGTTGCGGAGCACGGGCTCTCGGCACGCAGGCTTCAGTAGTTATGGCCCACGGGCTCTAGAGCGCAGGCTCAGTAGTTGTGGTGCACGGGCTTAGTTGCTCCACGGCATGTGGGATCTTCCCGGGCCAGGGCTCAAACCCGTGTCCTCTGCATTGGCAGGCGGATTCTTAACCACTGCGCCACCAGGGAAGCCCGCAATATCGTTTTTGATCCACCTCCTAGAGTAATGGAAATAAAAACAAAAATAAACAAATGGGACCTAATGAAACTTCAAATCTTTTGCACAGCAAAGGAAATCATAAACAAGACAAAAAGACAACCCTCAGAATGGGAGAAAATATTTGCAAACGAATCAATGGACAAAGGATTAATCTCCAAGATATATAAACATCTCATTCAGCTCAATATTAAAGAAACAAACACCCCAATCCAAAAATGGGCAAAAGACCTAAATAGACATTTCTCCAAAGAAGACATACAGACGGCAATGAAGCACATGAAAAGATGCTCAACATCACTAATTATTAGACAAATGCAAATCAAAACTACAATGAGGTATCACCTCACTCCTGTTAGAATGGGCATCATCAGAAAATCTACAAACAACAAATGCTGGAGAGGGTGTGGAGAAAAGGGAACCCTCTTGCACTGTTGGTGGGAATGTAAATTGATACAGCCACTATGGAGAACAATATGGAGGTTCCTTAAAAAACTAAAAATAGAATTACCATATGACCCAGCAATCCCCCTACTGGGCATATACCCAGAGAAAACCGTAATTCAAAAAGACACATGCACCCGGATGTTCATTGCAGCACTATTTACAATAGCCAGGTCATGGAAGCAACCTAAATGCCCATCAACAGACGAAAGGCTAAAGAAGATGTGGTACATATATACAATGGAATATTACTCAGCCATAAAAAGGAACGAATTTGAGTCATTTGTTGAGACGTGGATGGATCTAGAGACTGTCATACAGAGTGAAGTAAGTCAGAAAGAGAAAAACAAATATCATATATTAACGCATGTATGTGGAACCTAGAAAAATGGTACAGATGAGCCAGTTTGCAGGGCAGAAGTTGAGACACAGATGTAGAGAATGGACATATGGACACCAAGGGGGGAAAACTGCGGTGGGGTGGGGATGGTGGTGTGCTGAATTGGGCGATTGGGATTGACATGTATGCACTGATGTGTATAAAATTGATGCCTAATAAGAACCTGCAGTATAAAAAAACAAACAAACAAAACAACTAATATTAAACTTTCATTGGGTTATTTGTATGGAAATATGTTAGTATAAATGTTTCAGACATTACATGAAATTTCTAAAAATCTTATATTTGTATTTGTATGGAAATATGTATGGAAATATGTTAATATAAATGTTTCAGACATTACATGAAATTTCTAAAAATCTTATATGTTCTGGTATAATGTTATAAGTCATAATCCTATTTATTACTTTAAAATGTATATCTCAGAAATAACTAATTTTCTTGTCAACTGCATTATTATGAACTTTCATCAAATCTTTAACTGTGGTCATTTTTAAGTCTTTTGTCATTTACAGACAGTTCTGGGCGTACTCTGATGCTCTTGCAAATATGTTCCTATAAAAGGGTTTCATCTTCAAGAAATTCATGGAAAAGACTCTGACAAGTACAGGTTTCTGGTAACTGACTGTACTGCTGAACTGAATGAATAAGCATTTTCAGAACTCTAATGAAAAACTGATGAACTCATAAAAGTGCTAACAAAAGATCAAGATGAAAAAAAAGAAATTAATTACATGGGACTGAGTGAACTGATGAGGATGAGTATAATTTTTGTGACTTTCTGTCTGAATTAAAAAAAAAAAAAATCCCACAAGGACTCAGAGGAAAAGAATATACAAATCAATTTTCTCTGCAAAGTAAAGGAGCTGTTACAGTGGAGGATTACTGGACTGAATGTCAATGTTATGACATAGTATAAGTGTGTTTCATGTTTGGTAATTGCAATCATTGTTGCTTTTGTTGTGGTCATCCATGTACAATGCTTGGTGTCAGTCTATCTATCTCTTGTAAAAATAAAATACAGTGTGTGTGTGTGGAAAAAAAAAAAAAAAAAAAAAAAGGGTTTCATCCTCAAGAAATTCATGGAAAAGACTCTGACAAGCACAGGATTCTGGTAACTGACTGTACTGCTGAACTGAATGAATAAGCATTTTCAGAACTCTAATGAAAAACTGATGAACTCATAAAAGTGCTAAAAAAAGATCAAGATGAAAAAAAAAATTAATTACATGGGACTGAGGGAACTGATGAGGATGAGTATAATTTTTGTGACTTTCTGTCTGAATTTTAAAAAAAAATCCCACAAGTTCTCAGAGGCAAAGAATATACAAATCAATTTTTACTGCAAAGTAAAGGAGCTGTTACAGTGGAGGATTACTGGACTGAATGTCAATATTATGACATAGTATGAGTGTGTTTCATGTTTGGTAATTGCAATCATTGTTGCTTTTGTTGTGGTCATCCATGTACAATGCTTGGTGTCAGTCTATTTATCTCTTGTAAAAATAAAATACAGTGTGTGTGTGTGTGTGTGTGTGTGTGTGTGTGTGTGAAAAATAAATAAATAAATAAATTACAAAAAAAAACCAAAAAAAGAAGAAATAGACAATTGAACAGACTGATAACTAGAATCTGTAATAAAAATTTCTGTAATAAAAAAAAGGAACTAGAGAAAGAAGAACAAACAAAACCCATAGTTAGGAGAAGGAAAGAAATCATAAAGATCAGAGCAGAAATAAATGAAATAGAAACAAAGAAAACAATAACAAAGATCAATAAAACTAAAAGCTGGTTCTTTGAGAAGATAAACAAAATTGATAAACCATTAGCCAGAGTCATCAAGAAAACGGGAGAGGACTCAAGTCAATAAAATTAGAAATGAAAAAGGAAAAGTTACAACAGACACCACAGAAATACAAAGCATCCTAAGACACTGCTGCAAGCAACTCTATGCCGATAAAACGGACAACCTAGAAGAAATGGACAAATCCTTAGAAAGGTATAACCTTCCAAGACTGAACCAGGAAGAAATAGAAAATATGAACAGACCAATAATAAGTAATGAAATTGAAACTGTGATTAAACATCTTCCAACAAACAAAAGTCCAGGACCAGATGGCTTCACAGGTGAATTCTATCAAATATTTAGAGAAGAGCTAACACCCATCCTTCTCAAACTCTTCCAAAAATTTGCAGAGAAAAGAAAACTCCCAAACTCATTCTATGAGGCCACCATCACCCTGATACCAAAACCAGACAAAGATCCTACAAAAAAGAAAATTAAAGACCAATATCACTCATGAATATAGACGCAAAAATCTTCAACAAAATACTAGCAAACAGAATCCAACAACACATTAAAGGGATCATACACCATGATCAGGTGGGATTTATCCCAGGGATGCAAGGATTCTTCAACATATGCAAATCAATCCATGTGAGACATCATATTAACAAATTGAAGAAGAAAAACCATAAGATCATCTCAATAGA
Source organism: Balaenoptera acutorostrata (assembly GCF_949987535.1). Taxonomy (NCBI): domain Eukaryota; kingdom Metazoa; phylum Chordata; class Mammalia; order Artiodactyla; family Balaenopteridae; genus Balaenoptera; species Balaenoptera acutorostrata. The sequence continues at coordinate 47,877,431 of NC_080085.1, forward strand.
TGCAGAAAAAGCTTTTGACAAAATTCAACACGCATTTACGATAAAAACTCTCCAGAAAGTGGGCATAGAGGGAACCTACCTCAACATAATAAAGGCCATATACGACAAACCCACAGCAAACATCATTCTCAATGGTGAAAAACTGAAAGCTTTTCCTCTAAGATCAGGAACAAGACAAGGATGTCCACTCTCACCACTATTATTCAACGTAGTTTTGGAAGTCCTAGCCATGGCAATGAGAGAAGAAAAAGAAATAAAAGGAATCCAAACCAGAAAAGAAGTAATACTCTCACTATTTGCAGATGACATGATAGTATACACAGAGAATCCTAAAGGTGCTACCAGAAAACTACTAGAGCTAATCTATGAATTTGGTAAAGTTGCAGGATACAAAATTCATGCACAGAAATCTCTTGCATTCCTATACACTAATGATGAAACAGCTGAAAGAGAACTTAAGGAAACACTCCCATTTACCATTGCAACAGAAAGAATTAAATGCCTAGTAATAAACCTACCTAGGGAGACAAAAGACCTGTATGAAGAAAACTATAAGACACTGATGAAAGAAATTAAAGATGATACAAACAGATGGAGAGATATACCATGTTCTTGGATTGGAAGAATCAATATTGTGAAAATGACTATAGTACCCAAAGCAATCTACAGTGCAATGCAATCCCTATCAAATTACCAACGGCAGTTTTTACAGAAGTAGAACAAAAAATCTTAAACTTTGTTTGGAAACACAAAAGACCCCGAATAGCCAAAGCGGTCTTGAGGGAAAAAAACGGAGCTGGAGGAATCAAACTCCCTCACTTCAGACTATACTACAAAGCTACAGTAAGCAAGACAATATGGTACTGGCACAAAAACAGAAATATAAATCAGTGGAAAAGGATAGAAAGCCCAAAGATAAACCCATGCACCTATGGTCAACTAATCTATGACAAAGGAGGCAAGGATATACAATGGAGAAAAGATCGCCTCTTCAATAATTGGTGCTGGGAAAACTGGACAGCTACATGTAAAAGAATGAAATTAGAACACTCCCTAACACCATACACTAAAATAAACTCAAAATGGATTCAAGACCTAAATGTAAGTCCGGACACTATAAAACTCTTAGAGGAAAACATAGGAAGAACACTCTTTGACATAAATCACAGCAAGATATTTTTTGATCCACCTCCTAGAGTAATGGAAATAAAAACAAAAATAAACAAATGGGACCTAATGAAACTTACATGCTTTTGTACAGCAAAGGAAACTACAAACAAGATGAAAAGACAACCCTCAGAATGGGAGAAAATATTTGCCTACGAATCAACTGACAAAGGATTAATCTCCAAAATATATAAACAGCACATGCAGCTCAATATTAAAAAAAACAAACAACCCAATCCAAAAATGGACAGAAGACTTAAATAGACATTTCTCCAAAGAAGACATACAGACGGCCAACAAGCACATGAAAAGCTGCTCAACATCACTAATTATTAGACAAATGCAAATCAAAACTACAATGAGGTATCACGTCACAACAGTTAGAATGGGCCTCATCAGAAAATCTACAAACAACAAATGCTGGAGAGGGTGTGGAGAAAAGGGAACCCTCTTGCACTGTTGGTGGGAATGTAAATTGATACAGCCACTATGGAGAACAATATGGAGGTTCCTTAAAAAACTAAAAATAGAATTACCATATGACCCAGCAATCCCCCTACTGGGCATATACCCAGAGAAAACCGTAATTCAAAAAGACACATGCACCCGAATGTTCATTGCAGCACTATTTACAATAGCCAGGTCATGGAAGCAACCTAAATGCCCATCAACAGACGAATGGCTAAAGAAGATGTGGTACATATATACAATGGAATATTACTCAGCCATAAAAAGGAATGAAATTGGGTCATTTGTAGAGACATGGATGGATCTAGAGGCTGTCATACAGAGTGAAGTAAGTCAGAAGGAGAAAACAAATATCGTATATTAACGCATATATGTGAAACCTAGAAAAATGGTTCAGATGAACCAGTTTGCATGGCAGAAATTGAGACACAGATGTAGAGAACAAACGTATGGACACCAAGGGGGGAAAGTGGCGGTGGGGGTGGTGGTGATGTGTTGAATTGGCAGATTGGGATTGACATATATACACTAATATGTGTAAAATGGATAACTAATAAGAACCTGCTGTATAAAAAAATAAATTAAATTAAATTAAATTTTTTTTTAAAAATTGGCTCAATTCTAAGAAATATGCCACACCAATACAAGATGTGAATAATAGGGGAAACTGGGGGGAGGAGGGCAGGAGTAAGGAGTAAAGGTATATGAGAACTCTCTACACATTCCACTCAATTTTCTGTAAACCTCGAACTGCTCTTTTAAAACATCTATTAATTTTAAAATAAATATATAAATAAGTAGCAATATAAGCACATTATATTAAAATCTGGACATAATATATGGGGAAGAATTTAGAACTGGTATTGTTGACTTTGGAGGGAAAGATGGGCGATGTGGAATGGTAGGATGGAAGCTGGTTCTTTTTTATTATGAGGCTTTAATACTATAATAATTACTTAATATAAAGTTATACTTTTATAAATAATTGATATTTTAAAGGACAAACTTAAAATCACAGAATAGCCATCACTTATCATTTCCTACTAAATTCCACTGCAGTTTATTTAAATAGTCAACTTGGATTAAACACTCTGTGCTAACATCTACACATTTACAATTAATGGTGCTTATTCCCACAATATAGAGAGTATATAGAATCTCTCAGAAACCATCCAATGCAGCAAAGAAACATGGAAGGGATGGGGGGAGTTGGCTGCCTCTAACTGGAGTCCTCCTCTAATATTAGTACATCTTCAGTCCTGAATGGTCAGGGACTTCATAAAACAGTTTGGGAAATGCATGGACTCCCAACAAAGCTCACGTGTAAGAAAACCACAAACCAATCTCACTTATAAATATTGGTAAAAAATAAATAAAATATTAACAAATAAAGTCCAGTAGTAAACTGAAAGACTGAAAAACATGGGGTCCATTCTAAGAGTGCAAGAATTATTCAATATTAGGAAGTATATATAATCCACTATATAAATAGGCCAAGTGAGAAAACTCATATGGTCAACTAAATAGATTCCCAAAAGATGAACTTAACAAAATCAAACATGTATTCCTGATTTAGTTATCTAGGAATGGATACTTCATTGACAATTTTTATAATACGTGTTTCTAACCAGAAGTCAATGTTATACTGAATAATTAAACGTACAAATTTCCATTAAAGTTAGGAAAAGTGTGCATAGCTCCAGTACCACCACTATAATTGTTCCCTAGAGCACTACACAACATAGTTAGACAAGAGAATTAAATGAGGCATAAACCTTGGATAACTAGGAGCAAAACAGTCTCTATTTGTTAAAGACATAGCTGTATAACTTGAAAACCTGAGAGAATCTATGGAAAACCCACTAGAAACAATAATATGATTTAATGAAGTACTTGTAATGGCTTTCCCACAAGATCCAGTTCAAAAAGATAAGAGAGGGATTTCCCTGGTGGTGCAGTGGTTAAGAATCCACCTGCCAATGCAGGGGACATGGGTTTGAGCCCTGGTCTGGGAAGATCCCACATGCCGTGGAGCAAGTAAGCCCATGTGCCATAACTACTGAGCCTGCGCACCAGAGCCTGTGAGCCACAACTACTGAAGCCTGCATGCCACAGCTACTGAAGCCCAAGTGCCTAGAGCCCATGCTCTGCAACAAGAGGAGCCACCAAAATGAGAAGCCTGTGCACCACAACGAAGAGTAGCCCCTGCTCACTGCAACTAGAAAAAGCCCATGCACAGCAACAAAGACCCAATGCAGCCAAGATAATAAATAAATAAATAAATAAATAAATAAATAAATAAATAAATAAATTTTATAAATAAAATAGAAAATGAAACACCAGCTGTCAAGACAAGAACACTCTTTAAAAAAAAAAGGTAAGAGAAAAAATCCCCTTCACAATAGGAATCAAAAATAAGAATAAACCTGAGAGAATATAAAGAAAACTTTAAAATTCTACTAAGCAATAAAAAGACTTGAATAAATAGAACGCCATACCTTGTTCTGCAATAGGAAGACTCACTATTATAAAGACAACCTTTTTCTCTAAATTAACCTATAAGTTCAATAAATCCCTGTCAAAATATCAATAGGTTATTTTGAAATATTTCTCTTGACAAAATGATGTTAAGGTTTACCTGTAAGAATAAATATGTGAGAATAGGCAGAAATTTTCTCAAAAAGATAACAGAGAGGCCTTGCCACACAGATATGAAAATATATTATGAAGTTACATTAATGAAAATGGAATGGCAGTGGAGCAAGCATAGACATTCAGATCAAAGGAACAGAACAGAAAGCACATATGAAAACTTCATATATGATAAAGGTGACATTTCAAATCAATGGGTCAAAAATTATTATTCAATAGATGGTACTAAGACAGCTGACTTACCATTTGAAAGGAAAACCCTACCCCAAAACAACTTCAAGACAGATCAAACATTTAACTATAAAGCTGACACCACAAAAGTACTAACAGAAAGCACATATAAATCATTTTTATGTATAATCTTGGAGTGGAGAAGGTTTCTGTAAAGAATAGAATGAAATACAGAGGCCATTAAAAAATGATTGATAAACTAGACCATATAAGTTTAAACAAAATTTATCTGTGCATATACCACAGGCAAAGTCAAAATACAACAAATGGGTGTTGGGAACATTTCTACAAATACACACATAATATTTATTTCAATATTACTTCTTATAATAACAAAATTTAGGAGAAAATAATAGCCATTAAGAGGGGCCTGGTTAGGCTTAGCTCAAGATGGTGGAGTAGAATGGTGTGAGCTCACCTGCTTCTTACAAAAACACCAAATATCACAACTAGCTGCTGAACAAACATAGACAAAAAATGCTGGACCCTACCATAAAAGATACTCTACATCCAAAGACAAAGAAGAAGCCACAACAAGATGGTAGGAGGGGCACAATCACAATAAAATCAAATTCCATACCTGCCAGGTGGGTGACCCACAAACTGGAAAACAACCATACCACAGAATTTATCCCATAGTAATGAAAGTTCTGAGCCCTGCAACAGGCTTCCAAGCCTGGGGTTGTGGCAATGGGAAGAGGAGTCCCCAGAAAATCAGGCTTTCAAGGCCAGCAGGGTTTGATCGCAGGACTTCCACAGGACTGGGAGAAACAGAAACTCCACTCTTGGAGGGTGCACACAAAGTCTCATGCACATGAGGACCCAGGGGAAAAAAGCAGTGACCCCATAAGAGACAGGACCAGACCTACCTGCTAGTACTGGAGGGTATCCTGCAGAGGCAGTGAGCAGCTGTGGCTCACTGCAGGGACAAAGACACTGGCAGCAGCAGTTCTGGGAAGTACTCATTGGCATGAGCCCTCCCACAGGCTGCCATTAGCCCAACCAAAGAGCTTGTAGGCTCCAGTGCTGGGTCGCCTCAGGCCAAACAACCAACAGGCAGGAACACAGCCCCAGCCATCAGCAGACAAGTGGCTAAAAGTCTCTCTGAGCACAGCCCTGCCCACTAGAGGGACAAGACCCAGCTCCAGCTACCACGAGGCAGGAATAAGCCCCTCCCATCAGGAGACCTGCACAAATCTCTTAGACATCCTCATCCATCAGAGGGCAGACAGCAGAAGCAAGAAGAACTACAATCCTGCAGCCTGCAGAATGGAAATCGAAATCACAGAAAGTTAGTCAAAATGAGACAGCAGAGGAAATATGTCCCAGATGAAGGAACAAGATGAAACCCCAGAAGAACAATGAAGTGAAGTGGAGATAGCCAACCACCCAGAAAAAGAATTCAGAATAATGATAGTGAAGTTGATGCAGGATCTTGGAAAAGGAATGGAGGCAAGGATCGAGAAGATTCAAGAAATGTTTAACAAAGACCTAGAAGAACTAGAGAACATACAAACAGAGATGAACAATAGAATAACTGAAATGAAAAATACACTGGAAGGAATCAATAGCAGAATAACTAAGTCAGAAGAACAGATAAGTGACGTAGAAGACAGAATGGTGGAAATCACTGCTGCAGAACAGAATAAAGAAAAAAGAATGAAAAGAATTGAGGACAGTCTCAGAGACCTCTAGGACAACACTAAACACACCACCATTCACATTATAGGGTCCCAGAAGGAGAAGAGAAAAAGAAAGGGACTGAGGAAATATTAGAAGAGATTATAGTGAAATCTTCCCTAATATGGGAAAGGAAATAGTCAATCAAGTCCAGGAAGCACAGAGAGTCCCATACAGAATAAATCCAAGGAGAAACACGTCAAGACACACATTAATCAAACTATCAAAAATTAAATACAAAGAAAAAATATTAAAAGCAGCAAGGGAAAAGCAACAAATGACATATAAGGGAATCCATATAAGGTTAACAGCTGATCTTTCAGCAGAAACTCTGTAAGCCAGAAGGGAGTGGCAGGACATATTTAAAGTGATAAAAGGAAAAACCTACAGCCAAGATTACCCAGCAAGGATCTCATTCAGACTCGACGGAGAAATTAAAACCCTTACAGACAAGCAAAAGTTAAGAGAATTCAGCACCACTAAACCAGCTTAACAACAAATGCTAAAGGAACTTCTCTAGGCAGGAAACACAAGAGAAGGAAAAGACCTACAAAAACAAACCCAAAACAATTAAGAAAATGGTAATAGGAACATACATATTGATAATTACCTTAAATGTAAATGGATTAAATGCTCCAACCAAAAGACATAGACTGGCTGAATGGATACAAAAATAAGACCCATATATATGCTGTCTACAAGAGACCCACTTCAGACCTAGGGACACATACTGACTGAAAGTGAGGAGATGGAAAAAGATATTCCATGCAAATGGAAATCAAAAGAAAGCTGGAGTAGCAATTCTCATATCAGATAAAATAGACTTTAAAATAAAGAATGTTACAAGAGACATGGAAGGACACTACATAATGATCAAGGAGGGACCAATCCAAGAAGAAGATATAACTATTGTAAATATATATGCACCCAACATAGGAGCACCTCAATATATAAGGCAAATACTAATAGCCATAAAGGGAGAAATCAACAGTAACACCATTATAGTGGGGGACTTTAACACCTCACTTTCACAAATGGACAGATCATCCAGACAGAAAATCAATAAGGAAACACAGGCCTCAAATGACACATTAGAGCAGATGGACTTAATTGAGATTTATATAGCATTCCATCCAAAAGCAGCAGAATACACATTCTTCTCAAGTGCACATGGAACATTCTCCAGGATTGACCACATGCTGGGCCACAAGGCAAGCCTTGGTAGATTTAAGAAAATTGAAATCATATCATGGATCTTTTCTGACCACAATGCTATGGGACAAGAAATAAAATACATGAAAAAACAAGAACACGTGTAGGCTAAACAGTATGCCACTAAACAACCAAAGCATCACTGAAGAAATCAAAGAGGAAATCAAAAAATACCTAGAGACAAATGAAAACAAAAGCACAGTGATCTAAAACCTATCAGATGCAGTAAAAGCAGTTTTAACAGGGAAGTTAATAGCAATACAATCTTACCTCAGGAAACAAGAAAAATCTAAATTAACAATCTAAACTTATGCCTATAAGCAACTAGAGAAAGAAGAATAAACAAAACCTAAAGTTAGTAGAAAGAAAGAAATCCTAAACATCAGAGCAGAAATAAATGAAATAGAGACAAAGAAAACAGTAGCAAAGATCAATGAAGCTAAAAGCTGGTTCTTTGAAAAGATAAACAAAATTGATAAACCTTTAGCCAGCTTCATCAAGTAAAAAACAAGAGAGGACTCAAATCAATAAAATTAGAAATTAAAAAGAAGACGTTACAACAGACACCACAGAAATACAAAGGATCATAAATGACTACTACAAGCAACTGTATGCCAACAAAATGGACAACCTAGAAGAAATGGACAAATTCTCAGAAAGGTACAATCTCCCAAGATTGAACCAGGAAGAAATAGAAAATATGAACAGACCAATCTCAAGTTCTGAAAGTGAAACTATGATTTTAAAACTCCCAACAAACAAGTAGGACCAGATGGCTTCCCAGGTGAATTCTACCAAACCATGAAAGAAGAGTTAACACCTATCCTTCTGAAACTATTACAAAAAATTGCAAAGGAAGGAAAACTCCCAAACTCATTCTATGAGGCCACCATCACCCAGATACCAAAACCAGACAAAGATATCACAAAAAAAGAAAACTACAGGCTAATATCACTGATGAACATAGACGCAAAAATCCTTAACAAAATATTAGCAATCTGAATCCAACAATACACTAAAAGGGTCAGACAACATGATCAAGTGGGATTTATTCCAGGGATGCAAGGATTTTTCAATATCTGCAAATCAGTCAGTGTTAACAAATTGAAGAATAAAAACCATATGATCATCTCAATAGATGCAGAAAAAGCTTTGACAAAATTCACAACCCATTTATGATAAAACCTCTCCAGAAAGTGGACATAGAACAATTCTCAACATAATAAAGGCAATATATGACTAACCTACAGCTAACATCACACTCAGGGGTGAAAAACTGAAAGCATTCCCTCTAAGATCAGGAACAAGACAAAGATGTCCACTCTCACCACTTTTATTCAACATAGTTTTGGAAGTCCTAGTCATGGGAATCAGAGAAGAAGAAGAAAAAATAAGAGGAATCCAAATTGGAAAAGCAGAAGTTAAACTGTAACTGTTTGCAGATAACATGATACTACTAGACATAGAAAATCCTAAAGATGCTACCAGAAAACTACTAGAGCTCGTCAATAAATTCAGTAAAGTTGCAGGTTACAAAATTAATACACAAACATCTGCAGCATTTCTGTACACTAACAACAAAAGGTCAGAAAGAGAAATCAAACAATCCCATTTACCATTACATCAAAAAGAATATAATACCTAGGAATAAACTACCTAAGGAGGCAAAAGACCTGTACTCCAAAAACTATAAAACACTCATGAAAGAAATCAAAGATGACACAAACAGATGGAAAGATATACCATGTTCTTGGATTGGAAGAATCAATATTGTTAAAATGACTATACTATCCAAGGCAATCTACAGATTCAATGCAATCCCCAGCAAATTACCAATGGCATTTTTCACAGAACTAGAACAAAAAATCTTTTGTATGGAGACACAAAAGAACCCAAATAGCCAAAGCAATCTTGAGAAAGAAAAACAGAGCTGGAGGAATCAGGCTCCCTGACGTCAGACATTACTACAGAGCTACAGTCATCAAAACAGTATGGTACTGGCACAAAAACATAAATATAGATCAGTGGAACAGGATAGAAAGCCCAGAAATAAACCCATGCACCTACAGTCAATTATTCTACAACAAAGAAGACAAGACTATACAATGGAGGAAAGACAGTCTCTTCAGTAAATGGTGCTGGGAAAACTGGACAGCTACATGTAAAAAAATGAAATTAGAACATTCTTTAACACCATACACCAAAATAAATTCAAAATGGATTAAAGACCTAAATGTAAGACTGGATACTCTAAAACTCTTAGAGGAAAACATAGGCAGAACACTCTTTGACATAAATCACAGCAATATCTTTTCTGATCCATATCCCAGAGCAATAGAAATAAAAAGAAAAATAAACAAATTGGACCTAACTAAACTCAAAAACTTTTGCACAGCAAAGGAAACCACAAATAAAACAAAAAGACAACCCACAGAATGGGAGAAAATATTTGCAAGCAATACAACCAACAAGGGATTACTCTCCAAAATTTACAAACAGCACATGTTGATCAATATCAAAAAACAAATTACCCTATCAAAAAATGGGCAGAAGACCTAAATAGACATTTCTCCAAAGAAGACATACAGATGGCCAATAAGCACATGAAATGATGCTCAACATCACTAATTACCAGAGAAATGCAAATCAAAACTACAATGAGGTATCATTCACACCAGTCAGAATGGCCATCATCAAAAAATCTACAAACAATAAATGCTGGAGAGGGTGTAGAGAAAAAGGAACCCTCCTACACTGTTGGTGGGACTGTAAATTGATACAGCCACTATGGAGAACAGTATGGAGGTTCATTAAATAACTAAAATTAGAGCTACTGCATGATCCAGCAATCCTCCTCCTGGGCATATATCCAGAGAAAACAATAATTTGAAAGTATACATGCACCCAAATGTTCATTGCAGCACTGTTTACGATAGCCATGACATGAAAGCAACCTAAATGTCCATCGACAGAGGAATGGATAAAGAAGATGTGGTACAAAAATAAACTCAAAATGGATTAAAGACCTAAGTGTAAGGGCAGACACTATCAAACTCTTAGAGGAAAACATAGGCAGAACACTCTATGACATACATCACAGCAAGATTCTTTTTGACCCAGCTCCCAGAAAAATGGAAATAAGAACACAAATAAACAAATGGGACCTAATGAAACTTAAAAGCTTTTGCACAGCAAAGGAAACCATAAACAAGACCAAAAGACAACCCTCAGAATGGGAGAAAATATTTGCAAGTGAAGCAACTGACAAAGGATTAATCTCCAAGATTTACAAGCAGCTCATGCAGCTCAATAACAAAAAAACGAACAACCCAATCCAAAAATGGGCAGAAGACCTAAATAGACATTTCTCCAAAGAAGATATACAGAAGGCCTACAGACACATGAAAGAATGCTCAACATCATTAATCATTAGAGAAATGCAAATCAAAACTACGAGATATCATCTCACACTGGTCAGAATGGCCATCATCAAAAAATCTAGAAACAATAAATGCTGGAGAGGGTGTGGAGGAAAGGGAACACTCTTGCACTGTTGGTGGGAATATAAATTGATACAGCCACTATGGAGAACAGTAGAGGTTCCTTAAAAAACTACAAATAGAACTACCATACAACCCAGCAATCCCAATACTGGGCATATACCCTGAGAAAACCATAGGTCAAAAAGAGTCATGTACCAAAATGTTCATTGCAGCTCTATATACAATAGCCAGGACATGGAAGCAACCTAAATGTCCATCGACAGATGAATGGATAAAGAAGATGTGGCACATATATACAATGGAATATTACTCAGCCATAAAAAGAAATGAAATGGAGGTATTTGTAATGAGGTGGATGGAGTTAGAGTCTGTCATACAGAGTGAAGTAAGTCAGAAAGAGAAAAACAAATACAGTATGCTAACACATATATACGGAATCTAAGGGAAAAAAAAAAAGGCCACGAAGAACCTAGTGGCAAGACGGGAATAAAGACACAGACCTACTAGAGAATGGACTTGAGGATATGGGGAGGGGGTGGGGTGAGATGTGACAGGGTAAGAGAGTGTCATGGACATATATACACTACCAAATGTAAAATAGATAACTAGTGGGAAGCAGCCGCATAGCACAGGGAGATCAGCTCGGTGCTTTGTGACCACCTAGAGGGGTGGGATGGGGAGGGTGGGAGGGAGGGAGATGCAAGAGGGAGGAGAAATGGGAACATATTGTATATGTATAACTGATTCACTTTGTTATAAAGCAGAAGCTAACACACCATTGTAAGGTAATTATACTTCAATAAAGATGTTTTAAAAAAAAAGAACATGTGGTACATATAGATAATGGAATATTACTCAGCCATTAAAAAGAATGAAATAATGTCATTTGCAGCAACATGGATGGACCTAGAGATTGTCATACTGAGTGAAGTAAGTCAAACAGAGAAAGAGAGTCTCTTATATGCAGAATCTAGAAAAAATTATACAAATGAACTTATTTACCAAACAGAAACAGACTCACAGACTTAGAGAACAAACTTATGGTTAGCAGGGGGGAAGGGTGGGGGTAGGGATAGTTAGGGAGTTTGGGATTGACATGTATACACTGCTATATTTAAAACGGATAACCAACAACGACCTGCTGTATAGCACAGGGAACTCTGTTCAATATTATGTAACAACCTAAATGGGAAAAGAATTTGAAAAAGAATAGATGCATGTATATGTATAACTGAATCACTTTGCTGTACACCTGAAACTAACACAACACTGTTAATCTACTATACTCCAATATAAAATAAAAAGTTAAAAGAAAGAGGGGCCTTAGTTAAATAAATTCTGGTATATCCATACAATTTAATACTATGAATTTGGGCTTTTTTAATGAAATAATTAAGTACTGACATGGAAAGGTGTTAATGATAATTTGTTATGTGAAAAAGCAGGTTGCAGAACTTCCATTGTTGTTAAAAAAGAATATATGCACATTTATTTTTATATAAGAGAGGTATATGTTTGTATATGCACAGAAAATATCTGGGACGATGTAGAACAAACTGTTGAGTTACTGTCTCTGGGAATTGGTATTGGGGAAAAGAAGGTTGGATAAAGGTTTCTTTTTTTAGTTTATACATTCATTCATTCACTCATTCAACAAATACTGAGTGAACTATTATATGGCAGCACTGTTTTAGGTTCTGGGACTACAGATGAGGCCTCTGCTCTGTGTTGAAGGAGAGACAGATGATAAGCAATGACATAAATGAATAGCACAATTTCAGACACAATATCAACACAATAAAGTCTGTGGAGAAAAAAACGGGGTGATACGATGGAGAGAAGTAGGGGGAAAGGGTTGGGTGGGCTATTTCACATTGCGTGGCTGGGCAGGGCCTCTCTGAGGAAGTGACAATTGAGCTGAGATCTAAATGACAAGTAGGAGCCAGCCACCAGAAAATCAAGAAGAAAAGCATTCCAAGGAGAAGGAAGACTCGGTGCAAAGGCCCAAAGGCAAGAACAACCTTGATGTGTTCCAGAAACAGAGGCCAGTATAGCTGGAGCTTAGTAAATGTAGGGGAGAGTTGGAGAAGCTGACTGAGAATCAGATACATAATCTCTGTATTGATTATTTTTCTTTTATATTTTTTTATAACAAGTTTGTGGTAATTTTTAAAAATAACAATAACACCTTAACACTTTTAAAAGAGAATAAGAGAATCACATAGACTAGCTCCATCACCTACTGGCTAGGTTACCTTAGTCAAGTTAATCTCATTAAGTCTCAGTTTGTTCATTTGTAAAATGAGGAAAAATACACTCACCTCAGAGGGCCAAAGTGCAAACCTATGTAATGGGTTGTTTTGGTTAGGGCTCTTTTGGACACAAGGAAGAGAAACTCAGATCAAGAATCAGAAATCCAAGGTCAGGAAGTTGAGCACAGTTAGAGCTCATTAAGCCTGGAGCTGTAGGAAAATTCTGGATGAGGCATGGGCCTCTGCTCTAGAGCTTTGCTATTATCATGACTCATCTACACTACATGTCTGCTTCTTTCTGCACATTTCCCCCATGCTCCTTGCTCAGCTCAGAAATGCAGCTGAGGGACTTCCCTGGTGGTGCAGTGGGTACGACTCCGTGCTCCCAATGCAGGGGGCTCGGGTTCAATCCCTGGTTGGGGAACTAGATCCTGCATGCATGCCACAACTAAGAGTTTGCATGCCACAACTAAGAAGTCCACATGCCACAACTAGGAGCCCACATGATGCAACTAAAAGATCCCACACACCACAACTAACGAGCCCGCACGCCACAGTGAAGATCCCGCGTGCCACAACTAAGACCCGGTGCAGCCTAAATAAATAAATAATAAATAATTTTTTTTAAAAAAAACGAAATGCAGCTGACACTTGACCTGGTCCATAATGCCCACCCCCACCAGCATCCTGGTCTGCTAGACCTGCCCACTCAACAACTAACTGGCAACTCTCCTCTGCATCTCTTATTTCACTTTCCCAAAAGTGTAATCTGATTGGTCCACATCATCTTGTCAAACGGGGCCATAAAACTCTCAGGTTGTCTGGCTGGCCTTGGATCAGATGCAATCAGCTGTACCTTAAGGGAAGGGAGGATACAGTACATAGTCAGGCCTGGCTTGCCCATTCAGCAGGAGCTGTAAGTAGAACAGATTCTCCCAGAACGGGGGTGTAAAGATGGCAGGCAAGAAGTGGCTTTTCTGATGCACGTGTGTAGCACAGTGACTGCCATACGGTAGGTGTTCAACAAATGGTCACAATTATTAACAGTAACATTATGCCACCTCTTACAGGAAGCCTTCCCAGAACTCTCAAGCTTCTCAAATTTTTCCACCGGAACAAAATCCTACTGCAGGAATTGTCCAATTAAGAAATCATTGAAATTCCTTCATCTAGGGCAGACTTTTAAAGGCTCGTAGGTGTAATGCACTGGGAGGAGGGATACACAAATGAATCAGGCCCTTATCCTGGCCTCAAAGAGCTCCCAGGGTAGTGCAAGGGAAAAGGAAGCCTAAGCCATGAGAGATCCACAGATAGGAAACTCTGGGAGTTCAGAGAAAGGCAAAGATTGTTGTTTATCCGTATGTATGCATGTCTCCTGGATACATCCCCTTAGATGTCCCAAAGGCACCTCATACTAAGTATATTTAAAACTGATCTCATCTGCCCCCACCCCCAAACCTGTTCCTCTTCTCAGATTCCCTGTCTCGGTGAGGCAAGTTCATCCACACCTGTTGCCCAAGCTTGAAAGCTGAGCTGCTCCCTCTCACAATGTCAGCTGTTGTAGTTGCTAAAGTTGTCCCTGAGCCTTTAGTGTGTGTTTGTCTTGACCCAAAGGGCAGAACTAATAATAAACTTGAGAATTGCTTCAGGAGGGAGAATTTTAAACCAGCCTGGAGACAGACAGTACCTGGAGTTCACTAGGGTTGATTTCGGATTTGGCCTCTGGCATCAATGGGTACAATCCCTTTCAGGAAAGTGGGTCAATAAGAGCCTAAAACATTCATGCCATTTTCCCACTAATTCTGCTCCTCAATATCCACCTGACCCTACTCTGAAACAAGAAAAGCTCTAAGCACAAAATTATTCCTAACAAGGCTATTTTCTGATGCTCAAACAGAGAAGTAGTCTTAATATCCAACAAGAGGGGAAGGGTTAAGTGATTCGTGGCACAGTTGTCTGATGGAACATTCTATAACCATTACCGACGGATGATGGCTGTGGAGATTCTAAGCAACAGGGGGAAATTATTATGCTGTAACTAAGGACACTCTGACTGCAACAACGTAAAAGCTGCGTAGGCTCAGGGTCTGCCAGTGAACATTTAAAATGTCTCATCTACAGGGGGAAAAAAAAGTCCTAAACTTTACTTAAGTAAACCATGAACATCTCTGAGGTTTTTCCTCTCTTTTTCCCCCTTTTCATTCAATCAGTCAACCATCTTAATTACGTGCCTTTTTTGTTACCGGGCCTCCCATTAGGTGCTGGAGATTCAACGAATCACCCACGATTCTTTTTCTCAGGGACATTAGGGCAGAAGAAGAAAGAGATACAAAAATAAACCATTTCAAAATATATAGGCCTGTCTGTGCGGAACCATTTGTGGATGTGTGCAGGCACGGTCACCCCCTGGCGGCCACCCGACTACCTGTCTTTGGGTGGCTCTAACCTCCTCCTGCGCAGTGGCTTCCACCCTCGGGAGTCCAGCCCCAGCCTAGCTGCCTCCAAGACTCCTCCCTCTCTGCCTTTCTGGGGCTCGCGATCTCTTAGTAGGCGCTTCAGCCTGAAGTTGACCCGGACTGATCCCACCCTGCTACTCTCACCCGAGCTCCTCCCTCCCCCAAAGCCTCTCTCCGCTGGGATCTACAATATGATGTCATTCTCACTGGTTCGCATGCGCTCCCACCACTGGCCAATTGGCGCGCCGCTGCCGCAGGTGGGGCCGAGCTTCAGGTTCCTGAGTTCTCTCTTTTCTTTCTTCCAATGCTTTAAAAAGTGGCAACACCCTACTCGTAAGAAATGCAGGCAAACTCTTGATTCTAAGAGCGGGATCCAAGAAAAGCTGCGAACCCTAAAGTTCACTACTCCTTACTCTGCCTTTGTTGCACCCACTCCCGAGATAGATATCGCCCCTTTCTGACTCCTTCCACCTCCTTTCTCCAAGCGTGGGAATTGAAGCCCAGACCTGTGTGCGGCTCACACTTCTGAGATACTCCAACTGCGCCTGCGTCTGTTCTTAGCCAGTGAGGCTAGCGGGAGGCTGATGCAAGAGAGTCAGGGCGGGGTGCGTCAGATGAGATGGGAGCGGGATTGGAGAAGCCTGTTCCAGCCTTCCAAGTGGAAGCTGGCGCGGGGGGTGGGGGGTGTTGGAGGGCTGTTTGACAGTGTCTGTTAAAACTTTTAAGTGTGGGACTTTCATGGTGGTGCGGTGGTTAAGACTGCAGGAGGCCCGGGTTCCATCCCTGGTCTGGGAACTAGATCCCACATGCATGCTGCAACTAAGAGTTCACATGTCGCAACTAAGGAGCCGGTGAGCGGCAACTAAGGAGCCCCCTGCTGCAACTAAGACCAGATGCAACCAAATAAATATTAAAAAAAAAAAACTTTTAAATGCATGTATCCTATTGGCTCAGCAATCCCATTTCCATGTATACACTCAAGAGTCCTAGAGCAGTGCAACAGAATCACCTAGTAGGCCTGCTAAAACGCAGGTTGTCAAGGTTCACCCACTATCAGAGTTTCTGATTCAGTAGGTGTGGAATGGGGCCTGAGAATTTGCATTTCTAACAAGTTGTGAGTAATGCTGATGCTAACTGATTCAGTGACCACATTTCAAGAACCTTTGCTCTAAAGGGAAAAATACTTTGCAAGGACCCATGTGTGAACAAGTATAAGCCTTACTCATTTGTTTGCAATAATGAAAAATTGAAAGCGTCACTAGGGGGGGTGATTTTGTCAGTTAAAAATGGTCTATATCTTTATAAACTGACAGGGAAAGATACTGATGGTGGTGGTGGTGGTGGTGGTGATGGTGATGATTATAGTTAAAATTTATTGAGTGCTTACACTGTCCTAGGCACTATGCTAAGGACTTTTATAGTCATTTAATTTTACAGCAACTCTCAATGATATGGACCATGTCTAACTCACCCTATATGTCCAGTCCAGAACAGGTTCTAGCACCAAGGATCTTGTCTGTAAATTTTTGTCGCCTCATATAGTCAGACTTACCCCTGTCTGGTGGAGGAGACAAAAATACAAGCAAAGGAAGGCTGTAGGAGCCCAGAGGAATGGATCAGGCAGGGTTTCAGGAAGAGGTAGGACCTGAAAGGTAGGTAAGTGTTTGCCAAAAGGGAGGAAAAGGCTGTCTCGGACAAAATGAGTGTGTGGCAAAACATCCCATTCCCAAACCATAGGACTTCAAAGGCCAAACAACATTTCAAAACATTGTGAGGTGACAACAAATGCTGGTGTGGATGTAGAGCAACACGAACTCATTCATTGCTGGTAGGAATGCAAATTGGTACAGCCACTTTGGAAGACAGTTTGGTGGTTCATGCCAAACTAAATATACTCTTACTATATGATCCAGTGACCACATTCCTTGGTATTTACCCAACGGATTTGAAAACTCATGTCCACTGACAAAGATTCTTTGCTTGACCAAACTTTAGTCAGGCTTCCCTGAACCTTCTCCCCAGTAAGGCCCATCCATGTACTTACTTCCTTGTAGAATTCAGTTCTAGCTAGAATCCTACTAGGTCAGTTTAGTGAGAATTCCCCACCCTTGATATCTGATCAAACTGCTCATCCACACTATCCCCCAGGTGATACCTGATCACCTAGCCTATCTTCAGCAAGAATCCTGTTAGGTCAGTTCAGCCAGAATTCTCCCAGACTTCATGGCTCCTGTTATTAATTTTCCATCCACCAATGCTCCCCCTCAACTTACTCCTTAGCTATAAATCCCCAGTTTTTCTGGTTGTATTCAGAATTGAGCCCAGTTCTATACTGGAGTCTCTCTTCTGCTGTTGCAATAATTTATTGAATAAAATCTATCTTCACCACTGTAACTTCTGTCCAACTTTGGTTCTCTTTAACAGTTTTTGGTGCTGCAACTCAGATCTGGATCAGAACCACCATCAGACCCTCAACTCGGACAACCAAGCTTCCCATCTCCCACTAAAAATTTTGTCTCCAGTCTGCTTGCTCATTTGGGTGTCCACTGGTGAGTCTGACTCCAACCAAAACCCAGTGCTCCAGATAAATGTCCACTGAAACACGGTGAGGATAGACTTTGATTCTTAAGATTCTGAGTATATTCTAGAAGCCAGGTTAGAGTCCTAGACAAGCAGAGGCTAGTTAGAGTCCTAGGTTTCTCTGTTTGTAACAAGCTGGGTTAGAATCCCAGGCAAGCATCTGTTTCTAAGTTGCTGGGTTTCTCTTTCTGACCCACATTCTGGATAACTTCTTTGGGTCTATCTTCTAGTTCACTAATTTACTGTTCATCAAGGTTTAATTTGCTGTTTGATCTATCCACTGACTTTTGGTTTTCAATTGTTATATTTTTTCATATATAGTAGTCCTATTTGGTTATTTTTCAAATCTACTTGGTCATTTGTTATTATCTTCCATTCTCTGTACATATTTTCAATCTCCTGTTTCATTTCTTTAAAACTATTATAGTTTTATAATATTCTGTGTTTGAAAATTTTAATATCTTTATATGTCCTATGTTTTGTATGTAACCAATATCCTCAGACAACTGGCTGCCACCCTGCTCTTCTCCCTTCCTCAATCAAGCCCCAATCCCTACTGGGCCACGAATTCATTGTTTTTTTCTTTGCTGGGGCCCCAATGCCTGCTGAGCTGCAAACTCACTCTTCAGCCTTCTGTGCTTGTGGCCTGACCTCCAATGGGCCACTGCTTATCTCTCACTAATATTTCTTGAAAGAATGAATAAATAAATAAAGTGAATTAATGAATAAACAATATTCTCCTTGCTGCCTCTGCCACCCAAGTGCCAACTCCATTTCATTCTAGCTCTGCCAACAACTCCTCTCCATCTTTGCAGCCTAGTTTAGGTCCCATCACTTCCAACCTAGGTTACTGTCCACCCCCAACCTTTATACTTCTTATCCATTCTGTCTACAAAATCAAGTCCAAATGTTAGGTCTGATCATACCCCACTCCTCTGCTACAGAACATTCAGCAGCTCACCAAGGCCCACTAGAGAAAGATGGAGCCTTCAATCATTGCATTAAACCCTTCTGAAACTGGCACTCCTGTCATCCTCTTCTACTTTTCCTATGCTCGGTTTACAGTGGTTAACACATCAAAAATAGAAGTCATCAGAAGAAAACTCCCAAAATCTCTAACCACCTTTGCCCACCTACTCCCATCTGTGCCAACACAGTCTCCCTGTAACTGTGGATAACGGGTCACTGCTCCTATCTAAGACCAATTCTTCCACTTGGGCACCTGATCCCACTTCATCTTGCTTCATCAGAGAGAGAATTACTGCAATTCTCCCATCTCTCCTTAAATCCAGCAATATATAAAAATAGCAAAGCTCTGCAACCAAGTTAGATTTGTGTTGGGAATGCAGAGCTGGGTCAATATTTGAAAATCCATCAATGTAATCCTCCAAATTAACAGGCTTAAGAGGAAAACCCACATAATCGTATCGATTGATGCAGAAAATCAACTGAAAAAATTCAACACCATTCATGATTTAAAAAAAAACTCAACAAATAGGAGTAGAGGGGAATCTCCTCAACTTGATAAAGAGCAACTATGAAAAACCTACAGCCTACATCATACTTAACAGTGAAAGACTAGATGTTTTCCCCTAAGATTAGGAACAAGATAAGGATGTTTGATCTCACTACACTGGAAGTGGAAGTCCTAACTAGTGCAATAAGGCAAGTAAAGTAAACAAAAGGCATGTATATTGGAAATAAAGAAATAAAACTGTACCTATCCACAGATGATATGATGGCTTATGTGAAAAAAAAATCACATAGAATCTACAAAACAAAAAACTATTAAGACTGATATGTGAGGGATACAGCAACATCAGCAAGATACAGGGCTAGGAGGTCCCAATGTTCATCACCCCCATAAACAACAAATAAATAACTACAAATCAACAAAAATAGGGATTGCATTGAATCTGTAGATCACTTTGGGTAGTATGGATATTTTAACAATTTTAATTCTTCCAACCCATGAACATGAGATATCTTTCCATTTATTTGTGTCCTTTTCAATTTCTTTCATCAATGTCTTATAGTTTTCAGTGTAAAGATCTTTCACTTCCTTGATTAAATTTATTCATAAGTACTTTATTATTTCTCATGGTACTGTGAATGGGATTGTTTCCTTAATTTCTCTTTCTGATAGTTCATTATTGGTGTATAGAAATGAAACTTATTTTTGTAAATTGATTTTGTATCCTGCAACTTTATTGAAATTGTTTATTAATACAATAGTTTTCTAATGGAGTCTTTAAAGTTTTCTATATATAATATGTAATCTGCAAATAGAGACAATTTTACTCCTTCCCACTCCAAAACTATGTCTTCTATTTATTTTTCTTACCTAATTGTTCTGGCTAGGGCTTCCAGTACTTTGTTGAATAAAAAGGGTAAGAATGGTAATTCTTGTCTTACTCCTGATCTCAGGTAAAAAGTGTTCAGCTCTTCACCATTCTTTCTGGTATTAGTTGTGGGCTTGTCCTATATGGCCTTTATTATGTTGAGGTATAGTCCCTCTATATCCAGTTTGTTGAGAGTTTCTATACTAAAAGGATGTTGAATTTTGTCAAATGTTTTTTCTGCATCTATTGAGAAGATCATATGACTTTTATCCTTTATTGTGTTAATGTGATGTATCACATTTATTGATTTGTGTATGTTGAACCATCCCAGCATCCCTGAAATAAATTGTGCTTGATCATGTTGTATAATCCCTTTAATGTATTATTGAATTTGGTTGGCTAATATTTTGTTGAGGATTTTTGCATCCATGTTCATCAGGGATATTGATCTATAGCTTTCTTTTCTTGTAGTGCCCTTGTCTGGCTTTGATATCAAGGTAATGTTGGCTTTGTAAAATGAGCTGGGAAGTGTTGTCTCATTTTCTATATTTTGGAAGAGTTTGAGAAGATTTGGTATTAATTCTTCTTTAAAAGTTTGGTAGAATTCACCCAAGAAACCATCTACTGTTGGCCTTTTCTTGTTAAGAGATTTTTTACTGTTTATTCAATTTTCTTCCTAGTAATTGCACTGTTCAGATTTTCTATTTCTTCCTGATTCAGTCATGGTAGGTTTTATGTTTCTAGTAATGTATCCATTTCTTCTAGGTTGTCTAATTTGTTAGCATATAATTGTTCATAGTAATCTCTCATGAGCCTTTGTATTTCTGTGGTATCAACTGTAATTTCTCCTCTCTCATTTCTGATTTTATTTGTTTGAGTCCTCTCTCTTTTTTCCTTGGTAAGTCTACCTAATGATTTTTCAGTTGTTTATCTTTTTTAGAAAAAGTAGCACTTAGTTTTATTGATCTTTTCTATTTTCTTTTTAGTCTCTGTTTCATTGATTTCTCCTCTGATCTTTGTTATTTCCTTCTTTCTGCTAACTTGGGGCTTATTTTGTTCTTCTTCTTCTAATACATTGGGTGTAAAGTTAGGTGTTTATTTGAGATTTTTCTCATTTCTTAATGAAGGCTTTTTTCACTAGAAACTTCCCTCTTAGAACTGCTTTTGCTGCATCCCATAAGTTTTAGTAAGTTTTGTTTTCATTTTCATCTATCTCAAGGTATTATTTTTATTTCTCTTTTGATTTCTTCTTTAACATGTTGGATTTTCCAAAGCATGTTATTTAATCTCCACTTCTTTGTGATTTTTTTTCCGTTTTCTTCTTGTAAATGATTTCTAGTTTCAGATCATTGTGATCAGAAATGATACTTGTTATGATTTCAATCTTCTTAAATTTATTAAGACTTGATTTGTCACCCAACATATGATCTACCCTGGATAATGTTCCATGTGAGCTTGAGAAGAATGTGTACTCTGCTGTTCTTGCATGAAATGTTCTATATATATATATGTTTGTTCCATCTGTCCTAACATGTAGATTAAGTCCAATGTTTTCTTATTGACTTTCTGTCTGGATAGTCTATTGTCGAAAGCAGGGTATTGCTTTTATTGTATTGATGCATATTTCTCCCCTCAGATCCGCTAATATTTGCTTTATATATTTAGGTGCTCCTATGTTTGGTGTATAAATATTTAAAATTGTTATGCCTTCTAGATGAATTGACCCTTTTATTATTATATAATGACATTCTTTGTCTCTTGTTACAATCTTTGTAAAGTCTATTTTGTCTGATATAAATGTAGCTTCTCCTGCTTTCTTTTAGTTTTCATCTGATGGAATATTGTTTTCCATCTCTTCACTTTCACTTTATGTGTGTCCTTAAAGCTGTGGGGAGTCTCTTGTAGGCAACATATACTTCATATACTTGGAAATTTTTAAAATTCTTAAATTCTTCTTGATATTTTTTTCAAGACAGTCTTTTTTTTTTTTTTTTTTTGGCCTCACTGTGTGGCTTGTGGGATCTTAGTTCCCTGACCAAGGATTGAACCTGGGCCCTCAGAAGTGAAAGCACAGAGTCCTAAAAACTGGACCACCAGGGAATTCCCCAGTTGGAACTTCTTTTTAAGCCATTAAGCCATTTTATGCCTTTTGACTGGAGAATTTATTCTATTTATATTTAAAGTAGTTATTCATATTATGGACTTACTGTTTCCATTTCATTCATTATTTTCAGGTTGTTTTTTAATTCCTTTCTTCCTTTATTCCTTTCTTGTTCTCTTCATTTGTGATTTGATGTACTGTACTGGTATGCTTAGATCCCTTTCTATATACTGTAGTCATTTGCTTTATACTTACCTTGAGGCTTACATAAAATATATTAGAATTTAAACACTCTATTTTAAGCTGATAACTAACTTTTAACACGTACCAAACTCCTCCACCCCCAAATTGTATATTTTTGATGTCAAAATTCCACCTTTTTACACTGTGTATCCATTAAAAAATTATGTTATGAGGATTAACCAAGATGGTGGAGTAGAAGGACGTGCTCTCACTCCCTCTTGTGAGAGCACCAGAATCACAACTGGCTGCTGGACAATCATCGACAGGAAGACACTGGAACTCACCAAGGAGGATACCCCACATCCAAGGACAGAGGAGAAGCCACAGTGAGACGGTAGGAGGGGCGCAATCACAGTAAAATCAAATCCCATAACTGCGAGGTGGGTGACTCACAGACTGGCGAACACTTATACCACAGAAGTCCACCCACTGGAGTGAAGCTTCTGAGCCCCACGTCAGGCTTCCCAACCTGGGGGTCTGGCAACGGGAGGAGGAATTCCTAGAGAATCAGACCTTGAAGCCTAGTGGGAATTGATTGCAGGACTTCAACAGGACTGGGGGAAACAGAGACCCCACTCTTGGAGGGCACACACAAAGTAGTGTGCACATTGGGACCCAGAGGAAGGAGCAGCGACCCTGGGGGAGACTGAACCAGACCTACCTGCTGGTGTTGGGGGGTCTCCTGCAGAGGCGGGGGGTGGCTCTGTTTCACCGTGGGGACAAGGACACTGGCAGCGGAGGTTCTGGGAAGTGCTCCTTGGCGTGAGCCCTCCCAGAGTCTGCCATTAACCCCACCAAAGAGCCCAGGTAGGCTCCAGTGTTGGGTTGCCTCAGGCAAAACAACCAACAGGGAGGGAACCCACCCCACCCATCAACAGTTAAGTGGATTAAAGTGTTACGGAGGTCTGACCGCCACAGCAACAGTCAGCTCTACCCACCACCAGAGCCTCCCATCAAGCCTCTTAGATAGCCTCAACCACCAGAGGACAGACAGCAGAAACAAGAAAAAATACAATCCTGCAGCCTGTGGACCAAAACCCACAGTTACAGAAAGATAGACAAGAGGAAAAGGCAGAGGGCTATATATCAGATGAAAGAACAAGAAAAAACCCCAGAAAAACAACTAAATGAAGTGGAGATAGGCAACCTTCCAGAAAAAGAATTCAGAATAATGATAGTGAAGATGATCCAGGACCTCGGAATAAGAATGGAGGCAAAGATTGAGAAGATGCAAGAAATGATTAACAAAGACCTAGAAGAATTAAAGAACAAACAAACAGAGATGACCAATACAATAACTGAAATGAAAAGTACACTAGAAGGAATCAATAGCAGAATAACTGAGGCAGAAGAACGGATAAGTGACCTGGAAGACAGAATGGTGGAATTCACTGCTGCGGAACAGACTAAACAAAAAAGAATGAGAAGAAATGAAGACAGCCTAAGAGACCTCTGGGACAACATTAAATGCAACAACATTCGCATTATAGGGGTCCCAGAAGGAGAAGACACAGAGAAAGGACCACAGAAAATATTTGAAGAGATTATAGTCGAAAATTTTCCTAACATGGGAAAGGAAATAGCCACCCAAGTCCAGGAAGCGCAGAGAGTCCCATACAGGATAAACCCAAGGAGAAACACGCCAAGACACACAGTAATCAAATTGGCAAAAATCAAAGACAAAGAAAAATTATTGAAAGCAGCGAGGGAAAAACGACAAATAACATACAAGGGAACTCCCATAAGGTTAACAGCTGATTTCTCAGCAGAAACTCTACAAGCCAGAAGGGAGTGGCATGATATACTTAAAGTGATGAAAGGGAAGAACCTACAACCAAGATTACTCTACCCGGCAAGGATCTCATTTAGATTTGATGGAGAAATCAAAAGCTTTACAGACAAGCAAAAGCTAAGAGAATTCAACACCACCAAACCAGCTCTACAACAAATGCTAAAGGAACGTCTCTAAGTGGGAAACACAAGAGAAGAAAAGGACCTACAAAAACAAACCCAAAACAATTAAGAAAATGGTCATAGGAACATACGTATCGATAATTACCTTAAACGTGAATGGATTAAATGCTCCAACCAAAAGACACAGGCTTGCTGAATGGATACAAAAACAAGACCCATATATATGCTGTCTACAAGAGACCCACTTTAGACCTAGGGACACATACAGACTGAAAGTGAGGGGATGGAAAAAGATATTCCATGCAAATGGAAATCAAAAGAAAGCTGGAGTAGCTATACTCATATCAGATAAAATAGACTTTAAAGTAAAGAATGTTACAAGAGACAAAGAAGGACACTACATAATGATCAAGGGATCAATCCAAGAAGAAGATGTAACAATTATAAATATATATGCACCCAACATAGGAGCACCTCAATACATAAGGCAACTGCTAACAGCCATAAAAGAGGAAATTGACAGTAACACAATAATAGTGGGGGACTTTAACACCTCACTTACACCAATGGACAGATCATCCAAAATGAAAATAAATAAGGAAACAGAAGCTTTAAATGACACAATAGAGCAGATAGATTTAATTGATATTTATAGGACAGTCCATCCAATAACAGCAGATTACACGTTCTTCTCAAGTGCGCACGGAACATTCTCCAGGATAGATCACATCTTGGGTCACAAATCAAGCCTCAGTAAATTTAAGAAAATTGAAATCATATCAAGCATCTTTTCTGACCACAATGCTATGAGATTAGAAATGAATTACAGGGAAAAAACCGTAAAAAAGACAAACACATGGAGGCTAAACAATACGTTACTAAATAACCAAGAGATCACTGAAGAAATCAAAGAGGAAATCAAAAAATACCTAGAGACAAATGACAATGAAAACACGACGACCCAAAACCTATGGGATGCAGCAAAAGGAGTTCTAAGAGGGAAGTTTATAGCTATACAAGCCTACCTCAAGAAACAAGAAAAATCTCAAGTAAATAATCTAACCTTACACCTAAAGAAACTAGAGGAAGAAGAACAAACAAAACCCAAGTTAGCAGAAGGAAAGAAATCATAAAGATCAGAGCAGAAATAAATGAAATAGAAACAAAGAAAACAATATCAAAGATCAATAAAACTAAAAGTTGGTTCTTTGAGAAGATAAACAAAATTGATAAGCCATTAGCCAGACTCATCAAGAAAAAGAGGGAGAGGACTCAAATCAATAAGATCAGAAATGAAAAAGGAGAAGTTACAACAGACACTGCAGAAATACAAAGCATCCTAAGAGACTACTACAAGCAACTTTATGCCAATAAAATGGACAACCTGGAAGAAATGGACAAATTCGTAGAAAGGTATAACCTTCCAAGACTGAACCAGGAAGAAACAGAAAATATGAACAGACCAATCACAATCAATGAAATTGAAACTGTGATTAAAAATCTTCCAACAAACAAAAGTCCAGGACCAGATGGCTTCACAGGTGAATTCTATCAAACATTTAGAGAAGAGCTAACACCTATCCTTCTCAAACTCTTCCAAAAAATTGCAGAGGAAGGAACACTCCCAAACTCATTCTACGAGGCCACCATTACCCTGATACCAAAACCAGACAAAGACACTACAAAGAAAGAAAATTACAGACCAATATCAGTGATGAATATAGATGCAAAAATCCTCAACAAAATACTAGCAAACAGAATCCAACAACACATTAAAAGGATCATACACCACGATCAAGTGGGATTTATCCCAG
The DNA here is from genome assembly GCF_949987535.1 of Balaenoptera acutorostrata. Lineage (NCBI taxonomy): Eukaryota > Metazoa > Chordata > Mammalia > Artiodactyla > Balaenopteridae > Balaenoptera > Balaenoptera acutorostrata. The sequence continues at coordinate 47,904,046 of NC_080085.1, forward strand.
GGATGCAAGGATTCTTCAATATACGCAAATCAATCAATGTGATACACCATATTAACAAATTGAAGAAGAAAAACCATATGATCATCTCAATAGATGCAGAAAAAGCTTTTGACAAAATTCAACACCCATTTATGATAAAAACTCTCCAGAAAGTGGGCATAGAGGGAACCTACCTCAACATAATAAAGGCCATATATGACAAACCCACAGCAAACATCATTCTCAATGGTGAAAAACTGAAAGCATTTCCTCTAAGATCAGGAACGAGACAAGGATGTCCACTCTCACCACTATTATTCAACATAGTTCTGGAAGTCCTAGCCACGGCAATCAGAGAAGAAAAAGAAATAAAAGGAACACAAACTGGAAAAGAAGAAGTAAAACTGTCACTGTTTGCAGATGACATGATACTATACATAGAGAATCCTAAAGATGCCACCAGAAAATTACTACAGCTAATCAATGAATATGGTAAAGTTGCAGGATACAAAATTAATGCACAGAAATCTCTTGCATTCCTATACACTAATGATGAAGAATCTGAAAGAGAAATTATGGAAACACTCCCATTTACCATTGCAACAAAAAGAATAAAATACCTAGGAATAAACCTACCTAGGGAGACAAAAGACCTGTATGCAGAAAACTATAAGACACTGATGAAAGAAATTAAAGATGATACCAACAGATGGAGAGATATACCATGTTCTTGGATTGGAAGAATCAACATTGTGAAAATGACTATACTACCCAAAGCAATCTACAGATTCAATGCAATCCCTATCAAATTACCATTGGCATTTTTTACAGAACTAGAACAAATCATCTTAAAATTTGTATGGAGACACAAAAGACCCCGAATAGCCAAAGCAGTCTTGAGGGAAAAAAACGGCGCTGGAGGAATCAGACTCCCTGACTTCAGACTATACTACAAAGCTACAGTAATCAAGACAATATGGTACTGGCACAAAAACAGAAACATAGATCAATGGAACAAGATAGAAAGCCCAGAGATAAACCCACGCACCTATGGTCAACTAATCTATGACAAAGGAGGCAAAGATATACAATGGAGAAAAGACAGTCTCTTCAATAAGTGGTGCTGGGAAAACTGGACAGCTACATGTAAACGAATGAAATTAGAATACTCCCTAACACCATACACAAAAAATAAACTCAAAATGGATTTGAGACCTAAATGTAAGACTGGACACTATAAAACTCTTAGAGGAAAACATAGGAAGAACACTCTTTGACATCAATCACAGCAAGATCTTTTTTGATCCACCTCCTAGAGTAATGGAAATAAAAACAAAAATAAACAAATGGGACCTAATGAAACTTCAAAGCTTTTGCACAGCAAAGGAAACCATAAACAAGATGAAAAGACAACCCTCAGAATGGGAGAAAATATTTGCAAACGAATCAACGGACAAAGGATTAATCTCCAAAATATATAAACAGCTCATTCAGCTCAATATTAAAGAAACAAACAACCCAATCCAAAAATGGGCAGAAGACCTAAATAGACATTTCTCCAAAGAAGACATACAGACGGCCACGAAGCACATGAAAAGATGGTCAACATCACTAATTATTAGAGGAATGCAAATCAAAACTACAATGAGGTATCACCTCACACCAGTTAGAATGGGCATCATCAGAAAATGTACAAACAACAAATGCTGGAGAGGGTGTGGAGAAAAGGGAACCCTCTTGCACTTTTGGTGGGAATGTAAATTGATACAGCCACTATGGAGAACAATATGGAGGTTCTTTAAAAAACTAAAAATAGAATTACCATATGACCCAGCAATCCCCCTACTGGGCATATACCCAGAGAAAACCGTAATTCAAAAAGACACATGCACCCGAATGTTCATTGCAGCACTATTTACAATAGCCAGGTCATGGAAGCAACCTAAATGCCCATCAACAGACGAATGGATAAAGAAGTTGTGGTACATATATACAATGGAATATTACTCAGCCATAAAAAGGAATGAAATTGAGTCATTTGTTGAGACGTGGATGGATCTAGAGACTGTCATACAGAGTGAAGTAAGTCAGAAAGAGAAAAACAAATATCGTATATTAACGCATGTATGTGGAACCTAGAAAAATGGTACAGATGAGCCGGTTTGCAGGGCAGAAGTTGAGACACAGATGTAGAGAATGGACATATGGACACCAAAGGGGGAAAACTGCGGTGGGGTGGGGATGGTGTTGTGCTGAATTGGGCGATTGGGATTGACATGTATACACTGATGTGTATAAAATTGATGCCTAATAAGAACCTGCAGTATAAAAAAACAAACAAACAAAACAACTAATACTAAACTTTCATTGGGTTATTTGTATGGAAATATGTTAATATAAATGTTTCAGACATTACATGAAATTTCTAAAAATCTTTTATGTTCTGGTATAATGTTATAAGTCATAATCCTAGTTATTACCTTAAAATGTATATCTCAGAAATAACTAATTTTATTGTCAACTGCATTATTATGAACTTTCATCAAATTTTTAACTGTGGTCATTTTTAAGTCTTTTGTCATTTACAGACAGTTCTGGTTGTACTCTGATGCTTTTGCAAATATGTTCCTATAAAAGGGTTTCATCTTTAAGAAATTCATGGAAAAGACTCTAACAAGTACAGGTTTCTGGTAACTGACTGTACTGCTGAACTGAATGAATAAGCATTTTCAGAACTCTAATGAAAAACTGATGAACTCATAAAAGTGCTAACAAAAGATCAAGATGAAAAAAAAATTAATTACATGGGACTGAGTGAACTGATGAGGATGAGTATAATTTTTGTGACTTTCTGTCTGAATTTAAAAAATAAATCCAACAAGGACTCAGAGGCACAGAATATACAAATCAATTTTCAGTGCAAAGTAAAGGAGGTGTTACAGTGGAGGATTACTGGACTGAATGTCAATATTATGACATAGTATGAGTGTGTTTCATGTTTGATAATTGCAATCATTGTTGCTTTTGTTGTGGTCATCCATGTACAATGCTTGGTGTCAGTCTATTTATCTCTTGTAAAAATAAAATACAGTGTGTGTGTGTGAAAAAAAATTATGTTACAGTTACAGTTATTTTTAACACTTTGGTCTTCTAACCTTCATACTAGAGTTATATGTGATTGACCTAACAGCATTACATTAGAATATTTTTAATTTAATTATATATTTAACTTTACCAGTGAGTATTTTACCTTCATATGTTTTCCAGTTACTAATTAGCATCCTTTTGTTTCAGCTTGAAGAACTCCTTTAATATTTCTTTTAAGGCAGATCTGGTGATGATTAAACCCTTCAGCTTTTATGTGTCTGGAAAACTTTTAATCTCTCAGTTCTGAAGGACAACTTTGTTGAGTAGAGTATTTTTGGTTGGCAGGATTTTTTTTTTCTTTCAACACTTTGAATATATCATCTCACTCTCTTCTGGCCTGCAAGGATTCTTCTGAAAAATTGTCTGTTAGTCTTATGTTGGTTCCCTTCTGGGTAACAAGTTCTTTTTCTCTCGCTGCTTTTAAGATCCTCTACTTGTTTTTAACTTTTGACAATTAATATGTGGATTATTCTTATTTTAAGCTCTTTGGACTTCCTGGATCTTCATGTCTGTATCTTTCCCCAGGTTATGGAAGTTTTCAGCAATTATTTCTTTGAATTAGTTTCTCTGTATCTCATCCTTCTGGGAGTCCTATAATGTGTATATTTGCCCATTTGATGATGTTCCATAAGTCCCTTAACATATATTAACTCTTTCATTCTTTTTTTTCTCCTCTGATTGGATAAATTCCATTGCCCTGTCTTCAGGGTCACTGATCTCTGTTCCACTTGATTTAGTCTGCTGTCAAACCCCTCAACTGAATTTTTCAGTTCAGATGTTGTATTGTATACTCTGTGATTACTGATTGGTACTTTTTTATATTTCCTCTTTGTTGAAATTCTCATTCTTTCATACATTGCTCTCCTAACCTCAGTGAGATCTTTATGACTGTTATTTTGAAATCTCTATCAGGTAAATTATTTATCTCTGTTTCATTAAGATCTGTTCTGGACATTTATCTTGTTCTTTGGTTTGGACATTTTCCTCTGTTTCTTCATTTTCCTGGACTCCCTTGGTTTCTGCTCACTAGACAAAATAGCCACCTCTCCCAGTTTTGTCAGAATAGTCTCATGTTGGAAATGAAATGCATCAATCAGCCCAGACCAAGCTCCTAGTTGTCCCTCAAACTTTTGTGAATTAATTCTTTGTTTACTATGCTCTTGTATATTAACAAGTCTTGTGGACACAAGCCCCACCAGCTTTCAAAGCTAGGTGTTTTAGAAGCCTATCTCATTAGTGAATGTCTTAAAAGTTAGGCTATTAGATGTAGGGTCAAAACCCTTTGCTCCTAAGTGACAAGCTAGGAGTTTGGGGTTCCCTCCTGAGTGTATGGCACTGTTCCAAGGGTGAAGTTTACGGCAAGACTATGTCTCAGCCTTTCTTTCCCATTTCAGCATGAGTATATTCTCATATGTCCAATGTGTAAGAAGCAGCTAGTTTCTGGATCTCCATCAGAGGAAATTATTCCATGTGTAGCTATATGTTTAGTGCATCCATGGGAGGAGGGGAGCTCAGGAGTCTCCTATGTTGCCATCTTGGTCAACACTTGATTGCCAGTTTATTATAAAAGAATATAACTCAAGAATAGCCAGATGGGGGATTTCCCTGGTGGTCCAGTGGTTAAGACTCCACACTTGCACTGTAGGGGGTGAGGGTTCAATACCTGGTCTGGGAACTAAGATCCCACAGGCTATGCAGGTGGAAAAAAAAGATAAGAATAGCCAGATGGAAGAAATACATAGGCAAGTTATGGGGAAAAGGGTGTGGAACTTCCATGCATTCTCCCCCAAAAGTAGTTTTAAGAGGAAATTTGATAGCAAAAAGACACCTACATTAAGAAAAAAGAAAGATCTCAAATAAACAACCTAACTTGACACCTCAGGAACTAGTAGAAGAAGAAAAAACTAAGCATAAAGTTAGCAGAAGGAAAGAAAAAACAAAGATCATTTCAGAAATAAATGAAATACGGTAAAAATAAAATAGAAAAGATCAATGAAACTAAGAGCTGGTTTTTCAAAACATAAACAAAATTAACAATCCTTTAGCTAAACTAAGAAAAAAAGAGAGAAGACTCAAATACAATTGGAAATGAAAGAGGAGACATTACAGCTGACATTATAGAAGTACAAAGGATCATAAGAGACAGCTATGAACAGTGTAGTCCAACAAATTTGATAACCTAGAAGAAATGGATAAATTCCTAGAAACATAAAACCTACCAAGACTAAATGATGAAGAAATAGAAAATCTGAACAGACAAATAATGAGTAAGGAGGCTGAAACAGTAATCAAAACCTCCCAACAACAGCAAAGAAAAACCCAGGACCACTGGTTTCACTGGTGAATTCCATCAAATATTTCAAGAAAAATTAATGCAACTCCTTCTCAAATTCTTCCCCAAAAATTGAAGAGGAGGGGACATTTCCAAAATCATTTACAAGGCCAGAATTACCCAGATACCAAAGCCAGATAAGAATACTACAAAAAAACTACAAGCCAATATCCCCGATGAATATAGATGCGATAATTCTCAACAAAATACAAGCAAACCAAGTTCAACAGCTCATAGAAAGGATTATACATCAAAACCAAGTGGAGGGACTTCCCTGGTGGTGCAGTGGTTAAGAATCCGCCTGCCAATTCAGGGGACATGGGTTCGATCCCTGGTCCAGGAAGATCCTACATGCCACAGAGCAACTCAGCCCGTGTGCCACAAATACTGAACCTGCGCTCTAGAGCCCACGAGCCACAACTACTGAGCACATGTGCCACAACTACTGAAGCCCACGTGCCCTAGAGCCCACGCACCACAACTACTGAGCCCATGCACCACAACTACTGAAGCCTATGCACTCTAGGGCCTGTGTGCCACAACTACTGAGTCTGGTTGCTGAAGCTACTGAAGCCTGCATGCCTAGAGCTTGTGCTCCACAACAAGAGAAGCCACCGCAATGAGAAGCCCACGCACCACAATGAAGAGTAGCCCCCACTCACCGCAACTAGAGAAAGCCCGCACACAGCAACAAAGACCCAATGCAGCCAAAAGTAATAATAATACTAATAATAATAATAAAAAGACCAAGTGGGATTTATCCCTGGGATGCAAGGATCATTCAACATACACAAATCCATAAATGTGATACAGCACATAAATATAATGAAAGATAAACTTTATATGATCATCTCAGTAGATGTAGAAAAAGCATTTGAAAAAATTCAACATCCTTTGATGAGAAAAGCCTTCAATAAATTGTGTATAGAAGGAATGTACCTCAACATAATAAAGGCAAAATAAGACAAACCCACAGCTAACATCATACTTAATGGTGAAAGATTGAAACTTTATCTTCCAAGATCAGGACAAAACCAAGGGTGCCCATTCTCTGCACTCCTGTTCAGCATGGTACTGGAAGTTCTAGCCAGAACAAATAGACAAGAAAAATAAAAAGCATCCAAATCAGAAAAGAAAAAGTAAAATTGTCTCTGTTTGCAGATGATATACTATCAATAAAAAAATCCTAAAAACTACACCAAAAATAAATGATTTCAGTAATGTGAAGGATACGAATCAACATACAAAAATCAGTTGTGTTTCTATACACCAACAACAAACTATTTGAAAAATAAATAAGGAAAAAAATCCCATTTACAATAGCATCAAAAACAATAAAATACTTGGGAATAAATTTAACCAAGGAAGTGAAAGATCAGTATACTGAAAATTATGATATTAACAAAAGAAATTAAAGTACAAACACCAAAAAAAAGGAAAGATATCCCATGTTTGTGGATTGGAAAGATTAATATTGTTAAAATGTCCATACCACCCAAAGCCATCTCTACATTCAAGGCAATTCCTATCAAAATTCTAACGGCATTTTTCACAGAAATAGAAAAACAAACCTAAAATTTGTATGGAACCACAAAAGACCCCAAATAGAGTAAACAAATTTGAAAAAGAAGAACAAAGATGGAGACATCACACATCCTGATTTCAGACAAAGCTAACATAATCAAAACACTATGTTGTGGCATAAGATAAAATAGATAGCTAGTGGGAAGCAGCTGCATAGCACAGGGAGATCAGCTCAGTGCTTTGTGTCCACCTAGAGGGGTGGGATAGGGAGGGTGGGAGGGAGTCGCAAGAGGGAGGAGATATGGGGATATATGTATATGTATAGCTGATTCACTTTGTTATACAGCAGAAACTAACACACCACTGTAAAGCAATTTTACTCCAATAAAGATATTTTTTAAAAAAAGAACACACACATAGCCAATGGAACAGAATGGACAGCCCAGAAGTAAAGCAACACATATACAGTCAACTAATATTTGACAGTTCAACCAAAAATACTCAATGGGGAAAGGATAGTATCTTAAACAAATGAGGAAGGAGAAGCTGGATATTCACAGGGAACAAAAGAAATTAAATCTCTATCTTACACTGCTTACAAAAATTAATTTGAAATGGATTAAAGACTTAAATGTAAGACCTGAAACTATAAAACTCCTAGAAGAAAACATAGGAGTTAAGCTTTTTGACATTGGTCTTATCAATGATTTTTTAAATTAATTTTTACTGGAGTATAGTTGCTTTACAATGTTGTGTTAGTTTCTGCTGTACAGCAAAGTGAATCAGCTATGCATATACATATATCCATGCTTTTATAGATTTCCTTCCCATTTAGGTCACCAAAGAGCATGGAGTAGAGTTTCCTGTGCTATACAGTAAGTTCTAATTAGTTATCTATTTTATACATAGTAGTGTATATATGTCAATCTCAGTCACTCAATTCATCCCACCCCCCTTTCCCCTTGGTATCCATACATTTGTTCTCTACATCTGAGTCTCTATTTCTGCTTTGCAAATAAGTTCATCTGTACTATTTTTCTAGATTCCACATATAAGTGATATTATATGATATTTGTTTTTCTCTTTCTAACTTACTTCATTCTGTATGACAATCTCTAGGTCCATCCATGTGTCTGCAGATGGCACAATTTCATTCCTCTTTATGGCTGAGTAATATTCCATTGTATATATGTACCACAACTTCTTTATCCATTCCTCTGTTTATGGACGTTTAGGTTGTTTCCATATCCTGACTCTTGTAAATAGTGCTGAAGTGAACATTGGGGTGCATGTATATTTTTGAAATATGGTTTTCTCAGAGTACATGCGCAGTAGTGGGATTGATGGGTCATATGGTAGTTCTATTTTTAGTTCTTTAAGGAACCTCCATACTGTTCTCCATAGTGTCTGTATCAATTTACATTCCCACCAACAGTGCAAGAGGGTTCCCTTTTCTCCACACCCTCTCCAGCATTTATTGTTTGTAGATTTTTTGATGATGGCCATTCTGACTGATGTGAGGTGACACCTCATTGTAGTTCTTTTTTTTTTAACATCTTTATTGGAGTATAATTGCTTTACAATGGTGTGTTAGTTTCTGCTGTATAACAAAGTTAATCAGCTAAACATACATGCATCCCCATATCTCCTCCCTCTTGTGTCTAAGACCTGGCACTGCCAAAATAAATAAATAAATAAATATCTTTTAAAAATAAAAATAAAAGCAAAACTAACAAAAACAGAAAACAAAAATCAAAACAGGGACTTCCCTGGTGGCAGAGTGGTTAAATTCTGCCTGCCGGTGCAGGGCACATGGGTTCGAGCCCTGGTCCGGGAGGATCCCACATGCCGCAGAGCAGGTAGGCCCATGCACCACAACTACTGAGCCTGCGCTCTAGAGCCTGCAAATCACAGCTACTGAGCCCACGTGCTTAGAGCCCATGATCCGCAATGAGGGAAGCCACCACAGTGAGAAACCCTTGCACTGCAATGAAGAGTAGCCCTTGCTCACCGCAACTAGAGAAAGCCCTTGCACAGCAACAAAGACCCAACACAGCCAAAATAAATAAATAAATAAATAGATAGATAAATAAATAATTTTTTTTAAAATCAAAACAAAAACAGAAAGCAAACTAAAAAAAAGCAAAGAATACATAAAACAAACACAAAAAAACAGTGGAAAAAAGATAAAAACAAAACAAAAGAAAACAAACAACAAAGAGAAAAACAAAAAAATGAAACAACAAAAACGTAAAATAAAAATAGAAAGATAAAAAATATATTACACAAATTTTAAAAAAAAAATAAATAAAAGAATAACAGCAGAGCAAAACAAAAAAAAATTTTCCTGGGGTCTCAGCTGTCAGTGCTCTTGCCCCCACAGTGAGGCACCACCAACCCCCACCTCCCCAGGAGTCCCTCCAATACCTCTAGGTAGGTCTCTGGACCCACTGTGGGCACTGTGAGGGCAGTTCAGCCTCTGACCTGCCCCAACTCCTGCATGTACTTGCCCCCAAAGTCCATGGCTGCTAAAGCTAGACTGGTCCCAGTTGTGGGAGCACTCATTGTCTATTCAGATATTCCACAGATGCAGGGTTTACCAAGCTGATCATGGGGATTTAACCCACAGCTTGTGCAGCTGTACAGAGAGATTTCTGTTCCTCTCCCTTGTGCAGCTGTACAGCCCCTGGGGCTCAGCTTTGGTTTTGGTCCCACCTCTATGTGTGGGCCACCCTCAGGCATCTGTTCCAGGTGATAGGGGGTGAAAGCAACAGCTGACTGGGGCACACTTGCTTGCTCAAGCCAGGGAGGGATAAGGTGGCCACAACTGGGGCACTCGCACTCACTCTGATGGGATCCCCCTCTAGTGCATGCAGCTGCAGAGACCAGCAGGAAGTTGCAACAGTCCGAGGCACTCTGGTGGGCAGTTCCCACAGAAGCAGGGGCTGGCGTGTGGGGAGAGAGTTCACGATGGCAGCCCAGCCCCTTGCGCACCACTCAACAATGGCACCTCGTTTCCAAGGCAGACCACGCTTCCTCCAGGAGGATTCCCAACCACAGAACCCCTCACTCCTGTCCCCTCAGGTTGTCTCCACGCACCTGAGCTCCTCATTACCATCCCTTCAGGCCATCTCCATGCAGCCAACAGCAGTCTTCTCCCCGGGTCCACTCTCCTAACCCCACACTTTAGCACTCAGCCCCCACCAGCACTGGCAGATTCTCGTCTCAGGCTGGGGCACCCAGGGCTGATTCCCTAGGAGGCTTTGGTTGGGGCAGCGCTCAGGACCCTGGACCCTGCGTGGGCAGAGGAGGCCTAGGCTTGAGGTGCAGGCCAGCCTGCTCAGATGGGTGCCCCTCCACTGCATGCAGAGTCAGGGGCGGGAGGGTAGGGAACGGCATTGCAATGGTGGCGCCGCCCCTTGTGCACCACTCAACAGTGGTGCCTTGTTTCTATGGTGGCCTGGGCTTCTTCCACAAACATTCCTGGTTGTGGATCTCCTTACTCCCATCCCTTCAGGCTGTCTCTTCACAGCCAACAGCTGTCCCCTCCCTGGGTCCACTCTCCAAACCCCGCTTTCCAGCACCCAGCCCCCCTCCACACCAAGAGACACACAATTCAAGCTGGGGTGCACAGGGCTGTGGCATGGACCATGTGCATAGATCTTACCCTGTCCTGCCTTCCACAGACCTGTTGCTGCGTTCCCCTCTGATCTCCCAATCCCCCAAAGGTCCCTCTCTGTCCCAGCTGATTTCTCCACCGTGAGGGGGCTTCTCTGAGTGCGGGAAGCTCTCCTCACCTTCATCTCCCTGCCAGCAATGCTGGTCCCTTCCCGTTTCCTCTTTTATTTTTTTTTCCTTCTTTCATCCTACCCAGTTGCTGGGGGGTTTCTTGTACTTTTAGGTGTCCAAGGTCTTCTGCTAGTATTCAGCAGGTGGTCGGTCTGTGAGAATTGTTCCATTTGTAGATGTATTCTTGAGGTACTTGTGAGGAGAAGCGAATTCCACGTCCTCCTATTTCACCATCTTGACTCCTAGAGTCAGCAATGATTTTTTAAATATGACACCCAAAGTATAAGCAACAAGAGCAAAATGAAGCAAGTGGGTTACATCAAACTAAAAACCTTCTTCACGCCAAAAAAAAAAATGTAAAGGCAACCTATGGAATGGGAAAGAATGTTTGCAAATTATATATCTGATAAGGGGTTAATATCCAAAAATATATAAAGAACACATACAACTCAATAGCAACAAAAACCAACAACCCAATTTAAAAACAGGCAGAGAAAATGAATAGACATTTTTCCAAAAATGATATACATATGACCAAAAGGTACATGAAAGGGTGCTCAACATCACTAATCATCAGTGAAATGCAAATCAAAACCACAATGAGAGGGACTTCCCTGGTGGCACAGTGGTTAAGAATCCACCTGCCAATGCAGGGGACATGGGTTCGAGCCTTGGTCCAGGAAGATCCCACATGCCGCAGAGCAACTAAGCCTGTGCGCCACAACTACTGAGCCTGCACTCTAGAGCCCATGGGCCACAGCCACTGAGCCCACATGCCACAACTACTGAAGCCCATGCACCTATAGCCCGTGCTCCACAACAAGAGAAACCACTGCAATGAGAAGCCCATGCACCACAATGAAGAGTAACCCCCACTCACCACAACTAGGGAAAGCCCACGCATAGCAACAAAAACCCTATGCAGCCAAAAATAAATAAATAAAAATAAATAAATTTATTTTAAAAAACACAATGAAATATCACCTCATACCTATTAGAATTACTATTGTTAAAAAGACAAACGATAACAAGTGTTGGCAAAAATGTGTAGAAAACCAAACCTTTGTGCACTATTGATGGAAATGTAAATTGGTATAATCACTACATATAATAGAATGAAGTTTCCTCAAAAAATTAAAAATAGAACTATCATATGATCCAGCAATCCCACTTTTAGGTCTATGTCCAAAGAAATGACATCACCATCTCAAGAAGATATCTGCATCCCCATGTTCATTGCAGAATTATTCACAATAACCAAGACTGAAACAACCTAAGTGTCCACTGATGTATGAATGGATTTTTTAAATGTGAATTTATATACATATGTGTGTATGTATACATATATAACACTCACAAATAATGGAATATTATTCAGCCATGAAAAAGAAGGAAATCTTACCATTTGCAACAATACGGATGGACCTTGGGGGCATTTATGCTAAGTGAAATAAGTCAGACAGAAAAACACAAATACTTATGATCTCACTTATATGTAGAATCTAAAACAGCCAATGTCGTAGAAACGTAGTAGAATAATGGTTGCCAAGGAATGGAGAGTGGGGGAAATGGAGACATGTTGGACAAAGGATACAAACTTCCAGTTAAGATGATTGAGTTTGGGGGATCTAATATAGAGCAAGGTGAATATAGTTAATAATACTGTATTGAATACTTGAAAGTTGTGAAGAGAGTAAATATGAAATGTTCTCACCACAACAAAAGGCAATTATGTAACATAATGGAGGTGTTAACTAACCTTATTTGGTAACCATTTTGCAATATATACATGTATCAAATCATCATGTTGTACACCTTAAACTTAGACAATGTTATATGTCAATTATATCTCAAGATAGCTCAGGAAAAAATCAATTGTATTTCTGTGCACTACCAAAGTTCAACTGGAAAATGGAATTTTTAAAATTACCACTTATAGTAGCTCCACAAAAATCAAATATGTAAAAACCTAAAAACATGTACAGGATATGCAGGCTGAAAACTAAAAAATACTGATGAAAAATCATATAACACCTAAATTAACTGAGAAACATACCATGTTCATGGATTAAAAGACTTGGGTAGGTGCAGGAAATTTTTCAGCTCTCTCCAAATTGACCTAAGGATTAAACATAATTCCAATCAAAACTCCAGTGGATTAGTTGTAGATACAGACAAGCTGATTTTAAACTTTATATGGAAAGGCAAAAGAACTAGAAGAAAAGAATATTAAAAAGAAGAAATTTGGAATAATCACACTAACTTCAAGACTTACTATGAAGCTATAGTAATTACGACAACATGGAATTTGCATTGATAAAGACATAAATCAACATAAGAGTCCAGAAATAGACCCACGTGAATATAGTCACTTGATTTTTTTTTTTACAAAGACACAAAGGCATCTTGATGGTGGGAGAATAGTAATTCTTTTAATGGTTTTGAGAAAATTGGGTATTCATATTTTTTAAATGAACCTCAACTTAAACTTCACACCTTATATAAATATTAAGTCAAAATGGATCATAGATCCAAATGTAAAATTACAAAACATTCAGAAGAATACAAAGGAGAAAATCTTCATGGCATTGGCATAGGCAAATAGTAGACATGAAACTAGAGATACAATCCATTAAGATATAATTGATAAATTAGAATTCATTAAAATTTAAAATATTTGCTCTGATATAGTCACTGTTAAAAGAAGGAAAACATAAACCACTGACTGGGAAATAATATTTGCAAATTACATATCCAATGACGACTTGTAGCCAGAACTCACAAAATTCAATGCTAAGAAAATAAGTGACACAATTCGTATGTGGGTGAAAGACATGAGCAGACACTTCACAAAAGAGGATTATAGGATGACAGATAAGCAGATGAAAAGATGTTCACCATCATTAGCCATTAGAGAACTAAAAGCTAAAACTATGAGTAACACTACACACCTATTACGATATCTAAAGTAAACAATTATAACAACACCAAGTGCTGGTGAAGATGGAGCAGAACTATAGTTAGCAGAACTATAACTCTCATATCTGCATAGTGGGTGGGCAAAATTATAGAGCCACTCTGAAACACAGTTTGGCAGTTTTGTACAAATATACTTCGTATCACAAAAAAAAAAAGGATGAAAGGAAACTTTTAGAGGTGATGGGTAAGTTTATTACCTGATCGTGGTGATCATGGGTGTATGAATATGTCCAAACTCATCAAATTGTATACATTAAATGTGTGCCTTTTTAGTATCAATTATAGCTCAATAAACCTGTAAAAAGTTAAACATAAATGTACCATAAGGACCAGCAATCCTAAACCAAGTATTTGCTCCACAAAAATAACAATTTTGTACCAGCAAAAATTTGTACACAAGTGTTTGTAAAAGCTCCATTCACAATCCCCATATATTGGAAACAACCCAAATAGCCTTCAATGAGGGAATGTATAAACAAACTGTGGTATATCCATACAATGGAGTACCACTCCAGAATTAAAAGGAATAAAACACTGATACATAGACCAAAATTAACTAATCTCAAAGCTGAGTGAAAATAAAAGCTGTTCTCAAAAGTCCTATATTCTGTTCTGTGATTCCATTTATATACTGACAGAAAACAGACCAGTGGTTGTCAGGATTTAGGAATAGAGGGGAAACATGAAAACAAAGGGATAACACAGGCAGTTTAAGGGGTAATAGAACTGTTCTGTATTCTGATTGTGCTTGTTTTTAACCAATCTATACATTTGAAAATTAATAAAGGAAACCTCAACTAAAATTAAAGTTGGAAATGGCCTGTAGAGGGAACTCTCATGCATGCATTATCACTGGCCATCCTTTGCATGCACTGACCTTGATTTGCATGCCTAACAGGAAGAAGCATAAGTTGCACTCTCAAACAGAAAGTGCAACTACTTTAGTATCCTGAAGGAAGAATTTTCCTTATTCAGCAACAGCCCAACCAATAAGGAATGGGTGCAGCTCAGCCAATGAGAAACCATCACCACCATGAACTCCTACTTTTCTCCAATGAACTTTTATTTAGAGCTGTCCCTCTCAACTACGCCTGCTTCCCTATAAAAGCAGCCTCTTTTCCTTTGTTCTCTGGACATGTCTGTGGTTCGACATAGATTGCATGTCTCAAAGTGCAATTAATTGCTGTTTCCCAAATAAAACCCATTTTGCTGGTAAAATAACTTCTGTTTTATTAGTTTTCAGTTAATACATGTTAAAATTCATATGACAGACAAATCTGAAATCCATGAGGCAGTATGCAAAAAATATATTTTAAGATAAGGTAAGTCTTTAAATATTGTACTTTATTATTTTAGAGCAGTTTTAGGTTCACAGCAAAATTGAGAGGAAGGTACAAAGATTTCACATTCACCTCCTGTCCCCACACATGCATAGCTTCCCCCACTTTCAACATCACTCACCCGAATTGTACATTTGCTATAATTGATGAATCTACATTGACACATTATAATCACCCAAAGTCCAAAGTTTACCTTTGGGTTCACTCTTGGTGTCGTACAATCTATGGGTTTGGGCAAAAGTATAATGCCATGTATCTATTATTATAATATCATACAAAGTATTTTTACTTTCCTAAAAATTCTCTTTGTTCCACCTCTTCATTCCTCCCTCCACCCCAACCCCTGGCATACACTGATCTTTTTACTGTCTTCACAGTAAAAATGGAGACAAATGTTGTCTTTTCCAGAATGTCATAAAATTGGAATCATACAATATGTAGCCTTTTCAGATTGGCTTCTTTCACTTAGCAATATGCATTTGTTTCCTCCATGTCCTTTTATGATTTGATAGCTCATTTCTTTTTATCATTGAATAATTTCCCATTGCCTGAATGTACCACAGTTTATTTATCCATTCACTTATGAAAGGACATCTTGGTTGCTTCCAAGTTTGGGTAATTATGAATAAAGCTGCTATAAACATCCATGTCCAGGTTTTTGTGTGGACAAAATTTTCAACTCCTTTTGGGTAAAAACCAAGGAATGTGATTGCTGGATTATATGGTAAGAGTATGTTTAGTTTTGTAAGAAACTGCCAATCTGTCTTCCAAAGTGGCTGTATAGTTTTGCATTTCCACTAGCAATGAATGAGAGTTCCTGTTCCACATCCTCACCAGGATTTGCTGTTATCAGTGTTCCAGATTTTGGTCATCCTAATAGGTGTGAAGTGGTATCTCACCGTTGTTTTAATTTGCATTTTCCTGATGACATAGAATGTAAAGCATCATTTCACATGCTTATTCACTATCTGTATATCTTCTTTGGTAAAGAATCTGTTAAGGTTTTGGGCCCATTTTTAATCAGGTTGTATGTTTTCTTATAGGCGAGTTTTAAGAATTATTGGTATATTTAGGATAACAGTCCTTTATCAGTGGTGTTTTTGTAAATATTTTCTCTGTTTGTGGCTTGCCTCCTGTTTCTCTTGGCATCTTTCACAGACCAGAAGATTTTAATTTTAATAAAGTCTTGTTTATTATTTCTTTCATAGATCATTCCTTTAGTGTTTTATCTAAAAAGTCATCACCATACCAAGGTCATCTAGGTTTTCTACTAGGTTATGTTCTAAGAGTTTTATGGGTTTACATTATACAATTAGGTCTATGATCCATATTGAGTTGATTTTTTGAACTGTGTAAGGTCTGTGTCTAGATTCATTTTTATGCATGTGGATATCCCGTTTTTCCAGCACCATTTATTGAAGAGACTCTCTTTGTTCTATTTTATTGCATTTTCTCCTTTGTCAAAGATCAGTTGACTATATTTATGCAGGTCTATTTATGGGCTCTCTATTCTGTTCCACTGATCTATTTGTCAGTTCTTTCCCTAATATCTCACTCTTGATGACTGTAGCTTTATTGTAGTTATTGAAGTCAGATGATGTCAATCCTATAATTTTGTTCTCTCCTTCAATATGTGTTGGCTATCCTGGGTCTTTTGCCTCTCCATATAAACTTTTTTTTTTCTTTGGCCAGTGGCTTGCAGGATCTTAGTTCCCCGACCAGTATTTGAACCCCAAGTCCTAACCACTGGGCCACCAGGGAATTCCCTATAAACTTTTGAATCAGTTTGTCAATATCCATAAAAAAAACTTGCTGGGATTTTGATTGGGATTGCATTGAATCTATAGATCAATTTCAGAAGCACTGACATCTTGACAATATTAAATATTCCTACCCATGAACATGGACTCTCTCATCATTTATTTAGTTCTCTTTTGATTTCATTAATCAGCATTTTATAATTTTTCTCATATAGATCTTGTACATGTTTTGTTAGATTTATATCTAAGTATTTAATTTTGGGGAAGCTAATGTAAATGATATTACGTTTCTAATTTCAAATTCAACTTATTTGTTGCTGTTATGTAGAAAAGAGATTGATTTTTGTACATTAAAATCTTATTCTGCAACCTTACTATAATCAATTATTCATTCCAAGAGTTTTTTGTTGATTCAATTATCTACAAAGACAATCATGTTATCTGAAAAACACAATTTTATTTCTTTCTTCCCAATCTGTATACCTTTTGTTTCCTTTTCTTGTCTTATTGCATTAGCAAGGACTTTCAGAAATGGAATGGTGAGAGAGGAAATCTTTGCCCTGTACCTGATCATAGTGGGAAAGCTTCAAGTTTCTCACCATTAAGTAGGATGTTAGCAATGGATTTTTTCATAGATAGTCCTTATCAAGTTGATAAAGTTCCCCTCTGTTCCTAATTTACTGAGAGTTTATCAGGAATGAGTGTTGGATTTTGTCAAATGTGTTTTCTGCATCTATTGATATGAACATGTGATTTTCTTTTTTAGTTTGTTGATGTGATGGATTTCATTTATCGATTTTTAAATGTTGAACCAGCCTTGCATACCTGGGATAATTTACACTTGGTTGCAGTGTATAATTCTTTTTATACATTGCTGGATTTGATTTGCTAATATTTTATTGAGAATTTTTGCATCTGATAAGCCAATCTTGAAAATAAAAGTTAAGATAATAGGGTTTAAAATGGCAGCATAAAAAGAGCCTGAACTTACCTCCTCCCAAGGATACAATAAATACACAGCTATATAAGGATCACTCCACCTGAAAAGAATGTGAGAATTGACTTGGGATGTGGGGGCGAGCAGTCACAGCACTATCCCACCACCTTGCTGAAGCTAGGGAATGTCTGTGGTTGCAGCACACACACACTCACACACACACACACACACACACACACACACACACACCATTCCCTGGCTGGGGCAGGCGAGTATGACAAGTTGCAGTATTATTCCTCTCCCAGCCTAAAGCCAACTCAACACTTCCCTGCCACCAGGCTGGGTCTTGCAAATATGAGCAGTTGCAGCATTCTCCTACACTTGGCCTAAAGCTGACATGCACTCAGACAAGGCACTCTACTGCTGTGTTGCTGAAGCCTGCAACTGTATGCAGTCGTTTTCCCACTGCCTTTCTGGAAAAAGGGAACAAGCCCTGCACCATACACTCTCCAGCTTCCTAGCTAAAGTTGTTGGGCATGTACAATTCACAAAAGGGACAGCACTTGATTGCCTGGCCCTGTTGACCAAGAGGGCTGGCATTCCAGAGCTCCATGGGACTGTAACAATCAGAAAGACAGTTCTCAGCAGGCCGCCAACACCAGGGCACTGCACAGACAGCAGACTGAAACACAATCTCAGTCTTCCCGTGAAAAAGGCTTATTTACTTAGCCTGGAACTTCACCCTGAAGTAGAGGCTTCAGGTTTCCCACACATCTAGAGGTTAAGAAGGTGCTCCCAGGGTACATAAGCAGGGAGACACCATCCTTGCCCACCCTCTTGGCCTCACTAATGCTCAACAAGGCTCCCCAGAGTACAGCTTATACACTAGTCAGGAGCCCCAGTTTTTGCAGCTGTTACCCAGAGGACACCTCCAGGTCTCCTGGTCTGGAAGCCAGCAGAGAATACAATTATGGCTCCACTGGACTGTATATATCTGTGTACTTTAAAAGTACTGCCTGAGGGTCTGGCTTCCAATCAGATTGACACTGGTGTTAAATGAGATTCCTCCCCTTGGAACACTGAGAGGTCTCAGCACTTCTTCAACATCAGGGGCATATCAAGAATAAATCAGGTGGTATAGACAACTGCAAAGATTTGTGAGACAACCAAGAGCTAGGATGAGGTTGAATGAGAAGGATCATCACCTACACAAGGTCACTCCTTCAAGAATGAGAGAGGTAGCAATATTGTCTAATACATGGAAATAAACATAGAGACCAAAGCAAAGTGAGGAAACAGAAAAATATGTTCAAAATGAAAGAACAAGACAAAACCCTCAGAAATAGACCTTAATGATATAGGAATAAGTAATATAATTTATAAAGAATAAGAATGGGCTTCCCTGGTGGCACAGTGTTGAGAAGCCGTCTGCCAATGCAGAGGACATGGGTTTGAGCCCTGGTCTAGGAAGATCCCACATGCTGTGGAGCAACTAAGCCCATGCGCCACAACTACTGAAGCCTGCGCACCTAGAACCTATGCTCCGCAACAAGAGAAGCCACCACAATGAGAAACCCACGCACCACAACGAAGAGTAACCCCTCCTCGTGGCAACTAGAGAAAACCCATGCACAGCAACGAAGACCCAACACAGCCAAAAATAAATAAATAAAAATAATAATAATAAAAAAAGAAGTGGTGGCCCCTTAAAAAAAAGAATTCAAAGTGATGGTCATAAAGATTCTCATTGAACTTAGAGAAGAATGGATGAACACAGTGAGAACTTCAAAAAAAATTATAAAATATAAAAAAGAACCCATAAGAGGTGAAAAACACATAACTGAAATGAAAAATACACTAGAGGGAATCAATGGAAGGTTAGATAATACAGAAGAACAGACCAATGATCTGGAAGACAGGGTAGTGGAAATCACCCAATCAGAACAGCAAAAAGAAAACAGAATTCTGTGGAATGAGGATAGTTTAAGGGAACTCTGGGCGACCTCAGGCATACTAACATTTGCATTACAGGGACCTCCAGAAGGAAAAGAAAGAAAGGGGCAGAAAACTTCTTTGAAGAAATAATGGCTGAAAACTTCCCTAACCTGGGGAAAGAAACAGACATCCAAGTATGTAGAGTCCTAAACAAAATGAACCCAAAGAGATCCACACCAAGACACATTATAATTAAAATGTCAAAAGTTAAAAATAAAGAGAATTTTTAAAGCAACAAGTGTAAAACAACTAGTTACATATAAGTGAACCCCCTTAAGATTATCAGTGAATTTTTCAGCAGAAACTTTGCAGGCCAGGAAGAAGTGGCATGATACATTCAAAGTGCTGAAAGGACAAAACTTACACCAAGACTACTCTATCAAGCAAGGTTATCATTCAGAATTGAAGGAGAAATAGTGTGCCAGACAAGCAAAAACTAAAAGAGTTCATCACCACTAAACCAGCCTTACAAGAAATGATAAAGGGACTTCTTTAAGCAGAATAGAAGAGTCCATAAATAGAAATAAGAAAATATGCAAAAGAAAAATCTTCTTGGTAAAAACAAATATATAACAAAACCACTTATGAAGCTAGCATGAAAGGTAAAAAACAAAAGTAGTAATATCAACTAAAAGTACAATAAGTAGTTGAGGGATACACAAAATAAAAAGATGTAAAATAGACTGTCAAAAATATTAAAAGGGGGAGTAAGTTAAAATATAGTGCTTTTAGAATGCATTTGAATTTAAGCAACTATCAACTTGAAATAATCTGCTTTATATACAGATTGTTATATATGAACCTCATGGTAATCAAAAACAAAAAACTTATAATAGATACACAAAAAATAAAGAGAAAGGAATCCAAATATAACACAAAAGAAAATCATCAAACCACAAGGGAAGAGAACAAGAGAAATAGAAAAGAACAGAGAAGAACTGCAAAAAAAAAACCAGAAAACAATGAACAAAACGGCAAAAAGTACATACCTCTCAAAAATTAACTTAAATGTAAATGGACTAAATTATCCAACCAAAAGACATGAAGTGACTAAATGGATTACAAAACAAGACCCATATATATGCTGCCTACAAGAGACTTACTTCAGATGTAAGGACACACACAGATTGAAAGTTAAAGGATGTAAAAAGATCTTCCATGTAAATGGAAACCAAAAGAAAGCTGGAGTAGCTATACTTATATCAGAGAAAATAGACTTTAAAACAAAGACTGCAATAAGATACAAATTAGGTCATTAGATAATGATAAAGGAGTCAATCCAACAGGAGGATACACAGGCATACCTCATTTTATTGCCCTTTGTTTATTGTGCTTTACAGATATTGCATTTTTTACAAATCAAAGATTTGTGACAACCCTGCCTTGTCTGATGATGGTCAGCATTTTTTAGCAAATTTTTTAGCACTTTTTTAAAGATATAATGCTGTTGCACACAGTAGACTACAGTGTAGTGTAAACATGCCATTTATACGCACTGGAAAACCAAAAAATTCATGTGACTCACTTTATTGCAATATTCACTTTATTGAAGTGATCTTGAACCAAGTTCACAGTATTTCCAAGGTATGCCTATAATAATTTTAGATATTTATGCACCTAACATAGGAGCACCTATATACAAAGAAATATTAATAGACCTAAAGGGAGAATAAAAAGCAATACATAATTGTAGAGGGCTTTAATACCCCACTTTTATCAATGGATATATCATCCAGACAGAAAATCAACAAGGAGACATTGACCTTAAATGACAAGATGAATTTAACAAAATATACACAACGTTCCATCCGAAAGAAACAGAATACACATTCTTCTCAAGAGCACATGGAACATTCTCCAGGATACATCATATGTTAGGGCACAAAACAGGTCTTAATAAATTTAAGGGACTTCCCTGGTGGCACAGTGGTTAAGAATCCACCTGCCAATGCAGGGGCATGGGTTTGATCCCTGGTCCAGGAAGATCCCACATGCTGCGGAGAACCTAAGCCCGCATGCTGCAACTACTGAGCCCACACACCACAACTACTGAAGCCCATGCACCTAGAGCCCATGCTGTGCAACAAGAGAAGCCACTGCAATGAGAAGCCTGCGCACCGCAACAAAGAGTAGCCCCCTCTCGCCACAACTAGAGAAAGCCCATACGCAGCAATGAAGACCCAACATAGCCCAAAAAAATAGATAAATAAAAAATAAAATAAAATAAAATAACTTAAAAAATAAAAAAATAAATTTAAGAAAATTGAAATCATATCAAGCATCTTTTTGGACTATAGAAACTAGAAATCAATTAGAAGAAGAAAAGTGTAAAATTCACAAATAAGTGGAGATTAAATATGTTACTGAAAAACCAATGAGTCAAAGAAAAATCAATAGAGAAATAAAAAATGCCTTGAGTCAATGAAAATGGAAATACAACATACCAAAACATATGGGCTACAGCAAAAGGAGTTGCAAGAGGGAAATTCATAGAGATAAATGCCTACATCATAAAACAATAAAAAGCTCAAATAAACAACCTAACTTTATACCTCAAGGAACTAGAAAAAAGAAGAACAAATGAAGCCCAAAGTCAGTAGAAGGAAGGAAATAATAAAGACCAGAGTGGAAATAAATGAAATAGAGACTAAAAGGGCAATCAAAAAAAATCAATAAAATTAAGAGCTCGTTCCTTGAAAAGATAAATAAAATTGACAAAACTTTAGCTGCACTCACCAAGATAAAAAGAGCAAGTCTCAAATAAATAAAATCAGAAATTATAGAGAAGATGTTAACAATTGATACCACAGAAATACAAAGGATAATAAGAGACTACTATGAAGAATTATATACCAACAAATTGGGCAACCTATAGGCAACTGATAAATTCCTAGAAACATACAACCTACCAAGACTGATTTAGGAAGAAACAGAAAATTAAATAGACCAACCACTCCCCAAAAATTAAAAGCCCTGGATAAGGTGGCTTCAATGGTGAATTCTACCAAACATTTAAAGAATAAATACCAATACTTCTCAAACTCTTCTAAAATATAGAAAATGGAGGGAAGCAACACATCTAAATGCATTTTTTGAGACCAACATTACCTTAATCTCAAAATTAGACAAGGACACCAAGAAAAGAAAATTACAGTCCAACATTCCTGAGGGACATAGAATCAAAAATCCTCAACAAAATATTTGCAAACAAAATTCAGCAACACAATAAAAGAATTGTAACCATAATCAAGTGGAATTTTTCCAGAGATTCAATAATGGTTCAACATCCACAAATCAAACAGTATGCCATACCACAGTAACAAAATGAGTGACAAAAATCATATGATCATCTCAAAAGACAGAAAAGACATTTGACAAATTTCAACATACATTTATGATAAAAACTCTCTCTCAACAAGGTGAGTATAGAGGGAACATATCACAACATAATAAAGGCCATAGAAGACAAGCCCATGGCTAACTTCATGCTCAGTGGTGAAAAACTGAAAGCATTTCCTCTAAGGTCAGAAACAAGACAAAGATGCCCACTCTCTTCACTTTTATTCAACATAATATTGGAAGTCCTAAGCACAGCAGTCAGACAAGGAAAAGAAATAAATGGAATCAATATTGAAAATGAATAAGTAGAATTGTCACTGTTTGCAGATGAAATGATACTACATATGGAAAATCCTAAAGACACCACCTAAAAGGGGTGGGATGAACTGGGAGATTGGGATTGACATATATACTCTAATATGTATAAAATAGATAACTAATAAGAACCTGCTGTATAGCACAGGGAACTCTACTCAGTGCTCTGTGGTGACCTAAAGGAGAAAGAAATCCAAAAAAAAGGAGATATATGTATACCTATAGCTGATTCACTTCACTGTACAGCAGAAACTAACACAACATTGTAAAGCGACTATACCCCAATTAAAAAAAAAAACACCTAAAGTTATTAGAACTAATAAATGAATTCAGTAACGTTGCAGGATACACAATTAATACACAGAAGTCAGTTGCCTTTCTATACAATAATAATGAATTATCAGAAAGAGAAATTAATAAAACAAGCCTATTTACAACTAAATCAAAAAGAATTAAATACCTAGGAATAAACCTAACTAAGAAAGTAAAAGACTCATACTTGGAAAACGAATAGGTATTGATGAAAGAAATTGAAGATGACACAAACAGATGGAAAGATATACCATGTTCATGGATTGGAAGAATTAATATTGTTAGGCAGAACACTCTATGACATAAATCACAGCAAGATCCTTTTTGACCCAGCTCCTAGAGAAATGGAAATAAAAACAAAAATAAACAAATGGGACCTAATGAAACTTAAAAGCTTTTGCACAGCAAAGGAAACCATAAACAAGACCAAAAGACAACCCTCAGAATGGGAGAAAATATTTGCAAATGAAGCAACTGACAAAGGATTAATCTCCAAGATTTACAAGCAGCTCATGCAGCTCAAGCAGCTCAATATCAAAAAAACATACAACCCAATCCAAAAATGGGCAAAAGACCTAAATAGAGATTTCTCCAAAGAAGATATACAGATTGCCGACAAACACATGAAAGAATGCTCAACATCATTAATCATTAGAGAAATGCAAATCAAAACTACAATGAGATATCATCTCACACCGGTCAGAATGGCCATCATCAAAAAATCTAGAAACAATAAATGCTGGAGAGGGTGTGAAGTAAAGGGAACCCTCTTGCACTGTTGGTGGGAATGTAAATTGATATAGCCACTATGGAGAACAGTATGGAGGTTCCTTACAAAACTAAAAATAGAACTACCATATGACCCAGCAATCCCACTACTGGGCATATACCCTGAGAAAACCATAATTCAAAAAGAGTCATGTACCAAAATGTTCATTGCAGCTCTATTTACAATAGCCAGGACATGGAAGCAACCTAAGTGTCCATCAACAGATGAATGGATAAAGAAGATGTGGCACATATATACAATGGAATATTACTCAGCCATAAAAAGAAACAAAATTGAGTTATTTGTAGTGAGGTGGATGGACCTAGAGTCCGTCATACAGAGTGAAGTAAGTCAGAAAGAGAAAAACAAATACAGTATGCTAACACATATATATGGAATCTAAGGGGGGAAAAAAAAGGTAATGAAGAACCTAGTGGCAAAACGGGAATAAAGACACAGACCTACTAGAGAATGGACTTGAGGATATGGGGAGGGGGAGGGGTAAGATGTGACAGGGTGAGAGAGTGGCAAGGACATATATACACTACCAAATGTAAAATAGATAGCTAGTGGGAAGCAGCTGCATAGCACAGGGAGATCAGCTCGGTGCTTTGTGACCACCTAGAGGGGTGGGATGGGGAGGGTGGGAGGGAGGGAGATGCAAGAGGGAAGAGATATGGGGATATATGTATATGTATAACTGATTCACTTTGTTATAAAGCAGAAACTAACACACCATTGTAAAGCAATTATACTCCAATAAAGATGTTAAAATAATAAAATAAAATAAAATAAAGATAATACACCTAACTTTCAGATGTGAAGAAAGGATCAAATAAGATAATTCACTAAACATTTTTAGTTTTGTAACTATAAAATAAGTAATCCATTTAAAAAACTTTCTGTTATAAAAAAATAAATAAATATATAAAGTGGCAGAGCCAGGAGGGGAAAAAAAAAGAATTAATATTGTTAAAATGACCATACTACCCAAGATGATCTACAGATTTGATGCAATCCTTATCAAAGTACCAATGAAATATTTCACTGAACTGGAACAAAGGATCCTACAATTTGTATGACATCACACACACACTAAAACCCAAGTAGCCACAACAGTGTGAGAAAGAAAAAAAATCTGGAGGTATCACGCTCCCTGATTTCAAACTATACTAAAAAGCTACACTAAACAAAACAGTATGGTACTGGCACAAAAACAGACACATATATCAATGGAACAGAATAGGGAGCCCAGAAGTAAACCCACATTTATATGGTTAACTAATCTATGACAAAGGAGGCACAAATATGCAATTTGAGAAAGACAGCTTCTTCAATAAATGATGTTGGAAAAACTAAACAGCCATATGCCAAAAAAGAAAAAAAATCAAACTGGACTACTTTTTCATACCATGTACAAAAGTAAACTCAAGATGGATTAAAGACTTAAATGTAACACCTGAAACCATAAAATTCGTAGAAGAATCACAGGCAATACATTCTCTGACATTAATCTTAGCAACGTGTTTTTGGATAGGTCTCCTCAGGCAAGGGAAACAAAATGGGACTACATCAAAATAAAAAGCTTTTGCACAGTGAAGAAACTATCAACAAAATGAAAAGGAAATGAGAGATGATATTTGCAAATGATATATCCAACAAGAGGTTAATATGCAAAATATGAAAAGAACTCATACAACTCAACATCATAAAAACAAACAACCCAAGTAAAAAATGGGCATAGGTCTCTCTTCGTGCCTAGTGCAGCCATGGCTCATGGGCCCAAGAAGTACCTGAAGCGTGTAGCAGCTCCAAAGCATTGAATGCTGGATAAACTGACTGGTGTGTTTGCTCCTCGTCCATCTACCGGTCCCCACAAGCTGAGGGAATGTCGCCCCCTAATCATTTTCCTAAGGAACAGACTTAAGTATGCCCTAACAGGAGATGAAATAAAGAAGATCTGCATGCAGCGTTTCATTTGGATTGATGGCAAGGTCGGCACTGATATAACCTACTGCTGGTTTTATGGATGTCATCAGCATTGACAAGACTGGAGAGAATTTTCGTCTGATCTATGACACCAAGAGTCGCTTTGCTGTTCATTGTATTACACCTGAGGAGGTCAAGTATAAGTTGTGCAAAGTGAGAAAGATCTTTGTGGGGACAAAAGGAATCCCTCATCTGGTGACCCATGATGCTCCTACCATCCACTACCCTGATCCCCTCATCAAGGTGAATGACACCATTCAAATTGATTTGGAGACTGGCAAGATTACTGATTTCATCAAATTTGACACTGGTAACCTGTGCATGGTGACTGGAGGTGCTAACCTGGGAAGAATTGGTGTGATCACTAACCGGGAGAGACATCCTGGTTCTTTTGATGTATTTCGTGTGAAAGATGCCAGTGGCAACAGCTTTGCCACCCGGCTCTCCAACATTTCCGTTATTGGCAAAGGCAACAAACCATGGATCTCTCTTCCTCATAGAAAGCGTATCCACCTTACCATTGCTGAGGAGAGAGACAAGAGACTGGCGGCCAAACACACCAGTGGATAAAATGATCTCTAAGTGACATGATTGGGAAAGTCTTTGTACTTAAAGATAATACCACATAAAAAAAAATGGGCATAGGACCTAAATAGATATTTTTCCAAAGAAGACATACATATGGCCAACAGACACATGAAAAGATGCTCAACATCACTAATCATCAGAGAAATGCAAATCAAAATCACAATGAGATACCACCTCACACATGTCAGAATGGCTATTATCAAAAAGACAACAAAATACAAGTGTTGGTGAAGATATGGAGAAAAGTGAACACTCCAGCACTGTTGGTGGAAATACAAATTGGTGCAGCCAGTATGGAAAATAGTATGGAAGTTCCTTGAAATTTAAAAATAGAACTGTCATATAATTCAGCAATTCCACGTCAGGGTATTTACCCAAAGAAAACAAAAATACTAATTCAAAAAGTTATGTGCACTTCAATGTTTATTGCAGCATTATTTACAATAGCCAAGATAGTAAAGCAACCTAGGTGTCCATCAATAGACAAATGGGTAAAGAAGATATGGTATTGTATCTCAATAATTTTTTTAAAAATTTTAATACATTGAATTAGATTGAGTTGGATGGAAATGAAAATAAATCATATCAAAATTTGAAGAATAAAGCTAATGCAGTGCTAACATGGTTGTTTCCACATTTGTAATCAACCAGTGTAATCCATCACATCAACAGACTAAACAAGAAACATCATATAATCATATCAATTGATACAGAAAAGCATTTGACAAAAATGTAACATCCATTCATGATAAAAAATAATGCTCAGAATAATAGTGATAGACAGAAATTTTCTTAATTTGACACAGAGAATGTAAAAAAGAAACTATAATGTTACACAAAATGGTGAAAGACAATGTTTTCCCCTAAGATATGGAATAAGGCAAGAATTCCACTTTCACCACTTCAACATTATGCTGGAAGTTCTCACCAGTACAATGGGCAAGAAAACAAAATAAAAATCAAATATACTGAAAATATAGAAATAAAACTGTCTAAATTTGCAGAAGGCAAAGTAATCTACATAGAAAATCCCAAGATATTCACATACACAAAACCTAGTACAAATAAGTGAGTTCAGCAAGGTAACAGTATACAAGAAAAAATACAGAAATCAAACATAATTCTATATGCTAGCAATGAACATGTGGAACCTAAAATTAAAAACACAATCCCTATTACAATTGTTCAAAAAATTAAATAGATGTTAACCTAATAAAACACACACAATACTTGTATGCTGAAAACTACAAAACGCTGAAAAAAGAAATCAAAGACCTAATTATGTGGGGACATACCATGTTCAAGCTTTCGAAAGCCTATTATAGTAAAAATGTCAATTATCTCCAATTAATACACAGGGTTAATGGAATTCCTATCAAAACCCCAATGCCCAGAAAGAATTTTTAAATATTGAAAAGAAAATTTAAATTTTTATATGAAAAGCTGGAAAATGAGATGTCCATAGAGTCCTTGAAAAGCTCCAATGTATTCCTGGGAATCAGAGTGCCACATGCATATGCAGGTCTGTGTTTATGACTAGGGTTGTGTGTACACTGGAGAAATACCTGAGAAAGCCTTAGGGTCTCACCTCTGCCTGTTAATGAGGCTCTGTGCAAGTAGGAAGTTAAGGTTAAGACAGAGTTGTAAACTGCCTGATGAACTGATAAAAGCATGTCCCCAATAAAAACACAGAGCCCCTCAGAAAAGACAAGGAGTGTTACTATTTCCAGACATTTAAAGAATCTCTGTTGCAGGCTTCTCTGCTGGCACAGTGGTTAAGAATCTGCCTGCCAATGCAGGGGACACGGGTTCGAGCCCTGATCCAGGAAAATCCCACATGCCACAGAGCAACTAAGTCCATGGGCCACAACTACTGAGCCTGCCCTCTAGAGCCCATGAGCCACAACTACTGAAGCCTGCATGCCTAGAGCCCATGCTCCGCAACAAGAGAAGCCACCATAATGAGAAGCCGAGGTACCGCACCAAAGAGTAGCCCCCACTCGCTGCAACTAGAGAAAGCCCGCAAGCAGCAACAAAGACCTAACTCAGCCAAAAATAAATAAATAAATAAATTTATTTTTTAAAAAATAAAGAATTTCTTTCGGTCATTAGCTGACCACTTTGCTCACCAAGCAGAGACTTCAGTGGTCACACATGACAAAGAATACAGGCTTTACAAAATTAATTCAGAAAAGACACTAAATTATAAAAAACAACAAAGAGCAACAATAACAAAACACGGGAAAATGAAAGAATCTGACTTCCAGAGTTGCCACATTTTAGATATACATACATACACACACACATATATATGTTACTGAGGTAACATTGATTTATAACATTATATAAGTTTCATGTGTACAACATTATATTTCTAATTCTGTATAGCCTACATGCTCACCACCAAAAATTTATTTTCCATCTGGCACCATACAGTTGAGCCCCCTTACCCATTTTGCACTACCCCCCCATACCACCCCCTCTGATAACCACTACTCTGTTTTCTGTATCTATGTGTTTGTTTTTGTGTGGTTTGGTTTGTTCATTTACACATTATATTATTGCAAATGTCCAGTTTTCAACAACAACAAAAAAATGAGGCATGCCAAAAACCAAGAAACTATGGTTCATATACAGGAAAAAAGCAGTCAGTTGAAACTGTCCCTGGGGAAGCCCAGAGGGTAGACTTAAAGATAAATATATTAAATCAACTGTCTTAAATATGTTCAAAGAGCTTAAGGAAGTTATGTGAATATCAGTATATCAATAAAGAGAATATCAATAAAGAGATAAAAATTAAACAAAGGAACAAAATTAAAATTCTGG
This sequence comes from Balaenoptera acutorostrata, assembly GCF_949987535.1. Classification (NCBI taxonomy): domain Eukaryota; kingdom Metazoa; phylum Chordata; class Mammalia; order Artiodactyla; family Balaenopteridae; genus Balaenoptera; species Balaenoptera acutorostrata. Next base: position 47,933,966 of record NC_080085.1, read on the forward strand.
AGCTGTAACATTAAATACTGAAATACAAAATTCACTAGAGGGATTCAATAGTAGATTTTTGCAGGAACAAAAAAGAATCATCAAAAAAAGATCAATTAAAGTATCCAATCTGAAGAGCAGAAAGAAAAAAGAATGAAGAAAAATGATCCAGACCTAGGGGACCTGTGGGACAGTAATAAACATATCGACATGTTCATAATGGAAGTTTAAGCAAAAGAGGAGGGAAATGGAGAAAAAGAATATTTGAAAAAATAATAGGGGCTTCCCTGGTGGCACAGTGGTTAAGAATCCACCTGCCAATGCAAGGGACACAGGTTCGAGCCCTGGTCCAGGAAGATCCCACATGCTGCGGAGCAACTAAGCCCATGCGCCACAACTACTGAGCCTACACTCTAGAGTCCATGAGCCACAACTACTGAGCCCGCATGCTACAACTACTGAAGCCCGTGTGCTTAGACCCTGTGCTCCACAACAAGAGAAGCCACCGCAATGAGAAGCCCACTCACCGCAATGAAGAGTAGCCTCCACTTGCCGCAACTAGAGAAAGCCCACACACAGCAACGAAGATCCAACACAGCCAAAAATAAATAAAATAAATAAATTTTTTTAAATAGCTAAAACTTCACAAATTTAATCAAATACATGAATCCATACATCCAAGAACCTCAAGGAACTCCAATGAGTTAAACTCAGAGAGATCCACACCAAGACACATTATAATCACATCACTAAAAGATAAAGACAAGAAGAAAATCTTGAAAGCAATAGGAGATAAATGACTCATCATATATAAGGGATTCTCAATAAAAATTAACAGCCAATTTCTTATCAGATACAATGGTGATTACATGTTTAAAGTGCTGAGGGCCTGCGCTGGAGCCCACACCGAGCTCTGTGCCCCCTAGCCTGCCAGGGCAGCCCTGCGCCCAGTTGTCACTGAGGCAGTGTGCCCCACATTCTCCGCTGCCCCGGCCGGCCGGCTCAGGTGTTGCCTGGCTCCCCTTTGCTCGCCCACTCCCTCCTGCACACCTGAGGCACCGCTGCCCCATGGCCAAGAATGATGAAAGTCTCGGCCCTCTAAGCTCCCAGGACAGCGCCGCCACTGCCAAAGGTACCGGCCCCCCTGCCACTGCTGCCTCCACAGAACCCAAGATCACGAAAGTCACCCTGAAGACCCCAAAGAAGAAGGAGTACTTCACAGTGTCCAAGAATAGCTCCGCCCAGCAGTTCAAGGAAGAAATCCCTAAATGTTTCAAATCACATACCAACCAACTTGTGTTGATATTTGCTGGAAAAGTTTCAAAAGATCAAGATACTTTGAGTCAGCATGGAATTCACGATGGACTTATTGTTCACCTCGTCATCAAAACACAAAACAGACCTCAGGATCATTCAGCTCAGCAAAAAAACACCAGTGGAAGCAGTGCTACCACATCATCGGCTCCTAATAGTAACTCCACATCTGGTTCTGCTGCTAGCAACCTTTTTGGTTTAGGTGGCCTTAGAGGACTTGCAGGTCTGAGTAGCTTGGGTTTGAATACTACCAACTTCTTTGAACTACAAAGCCAGGTACAGCAGCAACTTGTGTCCAATCCTGAAATAATGGTCCAGATCATGGAGAATCCCTTTGTCCAGAGCATGCTTTCAAATCCTGACCTGATGAGGCAGTTAATTATGGCCAATCCACAAATGCAGCAGTTGATACAGAGAAATCCAGAAATTAGTTATATGCTGAATAATCCAGATATTAGGAGACAAACATTGGAACTTGCCAAGAATCCAGCAATGATGCAGGAAATAATAAGAAACCAGGACCGAGCCTTGACCAACCTAGAAAGCATCCCAGAGGATACTACAATGCTTTATGGCGTATGTACCCAGATATTCAGGAACCAATGCTGAGTGCTGCACAAGAACAGTTTGGTGGTAATCCATTTGCTTCCTTAGTGAGCAATATATCCTCAGGTGAAGGTAGTTAACCTTCCCGTACAGAAAATAGAGATCCATTACCCAAAACGTGGGATCCACAGGCTTCTCAGAATTCATCAGCTTCTGAGGGAGGCACTCAGAAGTGCCTGGGAGGCACTAGTGGTAGTGCTGTCAGTGGCACTGCTGGGCAGAGTTCTGTGCCAAATCTGGGGCTTGGAGTAAGAGCTAGTTTGTTCAACACACCATGAATGCAGAGCTTGTTGCAACAAAAAACTGAAAACCCACAACTTATGCAAAATATGTTGTCTGCCCCCTACATGAGAAGCATGATGCAGTCACTAAGCCAGAACCCTGACCTTGTTGCACAGATGCAGATTGCTGATAAGTTATTGGCAATGTCAAACCCTAGAGCAATGCAGGCCTTGTTACAGATTCAGCAGGGTTTATGTCTGTAACAATAGGAAAGATCAATGAAATTAAAAGCTGGTTCTTTGAAAAGATAAACAAAATTGATAAACCTTTAGCCAGACTCATCAAGAAAAAAAAGAGAGAGGGCTCAAATCAAAATTAGAAATGAAAAAGGAGAAATTACAACAGACACCACAGAAATACAAAGAATCATAAGAGACTACTATAAGCAACTATATGCCAATAAAATGGACAACCTAGAAGAAATGGACAAATTCTTAGAAAGGTACAATCTCCCACGACTGAACCAGGAAGAAGTAGAAAATATGAACAGACCAATCACAACTACTAAAATTGAAACTGATTTTTAAACTTCCAACAAACAAAAGTCCAGGACCAGATGGCTTCAGAGGCAAATTCTATCAAACATTTTGAGAAGAGTTAACACTTATCTTCTGGAACTATTCCAAAAAAACTGCAGAGGAAGGAACACTCCCAAGCTCATTCTATGAGGTCACCATCACCCTGATACCAAAACCAGACAAAGATACCACAGAAAAAGAAAATTACAGGCCAATATCAATGACGAACATAGACATAAAAATCCTCATCAAAATACTAGCAAACTGAATTCAACAATACATTAAAAGGATCAGACAACATGATCAAGTGGGATTTATCCCAGGGATGTAAGGATTTTCCAATATATGCAAATCAATCAGTGTGATACACCATATTAAAAAACCGAATACTAAAAACCATATATAATCATCTCAATAGATACAGAAAAAGATTTTGACAATATTCAATACCCATTTATGATAAAAAAAAACCTCCAGAAAGTGGGCACAGAGAGAACACACCTCAACATAATAAAGGCCATATATGACAAACCCACAGCAAACATCATTCTCAATAGTGAAAAACTGAAACCATTCCCATTAAGATCAGGAACAAGACAAGGATGTCCACTCTCACCACTTTTATTCAACATAGTTTTGGAAGTTCTAGCGATGGCAATCAGAGAAGAAAAAGAAATAAAAGGAATTCAAATTGGAAAAGAAAAAGTAAAACTGTCACTGCTTGCAGATAACATGATACTATACATAGAGAATCCTAAAGATGGTACCAGAAAACTACTAGAGCTAATCAATGAATTTGGTAAAGTTGCAGGATACAAAATTAATACACAGAAATCTCTTGCATTCCTATACAATAACAGCAAAAGATCAGAAACAGAACTTAAAGAAACAATCCCATTTACCATCGCATCAAAAAGAATAAAATACCTAGGAATAAACCTACCTAAGGAGACAAAAGACCTGTACTCTGAAAACTATAAGAAGCTGATAAAAGAAATCGAAGATGACACAAACAGATGGAAAGATTGTGTTCTTGGACTGGAAGAATCAATATTGTCAAAATGACTATATTACCCAAAGCAATCTACAGATTCAATGCAATCCCTATCAAATTACCAATGGCATTTTTCACAGAACTAGATCAAAAAATCTTAAAATTTGTATGGAGACACAAAAGACCCCATATAGCCAAAGCAATCTTGATCTGGAGGAATCCTGCTCCCTGACCTCAGACTATGCTACAAAGCTACAGTGATCAAAAGAGTATGGTACTGGCACAAAAACAGAAATATAGATCAATGGAACAGGATAGAAAGCCCAAAGATAAACCCACATACCTATGGTCACTGAATCTAGGACAAAGGAGGCAAAAATATACAATGGAGAAAAGACAGCCTCTTCAATAAGTGGTGCTGGGAAAACTGGACAGCTACATGTAAAAGAATGAAATTAGAACACTTCCTAACACCATACACAAAAATAAACTCAAAATGAATTAAGGACTTAAGTCTAAGACCAGATACTATAAAACTCCTAGAGGAAAAACATAGGCTGGACACTCTTTGACATAAATTGCAGCAATATTTTTTTGGAATCATCTCCTAGAGTAATGGAAACAAAAACAAAAATAAACAAATGAGACCTAATTAAACTTAAAAGCTTTTGCACAGCAAAGGAAACCATAAACAAAGCAAAAAGACAACATATGGAATGGGAGAAAATATTTGAAAACAATGCAACCAGCAAGGGATTAATCTTTAAAATATACAAACAGTTCATACAGCTTAATATCAAAAGAACAAACAACCCAATCAAAAAATGGGCAGAAAACCTAAATAGACATTTCTCAAAAAAAGACACACAGATGGCCAAGAAGCACATGAAAAGATGCTCAACATCACTAATTATTAGAGAAAAGCAAATCAAAACCACAATGAGGTATCACCTCACACCAGTCAGAATGGCCATCATCAAAAAGTCTACAAACAATAAATGCTGGAGAGGGTGTGGGGAAAAGGGAACCCTCCTACACTGTTGGTGGGAATGTAAATTGGTGCAGCCACTATGGAGGACAGTATGGAGGTCCCTTATAAAACTAAAAATAGAGCTACCATATGATCCAGCAATCCCACTCCGGGGCATATCCCCAGAGAAAACCATAATTTGAAAAGATACACGCACCCCAATATTCATTGCAGCACTATTCACAATAATCAAACATGGAAGCAACCTAAATGTCCCTTGACAGACGAATGGATAATGAAGATGTGGTACATATATACAATGGAATATTACTTAGCCATAAAAAAGGATGAAATAATGCCATTTGCAGCAACATGGATAGACCTAGAGGTTATCATACTAAGTGAAGTAAGTCAGACAGAGAAAGACAAATATTATGATATCATTTGTATGTGGAATCTTAAAAAATTATACAAATTAACTTATTTACAAAACAGAAACAGACTCACAGACTTAGGAAACAAACTTATGGTTACCAAAGGGGAAAGGTGGGGAGAAGGGATCAATTAGCAATTTGGGATTAACAGATACACACTACTGTATATAAAAGAGATAACCAACAAGGACCTACTGTATAGCACAGGGATCTCTGCTCAGTGTTCTGTAATAACATAAATGGGAAAAGAATCTGAAAAAGAATAGATATATGTATATGCATAACTAAATCACTTTGGTGTACACCTGAAACTAACACCACATTGTAAGTCGACTATACTCCAATATAAAATGAAAATTGAAAGAAAATACAACGAGATATCACCTCACATCTGTCAGATGGCTATCATCAAAAAGAACACAAATAACAAATGTTGGCGAGGATGTGGAGAAAAGGGAACCCTCATACACTGTTGGTGGGGATGTAAATTGGTGCAGCCACTGTGGAAAACAGTATAGAGGTCTCTCAAAAACTAAAAATAGAACTACCAAATGACCCAGCAATTCTACTCGTGGGTATTTATCAAAAAAATACAAAAGCATTAAATCAAAATCATACATGCACCCCAAGGTTCATAGCACTATTATTTATAATTGCCAACATATGGAAGCAAGCTAAGTGTCCAGCAGCAGATGAATGGATAACGGTGTGGTATATATATGCAATGGAATACTGCTCAGCCATAAAAAAAAGAATGAAAATTTGCCATTTGCATGGATGGACTTGGAGGGTATTATGCTAAGTGACATAAGTCAGACAGAGAAAGACAAATACTGTATGATAACATTTATACATGGAATCTAAAAAATAAAAGAAACTAGTGAATATAACAAAAAAGAAACAGACTCACAGATATAGAGAACAAATTAGTGGTTACCACTGGGAGAGGGAAGAGGAGAGGGGCAAAAGAAGGGTGGGGGATTAAGAGGTACAAAGTACTACGTATAAAATAAATAAGCTACAAGGATATATAGTACAACACAGGGAATATAGCCAATATTTTATAATAACTATAAATAGAATATAAGCTTTAAAAATTGTGAATCACTATGTTGTATACCTGAAAATTATATAAAAATATACATCAACTACACCTTAATTTTTTTAAATTTCTTATGCAAAAGTAAAAAAAATGTACAATCCTAATTTCCAGAACCTTTGAACATGTTACTTTACATGGTTAAAGGGACTTCCCAGATGTCCTTAAGGATTTTGAGATACGGAGATTATCCTGGATTATGCTAGTGCATTCAGTGTAATCACAAGAGTCCTTGAGGGGTCTGGGCAAGATGGAGGAAGAGTAAGACGCGGAGATCACCTTCCTTCCCACAGATACATTAGAAATACATCTACACGTGGAACTGCTCCTACAGAACACCCACTGAACGCTGGCAGAAGACGTCAGACCTCCCAAAAGGCAAGAAACTCCCCACGTACCTGGGTAGGGCAAAAGAAAAAAAAAGAAATAACAGAGACAAAAGAATAGGGACGGGACCTGAACCAGTGGGAGGGAGCTGTAAAGGAGAAAAGGTTTCCACACACTAGGAAGCCCCTTCACGGGCGGACACTGCGGGTGGCAGAGGGGGGAAGCTTCAGAGCCACGGAGGAGAGCACAGCCACAGGGGTGCGGAGGGCAAAGCGGAGAGATTCCTGCACAGAGGATCAGTGCCGACCTGCACTCACCAGCCCGAGAGGCTTGTCTGCTCCCCCGCCGGGGCGGGCGGGGGCCAGGAACTGAGGCTCGGGCTTCGGTTGGATCGCAGGGAGAGGACTGGGGTTGGGGCGTGAACACAGCCTGAAGGGGTTAGCGCACCACAGCTAGCCGGGAGGGAGTCCCGGAAAAAGTCTGCAGCTGCCGAAGAGGCAAGAGACTTTTTCTTGCCTCTTTGTTTCGCAGTGCACAAGGAGAGGGGATTCAGAGTGCTGCCTAAACGAGCTCCAGAGATGGGCATGAGCCACGGCTACCAGCGCGGACCCCAGAGACAGGCATGAGACGCTAAGGCTGCTGCTGCCGCCACCAAGAAGCCTGTGTGCGAGCACAGGTCACTATCCACACCGCCCCTCCTGGGAGCCTGCACAGCCCGCCACTGCCAGGCTCCCGTGATCCAGGGACAACTTCCCCGGGAGAACGCACGGCACGCCTCAGGCTGCTGCAATGTCATGCTGGCCTCTGCTGCCGCAGGCTCGCCCCGCATCTGTACCCCTCCCTCCCCCTGGCCTGAGTGAGCCAGAGCCCCCGAAGCAGTTGCTCCTTTGACCCCGTCCTGTCTGAGCGAAGAACAGACGCCCTCAGGCGACCTGCACGCAGAAGCGGGTCCAAATCCAAAGCTGAACCCCGGGAGCTGTACGAACAAAGAAGAGAAAGGGAAATTTCTCCCAGCAGCCTCAGAAGCAGCGGATTAAAGCTCCACAGACAACTTGATGTACCTGCATCTGTTGAATACCTGAATAGACAATGAATCATCCCAAATTCAGGAGGTGGACTTTCAGAGCAGGATATATTAATTTTTCCCCTTTTCCTTTTTTTTGTGAGTGTATATGTGTATGCTTCTGGGTAACATTTTGTCTGTATAGCTTTGCTTTCACCATTTGTCCTAGGGTTTGGTCCGTCTGTTTTTTGTTTTTTGTTTTTTTACTTAAAAATTTTTTTTCTAAATAAATTTGTGCTTAATAATTTTTTCCTTATTTTTTTATTTTAAAAAATTTAAAATTTTTTTCTTAATAATTTTTTATTTTAAAAAATTAAAAATTATTTTCTTAATAAATTTTTTTCTTAATAATTTTTTTCTTATTTTTTATTATATAAAATTAATAAATTTATTTTTAAAAATTAAAAATATCCTTTTCTTAATAAAATTTTTTCTTAATAATTGTTTTCTTGTTTTTTATTAAAATAGCTTTATTATTTTATTTTATTTTATCCTCTTTCTTTCTCTCTTTCTATTTTTTCTCCCTTTTATTCCGAGCCGTGTGGATGAAAGGCTCTTGGTGCTCCAGCCAGGCATCAGGGCTGTGCCTCTGAGGTGAGAGACACAACTACAGGAAACTGGTCCACAAGAAACCTCCCAGCTCCCAGTAATACCAAATGGCGAAAATCTCTCAGAGATCTCCATCTCAACATCAAGACCCAGATTCACTCAACGCCCAGCAAGCTACAGTGTTGGACACCCTATGCCAAACAACTAGCAAGACAGGAACACAGCCCCATCCATTAGCAGAGAGGCTGCCTAAAATCATAATAAGGCCACAGACACCCCAAAACACACCACCAGACGTGGACATGCCCACGACAAAGACAAGATCCAACCTCATCCACCAGAACACAGGCACTAGTCCCCTCCACCAGGAAGCCTACACAACCCACTGAACCAACCCTAGCCACTGGGGACAGATACCAAAAACAACGGGAACTACAAACCTGCAGCCTGTGAAAAGGAGACCCCAAACACAGTAAGATAAGCAAAATGAGAAGACAGAAAAACACACAGCAGATGAAGGAGCAGGGTTAAAACACACCACACCTAACAAATGAAGAGGAAATAGGTAGTCTACCTGAAAAAGAATTCAGAATAATGATAGTAAAGATGATCCAAAATCTTGGAAATAGAATAGACAAAATGCAAAAAACATTTAACAAGGACATAGAAGAACTAAAGAGGAACCAGGCAACAATGAAAAGCACAATAAATGAAATTAAAAATACTCTAGAAGGGATCAATAGCAGAATAACTGAGGCAGAAGAACGGGTAAGTGACCTGGAAGATAAAATAGTGGAAATAACTACTGCAGAGCAGAATAAAGAAAAAAGAATGAAAAGAAATGAGGACAGTCTCAGAGACCTCTGGGACAACATTAAATGCACCAACATTGGAATTACAGGGGTCCCAGAAGAAGAAGAGAAAAAGAAAGGGACTGAGAAAATATTTGAAGAGATTATAGTTGAAAACTTCCCTAATATGGGAAAGGAAAGAGTTAATCAAGTCCTGGAAACACAGAGAGTCCCATACAGGATAAATCCAAGGAGAAACACGCCAAGACACATATGAATCAAACTATCAAAAATTAAATACAAAGAAAATATATTAAAAGCAGCAAGGGAAAAACAACAAATAACACACAAGGGAATCCCCATAAGGTTAACATCTTATCTTTCAGCAGAAACTCTGCAAGCCAGAAGGGAGTGGCAGGATATACTTAAAGTGATGAAGGAGAAAAACCTACAACCAAGATTACTCTACCCAGCAAGGATCTCATTCAGATTTGATGGAAAAACTAAAACCTTTACAGACAAGCAAAAGCTGAGAGAGTTCAGCACCACCAAACCAGCTTTACAACAAATGCTAAAGGAACTTCTCTAGGCAAGAAACACAAGAGAAGGAAAACACCTACAATAACAAACCCAAAACAATTAAGAAAATGGTCATAGGAACATACATATCGATAATTACCTTAAATATAAATGGATTAAATGCTCCCACCAAAAGACACAGACTAGCTGAATGGATACAAAAACAAGACCCGTATATATGCTGTCTACAAGAGACCCACTTCAGACCTAGGGACACATACAGACTGAAATTGAGGGGATGGAAAAAGATATTCCATGCAAATGGAAATCAAAAGAAAGCTGGAGTAGCAATTCTCATATCAGACAAAATAGACTTTAAAATAAAGACTATTACAAGAGACAAAGAAGGACACTATATAATGATCAAGGGATCGATCCAAGAGGAAGGTATAACAATTGTAAATATTTATGCACCCAACCTAGGAGCACCTCAATACGTAAGGCAAATACTAACAGCCATAAAAGGGGAAATCGACAGTAACACGATCATAGTAGGGGACTTTAACACCCCACTTTCAATGGGGTGATCTGTCCAATGTCTTCCAATGGACAGATCATCCAAAATGAAAATAAATAAGGAAACACAAGCTTTAAATGATACATTAAACAAGATGGACTTAATTGATATTTATAGGACATTCCATCCAAAAAGAACAGAATACACATTTTTCTCAAATGCTCATGGAACATTCTCCAGGATAGATCATATCTTGGGGCACAAATCACGCCTTGGTAAATTTAAGAAAATTGAAATCGCATCAGGTATCTTTTCTGACCACAATGATATGAGACTAGATATCAGTTACAGGAAAAGATCTGTAAAAAATACAAACACATGGAGGCTACACAATACACTACTTAATAACGAAGTGATCACTGAAGAAATCAAAGGGGAAATCAAAAAATACCTAGAAACAAATGACAATGAAAATACAATGACCCAAAACCTATGGGATGCAGCAAAAGCAGTTCTAAGAGGGAAGTTTATCGCAATACAAGCCTACATTTAGAAACAGGAAACATCTCGAATAAACAACCTAACCTTGCACCTAAAGCAATTAGAGAAAGAAGAACAAAAAAACCCCAAAGCTAGCAGAAGGAAAGAAATCATAAAGATCAGATCAGAAATAAATGAAAAAGAAATGAAGGAGACACTAGCAAAGATCAATAAAATTAAAGCTGGTTCTTTGAGAAGATAAACAAAATTGACAAACCATTAGCCAGACTCATCAAGAGAAAAAGGGAGAAGACTCAAATCAATAGAATCAGAAATGAAAAAGGAGAAGTAACAACTGACACTGCAGAAATACAAACGATCATGATAGATTACTACAAGCAACTCTATGCCAATAAAATGGACAACCTGGAAGAAATGGAGAAATTCTTAGAAATGCACAACCTGCCGAGACTGAACCAGGAAGAAATAGAAAATATGAACAGACCAATCACAAGCACTGAAATTGAAACTGTGATTTAAAATCGTCCAACATACAAAAACCCAGGACCAGATGGCTTCACAGGCGAATTCTCTCCAACATCTAGAGAAGAGCTAACACCTATCCTTCTCAAACTCTTCCAAAATATAGCAGAGGGAGGAACACTCCCAAACTCATTCTACGAGGCCACCATCACGCTGATACCAAAACCAGAAAAGATGCCACAAATAAGAAAACTACAGGCCAATATTACTGATGAACATAGACGCAAAAATCCTCAACAAAATACTAACAAACAGAATCCAACAGCATATTAAAAGGATCATACATCTGATCAAGTGGGGTTTATTCCAGGAATGCAAGGATTCTTCAAAATACGCAAATCAATCAACGTGATACATCATAGTAACAAACTGAAGGAGAAAAACCATATGATCATCTCAATAGATGCAGAAAAAGCTTTCGACAAAATTCAACACCCATTTATGGTAAAAGCCCTGCAGAAAGTAGGCATAGAGGGAACTTTCCTCAACATAATAAAGGCCATATATGACAAACCCACAGCCAACATTGTCCTCAATGGTGAAACACTGAAACCATGTCCACTAAGATCAGGAACAAGACAAGGTTGCCCACTCTCACCACTATTATTCAACATAGTTTTGGAAGTGTTAGCCACAGCAATCAGAGAAGAAAAAGAAATAAAAGGAATCCAAATCGGAAAAGAAGAAGTAAAGCTGTCACTGTTTGCAGATGACATGATACTATACATAGAGAATCCTAAAGATGCTACCAGAAAACTACTGGAACTATTCAATGAATTTGGGAAAGTAGCAGGATACAAAATTAACGCACAGAAATCTCTTGCATTCCTATACACTAATGATGAAAAATCTGAAAGTGAAATTAAGAAAACACTCCCGTTTACCAATGCAACAAAAAGAATAAAATATCTAGGAATAAACCTACCTAAGGACACAAAAGACGTGTATGCAGAAAATTATAAGATACTGATGAAAGAAATTAAAGATGATACAAATAGATGGAGAGATATACCATGTTCTTGGATTGGAAGAATCAACATTGTGAAAATGACTCTACTACCCAAAGCAAGCTACAGATTCAATGCAATCCCTATAAAACTACCACTGGCATTTTTGACAGAACTAGAACAAAAAATTTCACAATTTGTATGGAAACACAGAGGACCCCGAATAGCCAAAGCAATCTTGAGAACGAAAAATGGAACTGGAGGAATCAGGCTCCCTGACTTCAGACTATATTACAAAGCTACAGTAATCAAGACAGTTTGGTACTGGCACAAAAACAGAAACATAGATCAATGGAACAGGATAGAAAGCCCAGAGATAAACCCACACGCATATGGTCAGCTTACCTTTGATAAAGGAGGCAGGCATATACAGTGGAGAAAAGACAGCCTCTTCAATAAGTGGTGCTGGGAAAACTGGACAGGTACATGTAAAACTATGAAATTAGAACACTCCCTAACACCATACACAAAAATAAACTCAAAATGGATTAAAGACCTAAATGTAATGCCAGACACTATCAAACTCTTAGAGGAAAACATAGGCAGAACACTCTATGACATAAATCACAGCAAGATCCTTTTTGACACCGCTCCTAGAGAAATGGAAATAAAAACAAAAATAAACAAATGGGACCTAATGAAACTTAAAACCTTTTGCACAGCAAAGGAAACCATAAACAAGACCAAAAGACAACCCTCAGAATGGGAGAAAATATTTGTAAATGAAGCAACTGACAACGGATTAATCTCCAAAACATACAAGTAACACATGCAGCTCAATATCAAAAAAACAAACAACCCAATCCAAAAATGGGCAGAAGACCTAAATAGGCATTTCTCCAAAGAAGATATACAGATTGCCAACACACACATAAAAGAATGCTCAACATCATTAATTATTAGAGAAATGCAAATCAAAACTACAATGAGATATCATCTCACACCAGTCAGAATGGCCATCATCAAAAAACCTACAAACAATAAATGCTGGAGAGGGTGTGGAGAAAAGGGAACCCTCTTGCACTGTTGGTGGGAATGTAAATTGATACAGCCACTATGGAGAACAGTATGGAGGTTCCTTAAAAAACTAAAAATAGAACTAGCATACGACCCAGCAATCCCACTACTGGGCATATACCCTGAGAAAACCATAATTCAAAAAGAGTCATGTACCAAAATGTTCATTGCAGCTCTATTTACAATAGCCAGGACATGGAAGCAACCTAAGTGTCCATCATCGGATGAATGGATAAAGAAGATGTGGCACATATATACAATGGAATATTACTCAGCCATAAGGAGAAATGAAATGGAGGTATTTGTAGTGAGGTGGATGGAGTTAGAGTCTGTCATACAGAGTGAAGTAAGCCAGAAAGAGAAAAACAAATATAGTATGCTAACACATATATATGGAATCTAAGGGGGGAAAAAAAGGTCATGAAGAACCTAGTGGCAAGACGGGAATAAAGACACAGACCTACTAGAGGATGGACTTGAGGATATGGGGAGGGGGAGGGGTAAGATGTGACAGGGTGAGAGAGTGGCAAGGACATATATACACTACCAAATGTAAAATAGATAACTAGTGGGAAGCAGCCGCATAGCACAGGGAGATCAGCTTGGTGCTTTGTGACCTCCTAGAGGGGTGAGATAGGGAGGTTGGGAGGTAGGGAGATGCAAGAGGGAAGAGATATGGGAACGTATGTATATGTATAACTGATTCACTTTTTTATAAAGCAGAAACTAACACTCCATGGTAAAGCAATTATACTCCAATAAAGATAATAAAAAAAAATTTAAAAATAGAGTCCTTATAAGTGGAAGGCAGGAGGATTTGAATGAGATAGAGAAGTTACTACATTGCTGCTTTGAAGATGGGGGAAGGGGACATGACCTTAGTAATCTAAGCAGCCTTTAGAAGCTGGAAATAGCAAGGAAATGGATTTTCCCCTAGAATCTCTGGAGGGAGTGTGACCCTGCCAACACTTTTATTTTGGCCCAGTGAAAGTCATGGCCAACTGGGATTTATTCACATGATTGAAGGTTTGATTTGACATTAGAAAGCCAATCAATGTAATTCACCATAAAAACAAACTGAAAAAGAAAAACAGTGTGATTATATCAATCAATGTACAAAAACAATTGAGAAAATCCAAAATCCATTCCTGAAAAAAACAAAAAAACTTTGTATCTCATACTGGTAAAGGGAAATACAAAAAAATCTACAGCTAACATACTTAATGGTTAAAGACAGAATGCTTACCCCTATGATCAGGAAAAAGCCGGGGGTCCCCAAACACACCATTCTTATTCAATGTAGTACTGGGAGTTCCAGCCACCACAATAAGGCAAGAAAAGAAAATAGAGGTATGCATATTAGAAATGAAGAAGTAGCACAGCAAAGGAAACCATAAACAAAATGAAAAGACAACCCACAGAAGAAAATATTTGCAAACTATGCTACTGACAAGTGATTAATTTCCAAAATATACAAACAGCTCATACAGCTTAATATCAAGAAAACAAACTATCCAGTCAAAAAATGGGCAGAAGATCTAAGTAGACAGTTCTCCAAAGAAGACATACAGATGAGCAAAAAGCACATAAAAAGATGCTCAACATCACTAATTATTAGAGAAATGCAAATCAAAACTACAATGAGGTATCACCTCACACCAGTCAGAATGGCCATCATCAAAAAGTCTACAAACAATAAATGCTGGAGAGGGTGGAGAAAAAGGAACCCTCCTACACTCTTGGCGGGAACGTAAATTGGTACAGCTACTATGGAGAATAGTATGGAAGTTCCTTAAAAGATTAAAAATAGAGTTACCATATGATCCTGCAATCCCAGTCCTGGGCATATATCTGGCGAAAATTCTAACTCAAAAAGATACATGCACCCCTATGTTCATTGTAGCACTATTTACAATAACCAAGACGTGGAAGTAATGTAAATGTGCATCAACAGATGAATGGATAAAGAAGATGTGGTATATATATACAATGGAATATTACTCCACCATTAAAAGAATAAAATAGGGACTTCCCTGGTGGCGCAGTGGTTAAGAATCCGCCTGCCAATGCAGGGGACATGGGTTCAATACCTGGTCCGGGCAGATCTCACATACCGCGGAGCAACTAAGCCTGTGCGCCACAGTTACTGAGCCTGCGCTCTAGAGCCCGCGTGCCACAACTACTGAAGCCCGTGGACCTAGAGCCTATGCTCCGCAACAAGAGAAGCCACTGCAATGAGAAGCCCGCACACTGCAACGAAGAGTAGCCCCCGCTCACCAGAACTAGAGAAAGCCCGTGCGCAGCAACGAAGACCCAACGCAGCCAAAAAAATAAATAAATTTTTAAAAAAGAATAAAATAATGCCATTTGCAGCAACATGGATGGACCTAGAGATTATTATATTAAGTGAAGTAAGTCAGTCAGAGTAAGACAAATATCATGTGATATCACTTATCTGTGGAATCTAAAGGAATCATACAAACAAACTTATTTACAAAACAGAAATAGATGTAGAAAACAAACTTATGGTTACCAGAGGGGATAGTGGGGCAGGGGAGATAAATTAGGAGTTTGGGATTAACATATACACAGTACTATATAAAATAGGTAAACAACAAGGACCTACTGTAGAGCACAGGGAACTATATTCAATACCTTGTAATAACCTATGATAGAAAAGAGTCTGAAAAAGAATATATATATATATATATATATATGTATAACTGAATCACTTTGCTGTACACCTGAAACTAACACAATATTGTAAATTAACTGTATTTAAATTTTTAAAAAAGAAAACCTTAAAAAAAATCTTGAAGATAGGAACAAATTTAAAAAGAGAACAACAACAAAAAAGTAAAACAATCTTTATTCACAGAGAACATGATTATCTATGTAGAAAGTATAATGAAATCTAGAAAAAAGCTACTAGAACTAAGTAGGTTTAGCAAAGTTTCAGGATATAATATCTATATACAGAAACCAATTGTATATGTATATACATTTTTGGCCGTGCCGTGAGGCATGTAGTATCTTAGTTCCCCAACCAGGGATTGAACCCGTGCCCTCTCTGCATTGGGAGCGCACAGTCTTAACCACTGGACCGCCAGGGAAGTCCCACAATTGTATCTTTATATACTAACAGTGAATGACTGGAAATTCACTGCTACAATTGTATTTTTATATACTAGCCGTGAATGACTGGGAATTGAAAATTTTAAAATACCATTTATAATAGCATCCAAAAATATGAAATAAGTGGGGATAAATCTGAAAAAATGTGATAGACCTGTACACTGAAAACCATAAAAAATATTGCTGAGAAAAATTAAAGGCCTAAATAAATGGAGGAATACATCTTGTTCATGAGCCAAAGACTCAATATTGTTAAGAGGTCAATTCTTCCCCCACCTTAATCTATAGATTCAATGCAATCCCAACCAAATCCCAGCAGGCTCTTTTGTAGAAATAGACAAGCCAATTCTAAAATTCATGTGGAAGTGCAAAAGACCCCCAAAGAGCCAAAACAATCCTGAAAAAGAACAAAATTGAAGGCCTAAGACTATGTGATCTCCCAAATTATTATACAGCTACAGTAATCAAAACAGTGTAATACTGGCATAAAGGTAGACAAATACATCAATGGAACATAACAGAGGGTCCAGAAAAAAACCCACGCATATATAGACAATTGATTTTTGACAAAAGTACAAAAGCAATGCAATGGAGGAAGGATAGCCTTCTCAACACACACTGCTAGAACAATTGGGTTCATTTAGAACATGCTAAAAAAAAAAATGAACGTGGTGCCATATACAAAAATTAACCCCAAATGGCTCACGGACCTAAATGTAAAGCCTAAAACTATAAAACTCATAAAACGAAACATAGGAGAGAACCTTTGTAATCTTATGTTAGACGAAGATTCCTTAGATATGACACCAAAAGCATATTCCATAGAAGAATAAAATAATAAATTAAACTTCATCAAAGGAAAGGGGGGATGGGATGAATTGGGGGCTTGGGATTGACATATATACACTACTATGTATAAAATAGATAACTAATGAGAACCTACTGTATAGCACAGGGAACTCTACTCAATGCTCTGTGGTGACCTAAATGGGAAGGAAATCTAAAAAAGAGTGGATATATGTATACATATAACTGATTCACTTTGCTGTACCTCAAAAACTAACACAACATTTTAAAGCAACTATATGCCAATAAAAAAATTTTTTAAGCTCCAACAAAATTTAAAAATGTCTTCTCTTCAAAAGACACTTTTTAGATAAAGAATAGAGTTGAGAAAACTGGATATCCACATGCAAAAGAATGAAGTTGGACCCTTTCCTTATACCATATATAAAAACTCAAAACAGATCAAAGATCTAAATGTAAGAGCTAAAACTACAAAACTCTTAGAAATAAACATAGGCAGAAAGCTTCACGACATTGGATTTGGCAATGATTTTTTGTGTATAACACCAAAAGTACAGCCAACAAAAGAAAAAACTGAACTATATCCAAATTTAAAACTATGCTTTGAAGGACACAATCAACAGAATGAAAAGGCAATCCAGGAGGTGGGAGTAAATATTTGCAAATCATATCTGATAAGGAGTTAATATGCAGAATATATAAAGAACTTCTACAACTCAACAATAAAAAGAAATTTTTTAATGGGTGAAGAAGATATACAGATGACCAATAAGCACAAGAAAAGATGCTCAACATCACTAATCATTAGGGAAATACAAATCAAAATCACATATCACTTCACACCCTTTAGGATGATGAAAGAAAAAGAAGGAAGGGAGGGAAGGAGGGAGGAAAGGAAGGGAAAGAAAGAGAAAGGAAGAAAAGAAAAAGTGTTAGTGAGGATGAGGGGAAACTGGAATCCTAGAGCACTGTTGTTGGGAACATAAGATGGTGCAGTCTCTACAGAAAATAGTAGGGCAGTTCCTCAAAAAATTAAAAATGAGTTACCATATGATCCAGCAATCCCATTCTTGGGTATATACCCTAAAGAATTAAAAGCAGGGGCTCAAATAGATATTTGTTTACCCATACTTAAAGCAGCATTATTCACAATAGCCAAAAGGTAAAAGCAACCTAAGTGTCCATCAATGGGTAAATGGATAAACAAAATATGGTGTACACTACAATGGAATATTATTTAGCCTTAAAAAGGAAATTCTGCCACATGCTACAACATGTATGAACCTTGAAGACATTATGCTAAGTGAAATAAGCTAGTCACAAAAGGACAAATACTGTATGATTTCACTTATATGAGGTACCAAGAGTAATCAAATTCAGAGGCAGAAAGTAGAATGGTGGTTGTCAGGGGCTGGGGGGAGGATGAATTAGTGTTTAGATGGTAGACTTTCAGTTATGCAAGATGAAAAGAGTTCTGAAGATGGATCGTGGTGATGGTTGCACAAATGTGAATGTATTTAATGCCACTCTATACTTAAAAATGGTTAAGATGGTAAATTTTATATGTATTTTACCACAATATTTTTTAAAATTTTAAATGTTTTAAAAGCTTTTTCAGGGGACTTCCCTGGTAGTCCAGTGGTTAAGACTCTGGGCTTCCACTGCAGGGGTCACGGGTTCAATCCCTGGTTGGGGAGCTAGGATCCCGCATGCTGTGTGGCCATAAATGAAAAGCTTTTTCAGAATGAAAAAAAGACACTTTTTAAAGAATGAAAAGACAAGCCACAGACTGAGGAAAAAATGTTACAAAACATACATATATCTGATAAAGAATTTTTATCCAATTATATGTAGAATTCTCAAAACTCAACAATAAAATGAGCAACCCAATACAAAATGTGCAAGAGAGTTGAACATTTTACCAAAGAAGATATTTGGATGGCACATGAAAATACTCTCAAATCATTAGTCAGTAGAAAAATGCAAACCAAAACTACAATGAGATACCACTATATCCTACTAGATTAGCTAATGTCAAAAAACTGACAATGCCAGCTGCTGGAAAAGGTGTGGAGAATTTTCACACACTGATGGGAATGCCAAATGGTAGAGCTACTTTGAGAAAGTTTAGCAGTTTCTGAGACTGTTAAACATATACTTACCATATATCCTAGCAAACCAACTCTAAGTATTTAAAGAAATGAAAACATAAAAAAATCCATGCAAATGTTTACAGCAGGTTTATTTGTAATCACCCAAACCTGGAAACAACCCAATGTCCCTTCAACTGGGGAATGGATAAACTAATGGTGGTACATCCATACAATGGAGTGTAACTCAGATAAGGAACTATTGATAAACCCAATAATGTAGATGAATCTCAAATGTGCTTAGAGAAAGAAGCCAGTCTCCAAAGGCTACGTATTGTATAATTCCATCTATATGACATTCTCCAAAAGATAAAACTATAGGGACAAAGAACAAATCAGGGTTGCCAGGAGTTAAGAGGTAGGGAGGTTTTTACTATAAAGTAGCAGGGATGAATTTGATGGGGGAGGGCAGAGGGTAATGGATCTGTTCTTTACCTTGATTGTGTTGGTTACACAACTCTATGCATTTGTCAAAGCTTATAGAACTGTACACCAGAGGTTATCTTATTCTAAGTACACCAGACGTTATTTTATTCTATGCCTATAGGCATAAAATAAGCCTACATGCTGTATGATTCTTTTTACATGACATTCACATGAAGGCAAAACTATAGGGACAGAAAAAAGATCGGGGGCTCCCGGAATCTGAGGGTGGGGGTAGGGGTTGACTACAAAGAGTTCCAAGAGTTTTGGGGGTGATGTAAACTATACCTTGATAGTGATGGCAGTTCACTACTGTATACATTTGTCCAAACTCACAGAACTTACACTATAAAGGGTGAACTTTATTGTATATAAATTATACTTTAAAAAAAAAAAGGCAAGAGGGAAAAGACTCGAAAAATAGCATTGTAAAAAACTTGTGATAGGGCTTCCCTGGTGGCGCAGTGGTTAAGAATCCGACTGCCAATGCAGGGGACACAGGTTCGAGCCCTGGTCCAGGAAGATCCCACGTGCCGCGGAGCAACTAAGCCTGTGCGCTGCAACTACTGAGCCTGCGCTCTAGAGCCCGCGGGCCACAACTACTGAGCTCGCATGCCACAACTACTGAAGCCTGCGCACCTGCAGCCCATGCTCTGCAACAAGAGAAGCCACTGCAATGAGAAGCCCACACACCACAACGAAGAGTAGCCCCTGCTCACAGCAACTAGAGAAAGCCCACACGCAGCAACAGACCCAACTCAGCCATAAATAAATAAATAAATAAATAAATAAATGATTTTAAAAAAAAAAACTTGTGATATGCTGTAGAAATCTGGAATCCCAAATTCTTATCCTGACATGACTACTTTAGTTCTTATGTTTGACTTGGGCCAAATTTTGTTCCCATGATGTTTCTTACTCAACGAGATACCTCTTATTCCTAGTAGTTACCAGTACCTCTTAGGAGTACTAGAAAATATTTTTAAAGTTAAATTATGAATTGCCATATGGTTATAAAATGGCAGTAGCTGTCCTGGTATGCAATTTTTCATTGTAGCACTATTATCTATCAGGAGACTTTGATAGGATAGTCTGAAGTAAGTTGGACCCCATTAAAAAGTATTTGGAGTGGAATTTTATCAAGGCCCTATTTTTTAAAGCCAAAAAAAGAGAATGTATTTAAAAGACTTGATAACAGAGGCTGGCACACCGTAGGTGCTTAATGTTAAGGAGGCAGTACAATGCAGAGGAAAGGGCCTGCATAATGTTTTTATCACACCTGGGTTCCAATCCTGGCACCACCACTTAATATGTTGTCTTGGGTACTTCCTGACAACTTTGAGCCTACTTATCTTTCATATGGGGAGACTAACCTCTTACTGGCAGAGCTGTATTGAAGGCTAAAGGAGGTAACAGGTTTCCAGGGTCTGGTACAGTTTGTGCTCAAGCAGTATGTAATTCTCTCCTCTGGCTGCCACAGAATGCAGAAGTGGTCTGCACTTCCCTGCCAACCATCCTGCAACCAAGGGCCTATCAGGCCATCACACGGTTCCAGTCTCAGGATTTGAATAGGGTGACAGCAAGAGAGGCAAGGCTAAGATGTGGCTGTGGATCCATAGATGATGTGGAAGTTTGGGGTGGGGGGCAAAGCCTGCAATCTAACACCCATTCCCTTCAAACATGTCCAGTCTCAGGCAGGCTGCTTGGAACTGAGGTCCTATGCATAACCCAAACAACCCCTGGTAAAGTAAGATACTGTGTTTCTGTTGCCATCATTTACCCTAGTCCCTTTCTGAGGGGCCCTGACACTGCCTGGGCCTTTGTCTGATGGAGTATGCTCCCCCAGAAGAGGTGGCTAATATTTTTATGGGGTATAATGTCTTCTAGACAGCAGAAAAGGAGTTTGCTGGTATACCCCTGATATAGCAGCTCTTGAGGATGCAGGCTATGAATAAATGATACCAGAACTCTTTTGAATCATGGAGTTCAAATGCTGGTGCTGGGTGAGACATGGTCACACAATGACGGGTCCCAGCCAGAGTGCTTCAGTTCAAGGGATTCCAACTCACAGTCTGCCCAGAAATGCCCCACAGCAGCAACCTACCAAGAGGTACCTTACTTTCCCTTTGTGTGAACAGGCAGTGCTTACCACACCTCAGCACCAGCCAGGCTTGTGTGTTGTCTTCTTTCCTCTATTCTATCCCTAGACCCTTCCAGAGACTCAGAAGGCTCATCACTGTTCCCCCTACTCCTGCTGCCACCCAAGCGAGGATCTGTGGGCTTGGGTGGGAGGAAGATGTGTGACCTGCAGCCCACTGCAGGGATGTCTTGCTGCTGAGCTCTGTTGTGGACTGGTAAAGAAATCATCATCCCCACCACCACCGAGGAAGCCCCAGATCCACGAGCAGCCTAGCCTCCAGTTGCATGTTTAGCTCTCCAAGAGGGTTTTGTGAGGGGTCAGCCCTCCAACCAGCCCAACCTATAAGGTGGGGGATAAATTGTTAGCATAAGGGATCTGCTGATAATTTTTTTTTATTTCTCTTGAAAACAGAGTACGGATTAAATAAGGGTATTGGGTTTGTCAGTTTCAGACACTTGGGACTTTTTTTTTCCTGGAGAATGGAGGGAAGGGGGGTTGGGGGAAGGGGCTCTTTTAATATGTAGGTGCTTCAGGGAGAAGCAAACCATTTTATCTGTTATTTCCACTGGAACTGATGCTTGGAGTGGGGGAAGGAGATGAGATCAGTGGATCAGTCACCAGCACTGTCATCAGCGTTGCCAGAGAGGTCAAGGGCGGACATCATGGAATCAGACAGCTTGCTGGCGAGCTTATCTGCAGATGGAGAAAAACAGGCGTCACTTGGTGGCTGGCGTGCCAACAGGAGGCCTGCAGGAGCTAGCCTACATTTACCTTGGTCTGCACCAAACTTCCAAACTGGCTCCCTAACCGCCCCCTCCCCATCCAACACTAAACAAAACAACTGGTGAGCTACTGGCAGCCACTGCTCAGCCTCACAGGAAGACCCATTTGTCTACCTATGAAATGATCACCCCAAAATAGCTTTTATCTCAGAGTGTCAGACTACTGAGCATCAAGTATTTTTATCTCTTCCTACTATCAAAACAGCTGTTTTCTTTTTGTGTGTTGAACTTATTAGCACTCTGCCATGACCCTCAAAGCTCTCACAGCAAAGGGACAGGATGGCAGTAGGGGCTTTGGGCCTGCATGCTCACCTCCATCCTCCAGCCACACCCTATTGTTCCTCAGGATTCCCCTCAGACATCACCTCCTTCCGGAAGCCTTCTCTGATCACCCCTACCCCACCACGACCTCCAGGCTGGGTTAGGTTCCCTCACTGTGCTTTCTATGTCTTCACAGTGATCACTTTGTGTTGCCAATGTCTGTTTGCTTGTCTCCTCCCCACTCCCCAAAAAGACCAGCAGTTCAAGGGCAATTCATCTCTGTATTCCCAGGACTCAGCGTGGAACCAGGCCAAGAGCGAATGGTTATGAACACAGTCTAGTTCAAAGAACAGGGCTCATGGGATCAGTCAAATCTAGGTTTGGATTTTGGCCCCATCAAATACTTTGAGTGTGTCACTTAATGTCTCTGGGCCCCAGTTTCCTCACTTACCAACTGAGAATAAGACTCTTGCAATGAGTTAGTGAGAATTAGCATAGCATGAAGACCTAAATGGACCAGCCATACAACAGACCACCATTAAAATGAAGGGAGAAGTTCTTTTGTGAATTGATGGGGAAATATCTATAATATATATTGAGTGGAAAAATGATGTGGCAAAACTATATGTTCAGGAGACTAGCCTCTGTCTACAAAAAGAGAACAAAGAATATATAGATATTTGCCTGTGTACCTATCTCAGGAATGAGATACAAGAAATTAACTGGTTGCCTCTGGAGGGACGCCTGGAAGACTGGGGGATTGGAAGGAGACATTTTATTGTATATTCTTTTGTAACCTTTGGATTTTGAGTATATCGCCTATTGATAAAGTAAACATATATAGCCTGAAAGCTTCTTAACACATAGAAAGCAGGTGATAAATAAATGGTGGGTATTTGATACATGAAACTAGGCCAGTGGTTCTCCAAGTGTGGTCCCCAGAGGAGCAACATCACCACTAACTGGCAACCAGTTAGAAACACAAATTCTCAGCGCCCTGCCACCCACCCACCCAAGGTCCAACTACTTAATTAGAAACTCTGGGGGTGGGTCCCAGAAACCTGTGCTTTAATAAGCCCTCCAGGCAATTCTAATACAAGCTAAAGTTTGAGAACCACTGTGCTAGCAGGTAAGCCTCCTAACCCATCCCTGCCCCCTAACCCTGGCCTGGGGCTAGACACATGGAGATGCTCATTCAGGAGCCCCTAATTAAAGCCTCAGGTGGGTTCTTTTTGGAGTACAGGGGGGTGGTCAGGTGCCCCCACCTGTACGCTTCTGGAGCTTCTTCTTATTCTTCAGGGCAGATGCCAGAGCCTGGCCCTGCTGCAGGGGGTCTGTCTCCATGATCCTCTGTAGCATCGGGCGGCGGTCCACTGGGCAGACATCCACTGAGCTATTGTTCCTGGGGTGAAGGTCCACGTTGCGCTTAGCCCACCCCATCTGATGACGGTTTGGATTGGTGCAATACCCAGTGAGATCTCCAATCTGGGGAAAGAGAGGACAACAGTGAGGTCTGGGCCCCAGAGTACCTACAAAGACTTCTGCAGAGGAGGCAGGGACAGGCTTGCATTAAGAACAGGAACCTTGGAGCCACACAGAACTAATAAGCTTCAAGTCTGGCCCCACCACAGACTAGCAGGTGCTTAGTTATCCCTTCAGCCACAATTTGCTCATCTGTCAAATAAGGGTGGACAGTGGGTAGCTTGCATGGCTTTTACAAGAATAAAATGAAGGGCTTCCCTGGTGGCGCAGTGGTTGAGAATCTGCCTGCTAATGCAGGAGACACGGGTTCGAGCCCTGGTCTGGGAAGATCCCACATGCCGCGGAGCAGCTGGGCCCGTGAGCCACAGCTGCTGAGCCTGCGCGTCTGGAGCCTGTGCCCCGCAACGGGAGGGGCCGCGATAGTGAGAGGCCCGCGCACCGCGATGAAGAGCGGTCCCCGCACCGCGATGAAGAGTGGCCCCCACTTGCCGCAACTGGAGAAAGCCCTCGCACGAACCGAAGACCCAGCACAGCCAAAAATAAATAAATAAATAAATAAATAAAATTAAAAAAAAAAAAAAAAAAAAAAGATTTAAAAAAAAAAATTGTTCAAAAAAAAGAATAAAATGAGGGGCTTCCCTGGTGGCGCAGTGGTTGAGAATCTGCCTGCTAATGCAGGGGACACGGGTTCGAGCCCTGGTCTGGGAAGATCCCACATGCCACGGAGCAGCTGGGCCCGTGAGCCACAATTGCTGAGCCTGCGCGTCTGGAGCCTGTGCCCCGCGACGGGAGGGGCCGCGATAGAGAAAGGCCCGCGCACTGCGATGAAGAGCGGTCCCCGCACCGCGATGAAGAGTGGCCCCCGCTTGCCGCAACTGGAGAAAGCCCTCGCACGAACCGAAGACCCAACACAGCCAAAAATAAATAAATAAATAAATAAATAAGAAAATCCTTTAAAAAAAAAAAAAAAAAAAAAGAATAAAATGAAAAAGCAGAATTACTTGTCAATGACAATTGGTATTACAATGATTCTTTGTTCAAGTGACCCTTCAAGGTCTTACTCAATTTAACAAATATGTTCTGACACCTATTTTATGCCTAGCTCTGTATGGGGAAATGTTGGAGAAATGACTCAGATGCAGTCCCACCTTCGGGAAGCAACCAGGCTAAAGAGGAAAAAACCCAACCACACCACAAGTTAGAATGTGGTAAGAGGGGGCTTCCCTGGTGGTGCAGTGGTTGAGAGTCTGCCTGCTAATGCAGGGCACACGGGTTCGAGCCCTGGTCTGGGAAGATCCCACATGCCGCGAAGCAACTAGGCCCGTGAGCCACAATTACTGAGCCTGCGCGTCTGGAGCTTGGGCTCCGCAGCAAGAGAGGCCGCGATAGTGAGAGGCCCACGCACCGCGATTAAGAGTGGCCCCCACTCGCCGCAACTAGAGAAAGCCCTCGCACAGAAACGAAGACCCAACACAGCCATAAATAAATAAATAATAGCCAAAAAAAAAAAAAGAATGTGGTAAGTGCCCACCAAAGAAATGCAGCATAAGTGACAGAGGCTGAGGGGATGGTGGTGGTCAACATACTTCTGCTGATGGGAGGGTCATTCCTGACTGAACACTGGAAAAGCAGAGAGCATACCTGGGCACCCAAAAGGGTGTCTATTCGGCTGTAATAGAAGGTACATGTGGTCAGCAAAAGGTAATATTGACAGGAAGCTCACTATGTGCCAGGTACCTTTCTAAGCATATACATATATGTGTGTGTTATACATATACATACATACGTATATGTATACATGTACTCACACACATCTGTGTATTAACTCATTTAATCCTTGCAACAATGTCTTTGACAAACAAGGCACGTAAGGTCACACAGTTAGTAAGCAGTAGAATAAATTAGAACCCAAGCAGTCAGGATTCTGTATGTATGACTACCTGCTACACTACGGTGGGTAAAAGGCAAGGCTACCACACTGTACAACTATGGGGTTGCGGGGGTGGGAGGGGGCACCATTTACAATATAGCACACCTAAATGGAGTTGTGCAATGGAGTGGCCCTACTCAGGGCCCTGAACCTGAGCCTGGAATTTGCAGTATGGAGTAGGGAACTACTGCTGGTCCTTGAGGAAAAATGGTATGTTCTGGGGCTTATGGGCTCAGTGAGAAATATCAGGGGATGGCCTTAAACTCACAACTTTAAACTGCTTTTCCTATAAGCACCGAGGGGACTTTCGAAACTATGTGAAGATGGGAATGGCGTGATTCCTACCACTGCCCTAATGCAGGCCTCATCATCTCTTACAGAGCTCAGGCAACAGTTTCCTTCCTGGACTTCTTACCTCCACTCTGGCTCCTTTCTTTCCAACTGGATTTTTACCCCAGCCACTGGAGTGATAGTTCTAATACATAAACTTAACCATGTTGCTTCCCTGCTTAAGAAACCCTTCCAGATATTATATAGCCATCAAAAATGAAGGACAGAGGATTTCCCTGGTGGTCCAGTGTTTGAGAATCCGCCTTCCAATGCAGGGGACGTGGGTTCGATCCCTGGTCAGGGAACTGAGATCTCACATGCCGCGGGGCAACTAAGCCCACGCGCCACAACTACTGAGCCCCCTCATGCCACAACTAGAGAGAAGCCCTCGCGCTGCAAAAAAGAGCCCGCATACCGCAGGTGAGGATCCCATGTGCCACAACTAAGGCCCGATGCAGCCAAATAAATAATTTTCTTTTTTAAAAATGAAGGACTGTTCTTTAAGTAATCACATGGAACAATCTACAAGATGAATTTGTAAGTGAAATAAGCAATGTGCAGAACAATAAAAACAGCATACGACTATTTGAATTGAAATAGATCTGTTGGGACTTCCCTCGTGGCTCAGTGGTTAAGAATCCGCCTGCCAATGCAGGGGGCACGGGTTCAAGCCCTGGTCCGGGAAGATCCCACATGCCGTGGAGCAACTAAGCCTGTGTGCCACAACTACTGAGCCTGCGCTCTACAGCCCACAAGCCACAACTACTGAAGCCTGCACACTTAAGAGCCCGTGCTCCACAACAAGAGAAGCCACTACAATGAGAAGCCCATGTACCGCAACAAAGAGTAGCCCCCACTCACCACAACTAGAGAAAGCCCGCGCACAGCAATGAAGACCCAACACAGACATAAATAAATTAATTAATAAATAAAATTTTTTTAAAAAAGCATTGAAATAGATCTGTTATCTGCTTTTATGTATATGTGTGTATAAAGATGGAATAGCTCTGAAAGGACACTCAGGAGTGGGCAGGGTGGCTGGGAGAGAGAAGCAGGAGATTTACTTTTACTGTATAACCTTTACCTTTTCATATTTTTTTTTTTTTGGCCACGCCGCATGGCTTGTGGGATCTTAGTTCCCCGACCAGAGATTGAACCCAGGCCCTCAGCAGTGAAAGCGTGGAGTCCTAACCACTGGACCGCCAGGGAATATCCTACCTTTTCAATTTTATACCATGTACCTAGTCAAAAAAATATCTTAAATAAACAAAATGGGAAAAAAATTTAAACCCTTTGCCTCCCCTCCCCCACAAAACATAACCAACTTTCAGTGTTTACCTATTACCCATGGTTTAAAGTCATACTCAAGGCCTTCAATGATCTGACACCAGATTCATCTTTCCCCGCCTCTACCCTCACTCTAGCCACCTCAGACCACTAGTGATTTCTGCAAAATAACATGCTCTCACCCTTTTGGGTCTTGGCACGCACACAGGCTGAGCCCCTGACCACAGGCTGCTGCCCCCCTTGCCCAGAGAATTCCTCAACCTTCAAGGCATGGCACAAGCATCAAGGCCCCCTGGAATACTTCCCTGACCCACAAGTAGTATAGGTTAGGGCCCTTAGATCCGTGCTTTCCCAACCTCTGCCCCCAACCCCAGCCTGTGTGTCTTCCATCACAGTGTAGATATCTGTGGTTGAAACCACTAAACTGTGACCTCTCGAAGGGCAGCGATAGGGGACTGGCAGACGTAGAGGCTGAAAAAGCCTCCAGAGATCATAGCACAGCATATCAACTTGATCCTGTAGGTGCTGGGGAGACATGAAAGGGCAGGTGACCTTTGGGACCTGCCATATGGAACAAATATCCAGGTGGGAGACAACTGGAAGCTTAGGCTAGGGTTACAGGAATGGTAGGAATAGAAAGAGGCCAAGAGCATCTCTTAAGATTTAGGAGAGAGAAGCCAGACTTGGTGACTGACTGTATATAGGATCCAGGATACTAGTTAGAAGGAAGGAAAAATTAGGGCTGCCCAGGTTTGTAACTTGAACAAGCGGGTGGATAGATGGGGATCCTGTTCTCTAGGCTAGAGCTGGGCTGGGAAAGCTGCTTGAGAGAGCATGCCTCCTCCTTGGACCTGCCATTGGTTGGCAAAGGATGCACCCTGCCTAGCACCCAGGGAGCCCACAGGGTGTGAATGAACAACCCGCATCTCCCCAGTATTATAGGCGGACCTTGTGGGAGCCAGGTGGAAGGGACTGACCATTTCCCAGAGCCCGGGGTAGAGGAGAGTGTTGCCATGAAGAAAGAGAACAGGTACCTTATACACCGTGGTTTTATTTTCCATGGCATCTGCTATTTTCACCATCGGAGAATGGAGCCACTTGATCTCCATTTCGAGCGGGTCCATGTCACCCAACAGCTCATCAGATTCTCCAGTGGCCAAGCCTTTAACACAATAAATACCACAGTCAAGCCTCTGGAGGGAGTGTGGCCCTGTCGATACCCGAGTTTAGCCCAATAAAAGTGATTTCAGGGCTTCCCTGGTGGCGCAGTGGTTGAGAATCCGCCTGCCAATGCAGGGGACACGGGTTCGAGCCCTGGTCTGGGAGGATCCCACATGCCGCGGAGCAACTGGGCCCGTGAGCCACAGTTACTGAGCCTGCACGTCTGGAGCCTGTGCTCCGCAACGGGAGAGGCCGCGACAGTGAGAGGCCTGTGCACTGCGATGAAGAGTGGCCCCCGCTCGCCGCAACTAGAGAAAGCCCTCGCACAGAAACGAAGACCCAACACAGCCATACATACATACATACATACATACATACATACATATACATACATACATAAATTAATTAATTAATTAATTAATTTTTTAAAAATGGCAGCTACTGGGATTCCCTCCCCAGGACCGGGCCTCTCTCCCTCTCTCTCTGGTGCCTTGCCTAGAGCTGGCCTCCACTGCAAACCACAAATGTGTCCATTGTCCTGGGCCCACACTACCTTCCCACCTCTTCTAAACTTTGCCCCATCCCCTTCCCTGGGCCTCTAATCCCTAATCACTCTTCAAGATTCAACACTAGGGCAACTAGGAAATTCTCACTATTAACCACTCCCTCTTCTCAATTTCCGGGACCTCAATCTTTTGCCGAAGTACATTCTCACTGCCAGAGCCCCGCTTGCCCTCACACACAGCCACAGTCAAGCATCATCATAAAAATGTGAGCACTAATTCCTCCCAACTACCCACTTGATAGAAAAGCAAAGTTCAGAAAGAGGGCTGACTTGCCTAAAGCCACATGGGGGTAGGTAAGCCTCTTGTCCTCATTTGTAATCCAAGCACACTAAAAGGCCCAGAGAAGGAAAGCTATTGGCCCTCAAGAGAAACAGGGTAACTAGAAGCCAGGCCAGCCAAGGCTTTCTCCACTACCCCAGAGTGTCCACAGACAGGCCCAGAGAGCACCAGGCACCTTTCTTGGGTGGGGTAGAGAAGAAAGGAGCCATCAACCAGAGCTGCAGATGGTAGAGTATCTGAAGAGAACAAACTTCCTACAGGCGTTTCTGAAAGTCATACCTCTGTACCTCAACAAATAACCATCTTAATAACAGCTAATATTTACCAAGCATGTACTATATGCCAGGCACTGTGTTTTTACATAACAAATAAGTCTTCACAACTATCTTATCAGGTGGGTGCTACTGTCCCCATTTTACAGATGACATCATTGGACATGGAGAGCTTAAGAACTTGTACAGCACCACACAACTAACAAAACTCAGATTTTAATCCAGGCAGTCCATTCTTTTAACCACTTAGATACTGAGTTGGGAGAATCTTCAAAACAAGGCAAGAGAGCTAGTTTGAATGCCACGTCTGCCTGTCAATGACCATGCACCATTTAGCAAATATCACCTTTCTGTGTCTCAGATGCCTCACCTGCCAATGCGGATAAAAGTAAAAATCTAGAAATGGACATGCAATGGCTGTGACAAAACCTGGAGCAAAATGAGAGAAGGGGTTTTTGAGAGGAGTATCTCAGTCCACTCCAGGCCTCAAGAGATGGGGAAAGTAACCTCACACTTCGTAAATACCTCACCATGTTCCAGGTACTTTGCTGATTTTTTTCCTATCTACCAAGAGCCCACAATCAGCTGCCTCCCTACCCCACCCCACCCCCATATTCCCGTGACCCAGATTCCAATTCTCCACCTTGTGGGAAAAGACATTAAGGTTAAAGCTAGTTAAACAGGTTTCCCCAAACCAGAGTAGAGCCAGAGCAGGGGGTGGTCAAATGTGGGACCTGTTGTCAGGTCTGTGTGGCTCCACTAGGGCAGGACCACGTGCCAGGCAGGCCAACCTACTCGCCCTTACTTACATTCCATGGTGTCCTCATTGGCCTGCTCGGTATCCTCAATGTCGAAGACCTCAGTCATCTCCTTAACAATCTCAGCACTGAGATGGGCAGGCAGAGTGTGAGTGGAGGGTGGGAGTGTATAGAAGCTGATCTTCCCGCTGAATTGGGAGGTGGGAAGAAATTGGTGATCTCATTAAGACAACAAATGACCAATCAAAGAGAGAATGAGTTCTCAGGTCAGAAACAGTGAGGGACAACTAGAAAACCCAGACAGTTGCTTCTGAACAAGAGGTTGAGCTGCTGGATAATCACTGGGCATAAGTTGCCAAGCAGGATGTGACCTGGTGCCTTGGACTTCCTTACCCAAGAAGTTAGGCTGCCCCGCCGCTGCAGTGAACACAGATGATCCCCTTTGTGGAGTCTGACTCCCAGCAGGCTTCACCCTTACGCCTAGCCCCCTCCTCACCTCACCCAGTCAGCCAGGACAGCTTTGGCTGCCTGCTCCTGACTGTATATGCCCCCCTTCTTCTTCTTCCCCAAGCGGTGGGCCACTGCAGTCAGAAAGTGCTCAGTGGTCTGGAACCCAGAGACACCGTAATAGCTGGAAATCTGGTGAAGAGAGGAAGAAGAGAAATCATGAGGAAGAATGAAGGGCCCTTGGAGCAGGGTAGGACATAAGCATGAGGCCCGCGTACCTCCTCCAGGTTGCAGCGCTGCAGAATGGTCTCCACTGGGGTCACAGGATCCGCCAGCTTCTGCACACGAATGCAGTTGCACAGGATGGTGCCCACCTCCGAGTTGGGTCCTGGGACAATGCCCGGGGCATCCAGCAGCCTGATGAATTTGTCCAGGTAGACCTCCTGCATGAACCTGGGGCGGGAGAGGGGAGATAGGAGGACACAGGATGGTGATAAGCCCAGATGTGCCTGGCATCCTCTAGGCTCCAAGCACCCAGTTGAGAGAAGGGGTGGGACAGATGGCACACAGATGAAGGTGGAGAGATGGGGGTCTGATTCTAGTCTAACCTCCACCACCAGGGACTGAGCTGCAGGACCACAGGCAAGCTTCTGACTCTCTGAGCCTGTTGCTTCACCGAGGAAGTGGAGCTGCTTATTCAGAGCCCAATCTTGCATGGTGTCGGGGAGGCTTCAAGGAGCTAAGTGGGGGAGACACCCAGCTGGGTGCCTGGCCCACAGCCAGGGTGTGCCAGGTAAATGAGGGCTATTAGTGAGACTCCCATGCCCAGGGAAGAATCAAAGGCTAGTCCAAGATAAGGGACAGGGGCTGAAGGCGTGGGAGTTGGGGGAATGGTAGGGTGAAGGATCTGTGAAGTGGGGGAGCAGGCAGGTGCTTACTTGGTGACCCCAGGAACGGCTCCCACACTGCACGCACGGCTGCGCTTCAGGCTATTGATCAGGCTGCTCTTCCCAACATTGGGAAGGCCTACAAAGGAGCAGCAGATGGCTCAGGGCAGGAAGGGTCCTCAGGAATATCTGGGACAGCCTGTGTGTGGGAGGCTCAGGCAGGGGCAGTGTGACCAGGCCATGGGGAAGCCAAAAACAGAGCCTGGCCTCCTGCCTTCCCATCCAAGGCCCTGACCAACCCCCTCCATGGCCTTTCTAACCCTCTCCTCCATATGTGAGCACCCTGGCTAGACGTGTCCCTCTCTCTAGATGTGACACCCACCTCCTACGTACAAACAGCCTGGGAAAGACGCTCAATGCAAGGCCTCTGTGACAAAATCCAGTGGAGGGTGGACACTGGGAAATGTTGTAAGACAGAACCATCCATCCTGGTGTATAATTCACCTGGCAGGGGGTGGGGGGAGCTCATCTCCAGATGTCAGTCTCTGAGCAGCTTTCTGCCTGTGGTGCGTGTTTTTTTGTTTGGGCATCTGTGAGCACCTCTCAGCCTATGGATGTCCTTGTCCATTTCTTCCTCACTGGGTCTCTCATTCCCACCATTCTCTTTCTCTGTGTGCTAGAACTTACACATGTACTGCTCCCTCACAGATGTGCCTGTGTATATATATCCCTCGTGTATAGAAGTCTCTGTATATCTTCTGTCTCTTGGTTGTTCTCATTCTAAATACCGCTGCTTTTCCCATTTCTGTCTTTCCCACTCCATCTTTTTCTCTATCATATCTTTCTTTGTCTGTGTATCTAAGCACCTCTTTCTCTGCTGGTTTGTCTCACTGTATCTCATTCTGGCCATTGTCCTTTCTCTCTAATTCTCCCCACCCCACCAATTCTGCCTCTTTGTAATTCCCTCTATGCCAACTCCTCTCAGCTCTTTCTGTACATGTTCCTTCTCTCCATGGGCTTGTCTCTCTACATGTATGTCCTTCCATACGTGTTCCACTGTGTCTCTTTTTCTCTGTGCCTCCCTAATGCTCTGTCTCTATTTCTCTCTCTCTATATATATATATCCGTCTCATCACAGACGTGTATCTGTCTCTGTGACTCTGGGGCGTGACTATGTCTGAGGGTCGAGTGTATCCAGGCACGTGTCTCTCCGTGGCTCTATTTGATTGGGGAGGGGAAGCGGAGTTGGGTGAGTGTATGGGAAGAGCTTGGTCTGCATGTATTTTGCGTCTGGGTCTGTACATGTCTCCATACATGTGGAACTGTATGTGTGCATAGGTCTGGGGTACATTCCTCTGTGTCTGCATCTTTGTTCCTGCCTCTATGTGCATCTCCCTCTGAATCTCTCTCTATCCCTGTGTTTGACTCACTCATTCTTTCCTTGGGTATGCATGTCTGCCTCTCTACTTACATGGGAGGGTCTCTAGCCCTCTTATGTTTCTCTGCAAGTCTCTGTGCACACGTCTTTGTGATCATATCTCCCTCTCTCTGCATGCCTCTGTCATTCACATGTCTTCCCTTTCCACTCCCCACCAATCCCACCATTTGGCTTCCCAAATCTTCTGTGTCTATTCAGGTATGCAAATCTACACCTTTTTCTCAGTGTCCAGCCTCACTTCCTCTCCCTGCGGGTCTATCTCTGCCTCTCTCAATTTCCCTGTTCCCTTCCCACCAGCCTTCCCTCAGTACCCTGGGTTCCAGGTTTGAGCCTCAGCTCTGCCTTGTCTCACCCAGGGCTGAGCCCTACAAGTCCCTTTCCCGCCTCTGAGCCCCAGAGTTCTTATCTATGAAAGGGAGATGTTCACCCCTCCCTCCCACAGCTCTGGTAGAATGAGATGGGGCCAACTCCAAGCCTGGCCCCGCACATTTGGTCCATGGTTCTAACACTCAAACCACGGTGGTGATCCTG
The DNA here is from genome assembly GCF_949987535.1 of Balaenoptera acutorostrata. NCBI lineage: Eukaryota > Metazoa > Chordata > Mammalia > Artiodactyla > Balaenopteridae > Balaenoptera > Balaenoptera acutorostrata. Next base: position 47,968,041 of record NC_080085.1, read on the forward strand.
AGTATGCCTTCCCACGTCCACCTATCCAAAGTACACATCACAAGACCCTTCCTGAACAGCTCCTCTCCTCCCCCCACAAAAGTAACATGAAGTTCCCAGAATCCTTTGTCCCAATGAAGCCCCTGCACAAGGAAGAAGCCTGGGTCCCATGACCTCCCCCAAGGCCTTACCCACAACACCCACACGGATATGGGTGCGTACTTCACCCAGGCGGCAATAGTTCCCCAGAACCCTCATGAGATTTTCAGCTCCAAAGCAGGCTTTGCTTTTCAGCAGTGACTCAGAGGCTTGATCCACTGGCACACTGCAGCGATTCTGGAAAATGAGGGGTATTATAGAAGAGGCATCAGGTGGGAGATGTAGTCTCAGCTCAGATTTCCAACTTTCAGGGCCGCCTCCCTGTGATCACTGAGACCCCCAGCCTGAAGCAGAGGGCTTCTCACACAGGCCCTGAATACCTGCCATTTCCCTGCTTCCACAAGGCCTATTTTTCCACTGTCTTTGCATCTCCAGTCTTCTCTGTCCCTGCCTGTCTCTTGCCTCCCTCAGCAGGGGCAGGATAGCATCCTTGCCTCTAGGCAGGCCAGGTTTAAGTTCAGCTCTGCCTCTCACAGGCGTGTGCCTGGCAAATTCTGATTCCATTCTCTGGGCCTCAGTTAACCTTGCCTACACAATGGGGACGTTTACCTCCCTGTCTGTGGAGAGAAGAGATAGTGCCTGGCCCACATAAAGTCTACCTTCCCTTGATTCCTCACACAGGACAAGGCCATTTCGGCCTCCGTCTCCCTACTCCTGATGCTACCTCCTCTGCCTAGAATGCCCTTTCAGCTCTTCTTCTGTCCTTATTTACCCACCACAATACTTCAAAATAGGAACTGACTTAAATATCTATTAATAAGAAACAGATTAAGGAGCTATATCCTTGAAGTGGAACACAAATGAAAGAAAGCTGTTAAAAAAGGATGCTTATCACATTTTTGCCATGAAAAAGGCCAAAAAATTATAAAGGAGATATCATGTTTCTCCCAGATGAACAAAGATTTAAATGTTTAATGATATCAAATGTTGGCAAGGGTGTAGGGAAAAAAGCCCTCTCACACAGTCATCTATCCCATTAGTGGGAAGATAAATTGGTACAGCCACTGAGGGGTGGGGGTGGAGGACGTGGGGTGCTGGGGAGCAATTTGTCAGTGACTAGGAAAATGTAAAATGCAAAAAGCCTATGACCCAGCCACTCTACCTCTCAGTGCCCAACCTACACAAACACTTGCCCACTAGCCAAGACTTGTAAGGGTACATGTTGTAGTACCGGTTATAATGATAAAAAAAATTGGAAACTAATTTTATTTAGCATCAAAAAGGTAGAACTCTATAGAAAGATCTTCAAGGGAAAAAAAACACACAGGATGACATATATGATACCCGCAAACACTATTTTCTCTTTATAAACACATCCACATATAATATAAAGCACAGAAAAACATCTGGAAGGATACACACCAAACTAACAATGGTGGTTACTTCTGGGTATGGATAAAAGAGATTGGAATTAGAGGTACCAGCATAAGGATATTCAAGCTTCATCTATACAGTTGGCCCTTGAGCAACACGGGTTTGAACAGCACAGGTCCATTTATACGCAAATTTTTTTCACTAGTAAATACTACAGTACTACATGATTCGCAGTTGGTTGCATCTGCAGATACAGAACTGCAGATATGAAGGGCCAACTATAAGTTATACACGGATTTTCCATTGTGCAGAAGGTGGATGTCCCTAACCCCTGTTTAGTTCAAGGGTCAACTGTAATTGTTTTTATTTTTTCTACTTTATTTTTTTAAATAAATAAGTTTTATACCTGGTGCAAAACTGAAAAAAATATGTCCCCCAGGGGGCTTCCCTGGTGGCGCAATGGTTGAGAATCCACCTGCCAATGCAGGGGACACGGGTTCGAGCCCTGGGCTGGGAAGATCCCACATGCCGCGGAGCAGCTGGGCCCGTGAGCCACAACTACTGAGCCTGCGCGTCTGGAGCTTGCGCTCCGCGACAAGAGAGGCCACGATAGTGAGAGGCCCGCGCACTGCGATGAAGAGTGGCCCCCGCTTGCCACAACTAGAGAAAGCCCTTGCACAGAAACAAAGACCCAACACAGCCAAAAAAAATAAATTAATTAATTTTTTAAAAAAAGTCCCCCAGGACCCAGTTTCTCTCCATCACAGCAACAAATGTTTCTGTATACTTTAATATCTTACATTGAAAACGCATTTCCATGTTAATGATATAATTAGAAAACAGTGTAGCCCCAGGCTACCCTGAAAGAGGCTAGATGTCCCTGGCCCCAGCTTACCAGGTTTTTGACCTGATGCTGGGTGCTGGCCTTGAAAGCTACGACTGGCAGCTCATTCCGAAGGTATTCCAGCCACTTCTCCACAACCTCCTTGGGGACCAGGTCTGGGGAAAATAGGAACAGAGAGGACTGGAAAGGAGAACATCACCTCGATGGCTCACTCCAAAGATGCAGCCACCCACATCCAAGACTTGGCCCACCTCCCGCCAACAGATATCTCCCTAGCACTGACAGTCCCTGTCCAGTCCCCAGGTTAGAGTTAGAAAGGACAGTCTAGTCTAGGGGACCAGTTGGCCCTCCCTGAGGAGACCTCTGTTTCCTCAAGGAGAATGGGTAACCAGCTGTATCGTCCTAGATGCCTTCCTTCCAGACCAGGGGGCCCAGGGTACCAGAGGCCTCCCAAAGACTGTGCTTCCCATCCCCTCCCTGGATCATTCTAGGTTGGGCCAAATGTCAAGAATAACCTTGACAAAAATGGCTACCATTTATGAAGAACTGAACATGTATGTACCAAGCACTTTATTATTAATTCTCCAACAATCCTGTGAGATTGGGACAATCACAGCCCATTTTACACCTAGAGAAACAGAAGCTCTCAGGTGACATGACTTGTCCAAGATCCCAGAGAAAACAGACAGCAAAACTGGGATAAGATCCAGACCTGAGTGACTCGTGAGCCGATGTGCTCTTCTGCCCCAGTGTCTGGGTTCCAGCTTGGGAGAGAAGAGGAACTCTCCATGGTTGGCCAGTCAGATAAAGCTCAAAATGGCAAAAACAGGGGACTGAAAGGCAGACAGGCTTTAACTCCACTCCCAACTTCTGCTGTACTGTGTGTGTGTTTAGACAAGTGACTTCACCTCTCAAATCCCTGGCTTTAAAAACTCGAACAAGAATTCCTACCTCACACAACTGTTATGGATACCACTGAGTTGCTGGGTGTCAGGGTCTGGTCCAAGCTAGTTTTTCAACAAGGCCTGGCCCCTGCCTTGCCCTACCCAATATTGCCCAACACCCACCAATCTTGTTCAAGATCAGGACCAGCTTCTTGTTGCCTTCTGCCTGCAGGACAGTCTCCTCCATTTGGAAGCAGCGGCAGCCCAATGGGTCCCTGGCATCCAGGACTTCTAGAATCACATCAGAGTATTCCACCACCTGTAGGGCAGGGAATGAGGGATGAAGGCAGGGAAAGAACTGGGTAGCAATCAACAGGCCCATGAAAGAAGAGGTCTCCATCTTAGGAAAAACAGAAGCAGAGAGGAGACAGGACTGGATTGATGCCCTCCCTAAAGGACCTTAAGAAATGCGCCCTCGGGACTTCCCTGGTGGCGCAGTGGTTAAGAATCCGCCTGCCAGTGCAGGGGACACGGGTTCAAGCCCTGGTCCGGGAAGATCCCACATGCCGCAGAGCAACTAAGCCCGAATGCCACAACTACTGAGCCTGCGCTCTAGAGCCCACAAGCCACAACTACCGAGCCCGTGTGCCACAACTACTGAAGCCCGCATGCCTAGAGCCTGTGCTCCACAATAAGAGAAGCCACCACAATGAGCAGCCCCCGCTCGCTACAACTAGAGAAAGCCCGTGCACAGCAACAAAGACCCAATGCAGCCAAAAAATAAATAAATGAATAAAAATTTTTTTTTAAAAAGAAATGGGCCTCCATACCTTACGGAACTCCTTGTAATAAGCCTTCCTTGTGGCCTCATCATCCAACTGAGGAAACATATTTAATTCCTCCAAAACGTCCTCCTAAAGGGAAAAAAAGACAATGGTCCAGGGCAGGAAAGAGAGTGAGAGCTGTCTTTGGCAACCATGGGAGGCTGGGAGAGCCATGTGAGTCCCAGACCACCAAAGAGCAGCTTGTATCAGCCAACAAAGCCAGGAACTAGAAGAAGAAAGGATAGACCCACATGGTCCATGTGTGTGCCTATTTGTAAGTGTGTGTTCGAGCACCAGCTAGAGGCCTGGGATTGCACCTGAGTGTATAAGGGAGGAATGTAAGAGGGAGGTATAAGTGAGAAAAACAATCTATGGGGAATGTGGGATGGAGGAAGCAAAATGTGTACTTTATATTAGAAAAGGAACTTTGAGTTGGGAAGTATATATTCTGTGAGATGAGAATATATTCTAGAAAGGCAGTAAGAAGTCCTAGAAAGAAGATGACTCTTCTCTTAACCTTCCCCTCACGTTCTCACTCCTTCTCTCCCCCTGTCCCCTAGTCCAGCGCCTCCCCACTCCCAAACCCCAGTCTTTGGGTTCCAGCTTGGGAGAAAGGACCTAACCAGGGTTGTCCAGTCACAGATAAGGCTCTTCACCTCCCTCCATGTCCCTACTGTCTCCCATCCTCTCTGAACTGATTCCCTACTCCCCCTCCAACAATCTCACACCCTTCCTCTTTCCTTTTCACAGATCAATGGCAAAAGATGCTTTTGAGCGAACCCACACCAGTCCTACCCAGGGGCAAAGACTGCTCTCTTACCTTGCGCTCAAACTCCTTCTGGCGTCGCAGGACATCCTGACAATAGCTTTCAATGGTCCTGCGTCGGTGTCTCTCTTGCTCCCGGGCAGCCTGCTGCTTCTCCCGCATGTCCTCAACCTAACAAGTGAACGCACACCAGGGCTGTAGCTGACTAGGTTTGCAGTCTAAGGGAGGGATGGAAGACCAAGAGTAACAGGGAGCAGGTGACAGAGGGAGAAAACAGTGTGACATGGCACAGGTGGAAGGAGCAGGGATACAGGAAGGGAGAAGATATGACAGCAAGAGATAAGGGGTTTGAGAGAAAGAAAAAGACAAAGAGATGAAGAAAGGGAAAGCATGGCAGACACTAATACAAGGAAGGTATGTGAAGCTGAGAGAGAATGTGTTCTAGGCAGCGGGAAGCACTTAAGACCAGACAGGAAAAGAAAACAAGGTCCTGGGATGCTCCATCATTTACAGAGCAGCAAAAGAGACTGTAGAAAAGAAAGAAGGACATCCAGGAGAGTGAGATGACAGGAAAGCCAAAGTGAGGGTGTTTCAAAAAAAAAATCATGGTCTCAAATGCTGAGAATTTGAATAAGATGAGGGAAGAAAGCTATCCATGAGTCTGATATCAGAGAACATGCTGGTGAGGCTGGCAGGGGTCATTCCAGTGGAGCAATGAGAACATAAACCAGACAGCCATGGACTGGGAGGTGAGCAAATGGAGACACTAAATCAAGTATCAAGGCAACCGCCCTCTCTTCCCCTTTCCACAAACAGCCTCGACAACCCTAACAGTTCTGGCCTTTGCCTTTCAACATTTCTGTGGACCTGGCAGTCAAGCCAGGCCCTCTCTCTCCAAGGGAAAGGGCTTACCCTCTTCTTCTTTAATTCAGCCTCCCGACTGGCATGATCATTGGAGTGAACAAACTGGGGAGCGGAGGCCACTTTGGTGGCTGCTTTCTTCCCATTCTGCTTTGCAGGCTGGTCACCACACAACAGGGAAAAAATGAACAGACCTAATGAACCCATGGAAATTACCCTTCCCAGGGGGTGTTAAAGCTGCTCAGAAGTGTAGTTGTTGGGGGAAAGAGGAGAGAAGCAAACAAAAAGGGCTCTGTCCCCAGAGGTCTGCCCATCTGACTAGAGAGAGACCCTTCTTCCCCTAGCCAGGCAGGGACGTGCAGCCCTTGGAACAACAGTACCAGCATCACCTAGGCACTTGTTAGAAATACCAATTATCAGATCCCAAGACAGACCTACCAAATCAGAAACGCAAGGGTAGAGCCCAGCAATCTGTGTTTTAACCAGCCCTCCAGGTGATTCTGGAGGGCTAGTTAAAGTTTGAGAACTGCTGCTCTGACCCAAGTCCTACTTGTCCACAACTTTCCCAGCAGGACCAGGAGATCCAGGAGCTGGGGCCAAAGACTGTTTGAACCTCCCTCCTCTCCATGAGCAATAGGGACTTGGGAATTAGACAGACTCAAGTCCTAGCTGTGCTACCTTGAACCTAAGAACTTTCTCACTGAGGCTCAGTTTCTTCATCTAAAAAATAGGATGATGACAATCCCTAACCAAGGTAAACCAAGCACAAAGCAGTGTATGGCTTGTGGTGGGAACTTAATAAATACTGCTACTTTTCTGCTGAAGCCACCCAGAGAGGGAGGGAAAGCCAGATCTACTGATTCCAATGCAGTGCTCTGTTTGGAGTCACCCAATATCTACCTGGTTTTGTGGGCCTCTTCTAGGGTGGGCAACCTGTTCCTGACCTTGTCGCCAACAACGGGTATACGTTACCTGAGTGTGGAACCAACTTATCTTCTTGCGGCCTTTGGAACTTTTACCTGGCTTTTTATTTTCTAAAGAAAAAAAAAAAAGCCATCATCCACCTACCCAACATTTGTTGAACCTTAATGGAGGTCAGGCCACACTGGGAACCTAAGGAAGCCTCAGACACCATGTCTGTCTAGGCGCACAAGACAGACACGGAGCTGGCAGCAACAGTGTCAGAGGAGGTACTGGATATAAATGTTTGGGGTATTCAGTGCAAACTGAAACAATTCTTAAGGGAATCCTGTGAAGAGAGCAACTTGAATGTGCGCTTCTGACTCCTCTTTCTCTCTCCCAACTTCTAGCTGGGGCAGCTCAACAATTTTGGCACCAGGCTGAGGTGGGGGGCTGGTAGCATGGGAAAGTGGTCTGAGGGTTAGGGTTAGGGTTAGGGACCCTGGTTAGTCCCTGGTTTGGGACTCTGAGGAGTCCCAGCCAGCTAAGCCAGAGTAGATGCCCTCAGCACATGGGGAGAGAACTGTCCCTTCCTGCTAACCCTGCTCATGTCATTGCCTCCAAAGGGAATTGCACTACACAGCTAAACTGCAACCTCCCTTTGATTTAAGGAGGAGAGAGTTCACCTTCTACAATCACACCTTAACAAAGCCCAGGAACTTAAGGGGCCTCTTCCCACTTCAATGAGGAGTCCCGTCTGTCATCTCCTTCACAGCTGGCCTCTCAGAAAGAATGGCTTCCCTTAATTCTCACCATTTGCAAGGGGGCTAAAGGAATTCTTACAGGGGGAGGTTCTGGAAGGTCAGGATATATGCTACAAACAAATATAGGAGCAGCTTGAGATTATCAGAGAGCAGGCTCCCCAATCACACTAGGTGGTTCACACCAAAGCAGAGTTAATGTAGGAAACAGAGGATTTAAATACTACTGCAGGGCTTCCCTGGTGGCGCAGTGGTTGACACTCTGCCTGCCAACGCAGGGGACACGGGTTCGAGCCCTGGTCTGGGAAGATCCCACATGCTGCGGAGCAACTGAGGCCGTGCGCCACAACTACTGAGCCTGTGCCCTAGAGCCCGTGAGCCACAACTACTGAGCCCATGCGCCACAACTACTGAAGCCCACGTGCCTAGACCCCATGCTCTGCAACAAGAGAAGCCACCGCAATGAGAAGCCCGCGCACCACAACGAAGAGTAGTCCCCACTTGCTGCAACCAGAGAAAAGCCCGTGCGAGGCAACAAAGACCCAACACAGCCAAAAAAAAATTTTTTTAATAAATTAAATAAATAAATAAATACTACTGCAAGTTCTTAAAGAGATTCAAGAAGATACTTCAAATGAACTATGTGAGAAAAAGATTCCCAAAATTTGATATTGAATAAAAATTCAATTGATGTAGTGAAAAACTGAAGAGACATCACTAATAACCAAATTAATGAGCTAGAAGGTCAAGGGAAGAGCTTGCTTAAAACAGGGCAAAAATCCAAAGAAAAGTAAAAACAGGGGCTTCCCTGGTGGCGCAGTGGTTGGGAGTCCTCCTGCCGGTGCGGGGCACTCGGGTTCAGGCCCTGGTCCGGGAGGATCCCACATGGCCCGGAGCGGCTGAGCCCGCGAGCCACAACTGCTGGGCCCGCGCGCCACAACTTAAAAAAAAAAAAGTAAAAACAGAAAAAGGAGAATGGACTCAGGAGAGCTAGTATCTAAATTAAAAGGAGTTCCGGAAAGAGAAAAGATACAAATGGAGAAGCAATTATTTTTTAAAATAATAGATGAAAGTTTCCCAAGTTGAAAACAGGATTGAGGCTTCAGACTAGAAAGGCGCATAGAGCATCAAGATTAACAAAAAAGACATATGCCCTGGGCATACACTGATGAAATTTCTGAACTCCAAGGATAAAGAGAAAATCTTGTAAACTTCCAAACAGAAGGCATTCCCAACAAAGGTGAGAGAAGCAGACAGCCTTCTCAAATCCACAATTCTGAACACTTAAGACAGAAGAATAACCATTACAAAGTACTGAGACAAGGGACCGTGTTCCAAGCTAAATTCTTATAACTGATCAATATATCACTCTTACGTGAAGGTAAAAGACAGACGTGCAAAGATTACCACCTGTGTTCCCTTTCTGGTAAAACTACTTGAGGAAGTATACCAGCAAAAATAAGCATAAAATCATGCTAAAGGTCTCACTTTGGAAGAGTAGAGCAAAAATAGTTATTTAACTTTGGTAAAGTGATAGAAAAATTTAGTTATGCTTGATATAAATATGAATGCAATTACCAACATAATTTTAAGTCCTGGTGGAGGATTTTTTTAACTTGTTAAACTTTTTAAAATAAGGGAATAAGAAGAAACAAACAAAAAATATAAAATAAGATGGTAAAAATCAGACCAAACATATTAGTTATCATAATGAATGTGAATGGACTGAATTTCCCCGTAACAAAAAAAAATCAGATCCCAAGTCTCCTTTTCTTCCAAAGTACTCATGTTGCAATGAAAAGAATGTGAGGTTTGGAAGGAACCAGGTCTGGCCATTTTACTCAACAATTTGCATCGGCCTAACTTCCCTGGAAAATGAGGGCCTGCACTGGATACAGGCACACGATGAAAGAAAATACATCACTTAAAGTGGGGAAAAACACCTGCTTCAGAGAGGAGAAGGAGGGGGGAGGAGAAGCGAGGAAGAGGGTAGGGGTGCAGTCACCACTCACAACACTGCAACACCCAGGAGCCGCTGTTACTGTTTTTTAATAGCTTCAGAGAGAAAACAGCTACCATTTTTTAGCCAGCCATACCTAGGTTCCTGTTCTGGCTCAATAACTACCTAGCTATATGACCTTGAAGAATTTCCTTAAATCTCTCTGACCACCAATATCTCCATCCACCAACTCTCATATCAATACTCAAAGGTGGATCTCTCCATTCATCCATCATCTCCCATACTCTCACCCCACTACACCCCTGTATCCCCAGCCTGGCAGTGACTCTGCCCCCATCCTCCATCTACCCCTGCATCCGACTTCCCACTATGCCCTCTGAAACTCCCACTTGGGAGATCAGCACTCCCCTAATTCTTCCATCTTTTCTTGGGAACAATTCCTCAACCTCCTGCCTTAATAGAGACTCAGCTCTCCCCTGAGGACACTGCTTCACCTGCAGGCCTGAAAGGTGGCTATTAGTTTACATGAACATGAATACCTTGGAGCCAGTAGGTACAGGAGGCATCTTGCAGACTCACCACTGCCAAACCAATTTCTCCCTCTTGTTAAAAAAGAGGGGGGAGGGGGGGAATCCTGCTTTTTTTGAGACTGCTGCTATGCCTGTCACCTATGAGTCACTTTTCCTCTTTTATTGAAGCACCTAGCTCATAGCTTTACTTTTTTTTTTCTTAATTATTTTTTTTTAATTTTTGGCTGCATTGGGTCTTCGTTGCTGCACGTGGGCTTTCTCTAGCAGAGGCTACTCTTCGCTGTGGTGCACAGGCTTCTCATTGCAGTGGCTCCTCTTGTTGCAGAGCACGGGCTCTAGGTGCACGGGCTTCAGTAGTTGCAGCATGTGGGCTCAGCAGTTGGGGCACACGGGCCTTAGAGCGCACAGGCTTCGGTAGTTGTGGCACGGGGGCTCTAGAGTGCAGACTCAGTAGTTGTGGCCCACGGGCTTAGTTGCTCCGTGGCATGTGGGATCTCCCCGGACCAGGGATTGAACCCGTGTCCCCTGCACTGGCAGGCGGATTCTTAACCACTGCGCCACCAGGGAAGTCCATAGCTTTACTTTCAACTGAACTCCTGCCATCATCAACCTGGGCAACTTTGGTGATCACTGGGTCCCTTCCAACGCTCAGGTTTCCCACTTCCTTGACATCCCCATTCCATGTAGCCACCTGCCCACCCATTGCTATGGTGACATCTATGATCATCATCTATAACTGCTTGTACTTCAGAAAGCAATCTCAGACACCTCTCTCAACTATCTTCAAGCACATTTGTTCAACCTCCTAGAGACTTCCAAAACACTGGCGCCACTCGATTCTTTATTCAACGGCCACCCCATTTCCCTCCCTGTGCAGTTTACATTCCAGTCTGTCATTACGATGGATTACATACCTGTGCCACCAGTCATTGATGGTTGTAAATCTTTTAAATGATAAAACATACCCTCCTTTTTAATAGCCATTCAAAAATGTACAACAGTTGAAACTGTATCTGAACACTCTTTCTAGGGCTTCTCAATAACCTTCCCAGATTTAATCATTATCATTACCATTTGGGTCCAAGGTATCTCTAGCCCAGGGTGTAGGGAGCTGCACCATGAAGCACCTCCCCCATCTTCCACTGCAATCATCCTAGTTAGTCTGATCAAGACTTCAGTTGCAATTTAACAGTGAAAGTCTTTGTTTTGTGTGCACATGTAAAGTTTTTCTATTTAATTTAATGTTCACCATTTTCCCACTAATGCAGATATGTATGATTGTTCTTTAACAGGTAATACAGTCATATAGTTCCAAAGTAAAACCATGTCAGATGTAGAAAACAAACTTATGGTCACCAGTGTGGGAAGGGGGGGAGATAAACTGGGAGATTGGGACTGACATATACACACTACTATATATAAAATAGATAACTAATAACAACCTACCGTATAGCATAGAGAACTCTACTCAATACTCTGTAATGGCCTATGTCGGAAAAGCATCTAAAAAAGAGTGGATATATGTATAACTTATTTACTTTGCTGTACACCTGAAACTAACACAACATTGTAAATCAACTATACTCCAATAAAAATTATGAAAAATAAATAAATAAAAATAAAACCATGTATTCTGAGAGGTCTCCCTCCCACACTTGTCCCTAGCCACTGCAGTCCCCTCACCACAAGAAACCACTTCATTAGTTTGTCATGCATCATTCAGTTTCTTTATGCAAATACAAACATATATTCTTATTTCCCTCCATTTTCTCCCAGGGAAGGTAACATACTATGTACTCCTGTCAGCAACTTGCTTTTTTCACTTAACAAATCCTGGAGATCCTTCCATCTAACAGTTTTTCCATATAATAGTCTTTCCATATACTACTTCCTCATTTTTTTAAACTGCCAGGGTTCCTTTGTATGCATATACTCTATTTCACCAGGTAATTATTGTGTTTTTCATCACTATTAGTAATTCTATTACCAATAAAAATTAATTAAAAAATAATTCTATTATTATCTTGTATTTGATATTCTTAAATAGAGTATAACTAATTTTGTTCACTTTTCTCGTGTTGCATGAAAAAATGATTATTTGCTTTTGGTATTAACATAACCAAAGTCTGATTCTTGATGAAATTTTTATGATTATATAAAGTAAGTGATTTTTTTTTTCACCAAGCCCTACATAGGCAGGCCCACAATTCACACAGAATACAAGGCCACTGGGTTGCACAATTCTCATCCAGTCTATCCAGTGTGCTATCCAAATGTTATCATTTTCTGCTTGGGCTATAGCAGGATAAAGGCAGGGAAGCACAGAACCAGACCTGTCCTACTGCCTTTGCCTTCCCTCTTATAAGGAAGAGTCTATGTATCACATTTGTCTTCTCCCTCTAGGCTGTAAGCATCCTGGTGGGAGGAGGGGGGGATTGAGTTAGCACTACTAATTGAGACATTCTATTGCCTGGCATACAGTAAGTGCCAAATAGCTATGCCTGGTCATGCTGGGCCCTTGGGACACAAAGATGAACCAGATGTCACTGAGAAGTTAACAGTGCTGTGAAAGAGACAGACCCAATCATAGAGTCAACAGCCCTGGTTCCTGTGGGTACACAGACAAGTGGAAACCAAGGGAGGAGGTAAACAGGAGGGATTCCCAGAGGAAATGATGTATAAGTTGAAATCTGAAAAACAAGCAAGAGTTATCCCGTTAAAGGATGAGAAGGAAAGGGAAAGAGTCCTGAAGGCAGAAAGAACAGCAATTTATCCACACTGTCTGTTTTATAGGTAAGAAAAATCCAAAGCTCAAGACAGGTCAGACAATAATTCAGTGGCAGACAGTGTATGCATCCTCTGAGGGGCTAAACTCCAAAGAGAAATGAAGGCTGAATCTTTAAAGCTAATACTTACAGAGTGCTTATTATGTGCCAGGCACTGTTCTAAGTGTTCTACCTATTTTAATTCATTAAATCCTCACAACAACACTGTTAGGCAAATACTATTACGTTATTAAGTAGGAACTATTTTTACCCTCCTCTTCCCCCACTAGACTGAAGGTAAGTAACTTGCCCAAGGCCACACAAGTAATAAGTGGAAGAGCTGAGATTCAAACTCAGTCTGGCTCCAGAGTCCATGCTCTTAACCACTAGTACTATCTATGATACCAACTTAAAGGTACAACTTATAAAGAAAAATGCTAGGCTGTGTTGGGGTTATAGGCAGTATATGGTATTTACTGCTATTCACCTGCAGTCTCTTTGTCAAGTCACTTAACCTTGCTGAGCTTCAGTTTCCTTATCTGTAAAATGGGTATGGGGGATAAGGGGAGCTGTACCTCAGAAGGAAGTTGGGAAGACAACAATAATACCATACGTAAAAGACAGACTGAATGATCTGGTTCATACTGGGCAATTTTTAAAAATACTATGAATATTCATTAAAGCTTAGGATTGGGAAGGAGTGGTAAAAGAAACTCACTGTGTCTAAGTTTCATCATGATGACTAGCTTGAAAGCAGGTAGATTCAAATCTGCAGGCTTTTTTTTTCCTGTTGGAATGGGAGAAGAACCAATTTGAAGACAGAGAGAGGAACTACAATGCTATAAGCCCCTTCTGAGCCCCCTGAAGGCAAAATAAAATGTTAAAGAACATGATAAGGAAGCCCTAAAAATTAGAGGAATCTGAGAGAAGGCGTTATACTGGAGCTGGCGCCTGGTATGGCTGAGTATAGTTAATTATAATAATAATATTACAGAGAAGGTAGTGTCACACTACCCAAAGGAAAATTAGGTCTAAACCTCTCTTCCTGGGTGGAGTTAGTGCCTCAATGCATCAGATAGGATACCCTAGGTAAGGGACTAGCACTAAACCTAAGTGGAGAGGGGTATGCAAGGACAATCTGTTTCTACATAGGGTATTAACTGCACCTCTTTTCCCCAAATAGAGGGTTCTATGTCTCATTTACCCTGGAAGTGGGAGGGAAAGACATATCCCAGGAGTCTACCCTGGGGAAAAGGGACCTCAGAATAGGGCTTTTTATCTGTATGTCTATGTGGACTAAGGTCAGTGCAAAATCTTGGGGGACGGGGGAAAAATGTGCACCTGTATGTGTGGCTGGGGTCTGTTCCTTGGTGACAGGGGGGAGGAGGGCAGGATGCCTTTTGTCACTCTACTCCAGGATACAGAGGAACTAGATAAACCGGCACAGTGGCTGTGTGCATCTCCGCTGCATGGGAGAGGAGCACAAGTCTGTACATCTGTAAGTTGGGCAGGGACCAGGGGTTGGGGGGTACTCTGAGTCGCTTTACCCTAGGGAGGGCCATGAGATGGGACTGATATACCGATCTCCACTACAAGGTGACATTAGTGCCATGCTAACAAAGGGGGGAATTATGCAGCTTTGCGTGAATGGGGTCTGCACCTTGCCTGCAGTGGGTTACTCTAGCCCCTTCCATGGGAGATGGGATGGGGCACGATCTGTTTATCCTGTGTACGGGTTGAAGTCAGCAGTGTGTTAATATTGAAGGAAAAGGACCTCTGGTTCTCTGCACGGGGGAGGGGGGAATGCAGCTATACATTCAATGGAACGGCCCTTACAGTAGGTGGTGGTGGTGGGGTTCCTGTGGTTTTTTTTCCTGGATAGGGAGAAAAAGATCTGAGCTCCTCTACCTCGGATAAGGGGGGAGCCCATATGCACGCACTATGGGGTGATCAGTGATGTCACTGCTTCTCAACGTTGGAGGGCACCTCTCTGCTCCCTTGGGGTCTCTCCTTTCCTACAGTTGGTGATTCTAAATCCTTGGAGAAGGGGGGAGAAGAAGGATGATCTGTGTCTACCTAAAAAAGAGAATAAATCTGAGCCCTTCTTCCCCCGGGGCCCCAGGAGAGGCAGTTCTGACTGTCTCTTCGTGGGTTAAGGTCTGCTGTTGTTTGCTGCGGGGCATTTTTGGTGGGTCAAGCCCTTACAAATTCAGTAAGCCAGCGCCTGGGGAGGAGGTGGTGAGATCTGATTTTCCATAATGGGGACTCACTCTAGCCTAGAAGGGGTAAATCTGCATGCTTCTCTGTGGGATGAGACTTGTGCCTCCAAACACTTAGAGAGGGGTAGTCTACCACCTCTGCAGGAGCGGGGGCGGGGCATCGGTCAATTAGTTACACGGGGGCGAGGTAGGGAGGTCTCTAGGTCTTGGCGCTAAGGGAAGGAGGCTCACTCCTCTGTATATTAAAATTTCGGAGCTCCTCTATTCTGGTGGTCGGGCGGGGGTGGGGGTAAATACATCAAAGCCTCTGTCCTAAGGGAAAAGGTGCACGCCGAGGCGAATCTGTGTGCCTTAGCGCGGTAGAAATCTGCGCCGTTCAGCCTCGTGAGGGAGATGTGTCTCTTTACGGGTGGGGTCGATGTCGCCACACCTTCGGAGTGTCCACGCCTGTCTACACCGGGAAAATACGGAATGGAACCTCACTACCCTAAAAGGAGGAGGGCACTCGACGCTTCTCCACACAAGTGGGATCTGTAACTCTCCATACAGTGTGTCCAGGGGTCTACACCTGTCCAGATGAGGTGCGTCCGTGCCCCTCTACCCCGCAAGAATGTGTTTGGGCGCATGTCCACAGGCCGAGCAATCCCTGCCTCTCATCCGGGCCCTTCTACCCTGGAAGGAACCCGACTCTTCACCTCTCTATTCCAGGGCAGAAGGCGCCTCGGGTTTCACCTGAAATAGTTGATCCTTTCCGCGCGGCCGGCTGGGTGAGCCCTCACCACGAAAAA
Source organism: Balaenoptera acutorostrata (assembly GCF_949987535.1). NCBI lineage: Eukaryota > Metazoa > Chordata > Mammalia > Artiodactyla > Balaenopteridae > Balaenoptera > Balaenoptera acutorostrata. The sequence goes on from NC_080085.1 coordinate 47,983,595, forward strand.
AGAGAGTCGTGTCTTACCTCCACTTCCGGCGGAGATCTGAGAAGAGAAGATGGCAGAACACTATCGGCCCACAGGCTGCGCTCGCGGAGTTAGGGTTTGACTTCCGAATCCCAGCCTCGCTGGGAGCGTACCCGGGGGCGGGGCTTAGGATTGACGGCTCGCGCCCTCCCGTCCCTTCCCCCGGGCCGCGCTGGCCCCGCCTCCCGGCCGCTCCGTAAGGTAAGGAAATAGCAGAGGCGGGGAGGCGGGGAGGCGGGGAGGCGGGGAGGCGGGGAGGCGGGGAGGCGGGGAGGCGGGGAGGCGGGGAGGCGGGGAGGCGGGGAGGCGGGGAGGCGGGGAGGCGGGGAGGCGGGGAGGCAGCAGCGGTTCGTTGGCTGGTGTGGCCATATAACCTACTTGTAAGTCAAGTTCTTGTCTGCGGGCCCCTGCCTGGCCCTAAATATGTGTTCTCGAATCTTAGTGACCAAGTGATCGCCAAGGCCGCATCAGACAAGGGTGGGGTGTCGGTGCCTTTGTCTACAACGGAAGATGGCGACGGGCAGGGTGTGAGAAAATGGCCGCCAGGGTCACATGTTTTCCTGAGTATACCCACCTGAAATGACTAGGTTAGCTGCTCCCAGCAACCGTCCCGGCTTGCGGGGTCCCAGAGAAACCCTGAGGGAGCCGCTCAGAGCTCTTTCTGCAGCAGCGCAGATCCACGGCCAGGCCTACAAACCGAACAACTGGAAGCCTCTCCCACCCATTTGCCTTCTTCCCCTCCTCCTCCCTCCCTCCCTCAGGCCCCAGAGCAGCCTCTGCTGGAGGGAATGGATTTACCTCTGGAGTGGGGGCAAGTAAGGGTTTCTTCAGAAGCCATCTCAGGGAGCTCCTGACCTAGCTGGAGAATGAGGTCTCCCCCTTAAAAGAGTAATTATTAGTCTGAAAATGTCTTCTTCCTGATAATTTAGTTCCAGCCACTCCTCTTTCTCTAGCCTAAACTTTGGGGTGAGGCCGAGCCCCGCTACCCCAAGGATATCAACCTCTAGTATATCCAGGCAGAAAATGACTCCCTCTGCCTACTCCTACGTCTTACATATGAAGGACTCACTGCCCCTACATCCATGGAAGGCTTCTAAACTCTTACCCTAGAGAAACACAACTCCTCTGGACCCCAAACCAGCCCTGGCCACCTTCACCTTCCCTCCTGCATTAGCAAATTCTTCCTTTTTCTTTAAGACCTAACTCTTGTCGCTTCTATGAACTTTCCCAGCTGAGTGAGAAACTCAGAGCACCTTGTTGCATTTATCACTTAGTACTGTAATCATTTATGTGGCTGTATCTCCACAGGAGAGTGAACTCCCTGAGACTAGGGGCCATATATCTTCGTGTCCTCAGCAGGACCCAGCACAAGACTGGTACAAGGCACGCTTCAGCAAATGTTTGTTAAATGGGTAAGTTTACAGGCCTACACCACAAATCAATGGGAAATGGACATTTTAGTAGATAGCGCTGGGAAATTTGGCTCACCATAATGAGAAAAATAAAACTGGATCCCTATTTTTTTCCACATGAGAGGGTGGAGAATATCTTTGTGACCTAGGACTGTGGAAGGACTTTTTAAACAAAGTCACAAATGCACAAACCATGAGGAAAAAATTTGTGATGAAGTCTTTGATAGGAATGAAAATTGGTATTACTACTTTGGAAAACAATTAAGAAGTAATCAGAATAGTTAAAGATGGCCCTGGGACCCAGCAATTCTGTTAGAGATGTGCATATATATATATATATATATATATATATATATATATATATATATACATATATATATATATATATGTATGTTAAGTCCTAGAGAAATTCTTAAACATATGCACAAGGAGGCATGTGCAAGAATATTCATTGCAAAATAAAGATAAAATGAAAACAATCAAGAAAAGAATATTCATTGCAGAACTGTTAGTAATAGAGAAAAAAATCTAAACAATCTAAAAGTTCACCAAAAGGAGAATAAATAAATAGTGGTATAGCCACACAACAGAATACTATATACAACAGTGAAAAAAATGAACCAGACAGAATTGGGTATATCAATCCAGATAAATTTCAGAAACATAATGCTGTGATAAAATGCAAGTTGTGGAAGGATACATGATGTGTGAGACCATTTATATAGTTTTTTTTAAACTAGAAAACAATGCACTATGTTGTTTATCAATTACATAGATATGTAAACAATATTTTTTAAACAAGGAATTAAACACCAAATGCAGAATGGTGATTACCGCTGGGGAACAAAATGAGAGAGAAATACACAGGGGACTTTGACTGTTTGTCTGATATTTTATCTGGGTAATAGGTACATGGGTGTGTGCTATATTATTCTTCATACTTATTTGTATGCCTGAAGTATTTCATATTTTTTTAGAAAGACTATGAGGATCTATAACAAAATTAATGGTGTCTAAATCTAGATCAGTGGTTCTCAAACTTGGGCTGCAGCAGAATCACTTGAGAGAGCTTGTTAAAATACCAGATGCTGGGCCCCACACCCAGAAATGTGTTTTAGTTAAGTCTGTAGTAGAGCCCAGGAATTTGCATTTCTAACAAGTTCCCAGGTGGTGGTGGTGATGATGATGATGATGATGATGAAGCTGCTGCTGCTGCTAGTCCAGGTACCACATTTTGAGAACTGCTGACAGAGAAAATGAAATTATCAATGAATTTAGTTTTCTTCATCGTGCTTTTCTTTGTTTTCCATGTATTCAATGAGTGAGTGTTACCTTAGGGAGAGGTTTTTGTTGTTTTTTAAATTCTCTTTCATCTCTACTTCCCACTCTCATTTCCTTCATGTAGGCAAGCATTTTAAAGTGTTTTATGCATATCTTTTTGTTTATATGTGTTCTTGCAAAACATGTATTGTTGTTTTACATGCATGTATTTCCCCAAAATTTTCATTTTTCCATTTTTCAAAATTCAGAACAGTTGAAAAAATAGTACAATGAAAGCCCATATACTCTTAATAGTTTGCCAAATTTGTTCTACTTCTCTTTATATGTATATGTATACATCTTGCAGGCAGTATAACAGCTCACCTCTAAAAACTTCAGCACACATCTACTAGAATAAGGACATTCTCCTGCATAACCACAATACCATTATCACACCTAAGAAAACTTACTAATTCAATAATACCATCAAAGATACCCTATATTCAAATTTTCCAGTTGAGCCCAAAATGTTCTTAGACCTGCTCTGATTTTTTGATCCCAGTATCTAATTAAGGTTTGTGTATTACGTTTGGTTGTTGTAGCACTTTAACCTCTTTTAGTCTAAAATAGTACCCCTAGATTTTGTGTGTGTTTGATATTACACTGATACTTTTCAAGAGTCCAGGCCAGTTTCTTGTAGAATGTCCCACAGAAGATCTGTATTCATCTGCTCTTTCCACATGATTAGATTCAGGTTAAATAATTTCAGCAATAACGGTACATAGAGGATACCGCTTACTTCATATTGTATCTCCTCAGGAGGCACATAACACCAGGTTGTCCCACTGTGGAGAATGTTTTGTGTCTGTGCATTTTTGTTTTATATAAATGGTATCTCAATCTGTTTCTTACTTTTTTCATTCAGCCTTTTGTTTTTAAAGTCTATCCATATTGCTGTGTATACATCTAATCCATTGCTTCTAACTGCTCATGCTAACCAGTGTGCCTTCACCACATTTTCCCTGAATATTCCCCCGATAATGGACAGCAAGATTGCCTCCAGCTCCATGACACCACAAGTAATACTGTGATGAACATCCTTGTGCATGTCTCCTTATTGGCCTGTATGAGAATTTCTTTTGAAACATATACCCAGGAACAGAATGATTGTATCATAAAGTGTGCATATACTTAGTTTGACTAAGAATACTAATACTGCTAAATGGTTCTCTGGGATGGCTACACCAGTCCAGTTTTACCACCAGTGTACAAAGATTCCTGGATCCCTACATCCTCACTGACACTTGACATTTTCCAGCTTTCTAGTTTTTACTGGTCTAATAGGTTTAATAGGTATTACTATATCTTACCTTGCTTTAGTTTACATTTCTCTGATTATTAATTAATTTTTATTTTTGGCCATGTCTCGCGGCTTGTGGGATCTTAGTCCCCCGACCAGGGATTGAACCTGTGCCCTCAGCAGTGAAAGCACAGAGTCCTAACCACCGGACCACCAGGGAATTCCCACTAATTAATTTTTGAGCATCTCTTTAGATGTGTGTCAAACACCTCTTCTGTAAATTGCCTGCTTGTATAGTTGGGCCATTTTTTCTATTAGGGTTCCTATCTTTCCTGTTGATTTGCTAGAGTTCCTTATATAGTCTAGCTATTAGTCCCCTGTTGGTTTCAGTCCCCTGAAACCAACAGGATTCTCCCCCTGTTTTAACTTTGCCCATGATAGCCATCTTTGAACAGAAACTGTTAATTTTAATGTAATCAAATGCATCACATTTTTGCTTTATGGTTTTTGGTTTGGGGGGTTTTACTTAAAAAGTAGTAAAAAAAAGATATTCTTCTATTTTTTTTCTATTAACTTTATAGTTTTACCTTTCACCTTTAGGTTTTAATCCATTTAGAATCCATGCTCATATGTGGTGATAGGTAAGTATGCAATTTTATTTTTTCCACATAGTGAGCCACATTTCCCACCACCAAATACTAAACAATCCTTCCTTTTTCATTGATTTACCATGCCACCTTTGTCATATATTATGAAACATACACACATAGGTCTGTTTCTGTTCTTGTACTAATACCACCTTGTTTTTAATATTTTGTAACGTATCTTAAATCTGATAGGGCAAGTCCCCTCCTCTTTAGTCTTCTTTTGGGTTGTCTTAACTATATCTCTGCATAAATTTTAAAAAGATTTTATCAAGCTCTTCAAAAAACCAACTGTAATTTTGATTAGGATTGCACTGAATTTATAGATTAATTTGGGGGAGTTGACACCATCAAAATATTAACTTGTCCCATCCAAGATCATGGAATATCTCCTCATTTGTTCAGTTCACCTTCTATCTGTGCTCTTTATTAAGAGTTTAAAGTTTTCTCTTTAGAATTTTTGTGTGTTTTTACTAATTTAATTCCTAGTGGCTTTACAGTTTTTGTTACTATTCTGAATATTTTTATTTTTTGAATAGATAATATACACGCATTTTGAATAGCAAAACTATATAAAAATTATACTTTGAGAATAGTCACTCATCTTTGTCCATTCTACCCAGTTGCCACCATACACCCCGCCCACAGTTACCAGTTTTATTCATTTATTTTTTTATTCTTCATGCAGATACAAACAAGTATAAATGTATATCCTATTCCATCTCCCTCTTTCTTACACAAAAGGTAACATACTATACATACAGTTATACATGTTGCTTTTTTCACGTGATACATCCTGCAGGTCCTTACATATCAGAGCATTAGAAAGTCATGTAGTATGACTTGAAACTGTTGAAAGCTGAGAAAGTGTTACATTATGTGGATGTGTAATAGTTTATTTAATGACCGCAATACCCTACTGATGGATGTTCAGGGTATTTTCAGCCCTTTGGTATTACAAATGGTGCCATAATGAATAGATATTTCTATAGGATAAATTCTAAGAATCACATTTGTAACTTTGGTAGATATTGCCAAAATTTCCCTCCGTAGGTGTACCATTTTGCACTTACCACCCATGTATGAGTTCATGTGTTTCACCACCACCTCACTCAGAAAGTGTATCGTTAAAGACTTTTGGATTTTTGACAATGTGATAGGTGAGAAACAGTATCTCACTGTAGTTTTAATTGACATTTCTCTTATGATGAGTGAGGTTGAGCATCTTTTCATATGTTTAAGGGTCATTTTTGTCTTTTCCTGTGAGTTGTCTATTTATATGCTCTGTTTATTTTCTCGATTTCTACAAGCTTGTTATATAATTAGAGAAATTAGACCTCTGTAAATGATATCAGTTGTCAATATTTTTTTCCCAGTTTGTTGTTCTTTTGACTTTGCTAATGGATTTTTTTTTCCAAGCAAATTTTACTTTATTTTTATGTAAACAAATTTATCTATGTTTTCTTTTATGGATTCTAGATTTTGATTTGTACTTTTGTGATAGATTGCATTAATGACCCCAATTTTTTATGTGTCTCCACACCCTTTGGTAGTGCCCTCCCATACTGACTGAGTTTGGCCATATAATTTACTTCAACCAACAGGATAGTAGCAAATTTGATTTAAGCAGAGACCTGAGAAAGCTCTTGCATATTCTGCTTCCTCTCTTGGACCCCTGCCACTGCTATGAGAACATACCCAGGCTAGTCTGCTGGAGGGATGTGAGAGACATATAGAAATGAGCCTGGTCCTCCCAGCCAAGGCATCCTGTAGCAGCCAACCTCCAGCCAAGCCACCAACTTAGTGCAGACACATGAGCTGGCAGAGCTGAGATCAACAGAGCCTGATCCAGCGTGTAGAGCCTCTCAGCTGACCATAGACTCTGTCTAAGTTTGGGTATCTAAATATTCATTTTGGTTTTTTATAGAGAATTATTGTAGCAGTAGTCCCCCATCATTGTTCTTCCTTTTCAGAGATATTCTGGCTGTGCTTGTTTGTTATTTTTCCATTTGATCTTTAATTCAGCTTGTCTAGTTTCAGAAAAAGAAAAAATATGGTATTTTTAATTAGCTTATACTAAATTTATAAATTAATTTTACATCTTTATGATTTTGAGTCTTCCTATTTAAGAAAATGGGATGCCTTTCTATTTGTTTCTTCATAGTGTTACAGATGTTTTCTCTTGAAGGATTTAGACGTTTGTTGTTAAGTTTGTTTCTAGGTGTTTGCTGTAGACTGAATGTTTGTGTCTGCCCGCACCCCCCGAATTTTACGTTGAAACCTAACCCCCAATGTGATAGTGTTTGGAGGTAGAACCTTTGGCAGGTGATTAGATCATGAGATTGGAGCCCTCATGACTGGGATTAGTGCCCTTATAAAAGAGACCCAAGAGAGCTCCCTTGCCACTCCTGCCACGTGAGAACACAGTGAGAAGATGGCTGGCTATGAACCAGGACGTGGGCCCTCCCCAGACATAAAATCTTTGAGTGTCTTGATCTTGGACTTCCCAGCCTCTAGAACTGTGAATAATAAATTTCGGTTGTTTATAAGCCAACCAGTCTGTGGTATTCTGTTATAGCAGACCCAACAGACTAAGACAGTATTTTATCTTTTTTGTTGCTGTGATAAATGGAGCCTTCTCTTCCATATATCTTCTAACTGAATGATTTCTATATATTAATTTTATATACTGCTACCTTGCTGAGTTCTCTTGTTTGTAATAGTTTTCTATTGGTTTGCTTGGGTTTTCTGGCTCTACAGTCTTATCTATAAGTAATGATAGCTTTACCTCCTCCATTCCAATTGTAATTTCTAATTTCTTTTTCTTTTCTAATCACAATGCTTTTACTACCTCCAATATAATGTTAAATTGTAGTGGAGAGAGTAGATACGCTTGTGAGTTTAGCATATAAATGCTGCTAGTGTTTCCTGGTTAAGTGAAGTGCTGGATTGCTGGATTTGGGGATGGATGGATGGATAGATAGATAGATAGGCAGACATAATTATATTAAGGAAGAAGTTTTTATAAAGAATTTTTTGCAAAGGATGGGTATTGAATGATTTTTGCATTCTTGGAAATAAACTCCACATAGTCATGGATTCTGTTTGCTAATATTTTATTTAGGATTTTGCATCGATATTCATAAGTGAAGATTGGTTTATATCATTTTCTTTTTCTTGTGAAATCTTTGTTAGATCTTGATATCAATGTTATACTCACTTCATAAAAAGAATATGAAGGTGTTCCTTCTTTATCTAGGATCAGGAAAATAAAAATAGCATTCAAATGATCTGCTTTTCAGTGTTAGCAGACTTCCCCTGTGAAATCATCATGGCCCAGTGCTTTTGGTGGAAAGTAGCTCTTTATAACTTTTTCTATTTCTTCCATGGAAATTGGTCCAAATGGACTTTTCTCTTTTAGAGTTTTGGTAAATTACATTTTCCTAGGATGTTTTCCATTTCTTCAAGGTCTTTAAAACGATTTGCATAGAGTTGCATGAGGAAGTCCTTTATAATGTTTAAAATGTCCTCTTACTATGGTTATGTCCAACTTTTCATTTCCTGGTTTCTGTCTTTGTGCTTTCTCCTTTTCTTGATTATTATTTAATGGCTTATATATTTCTTTTTCACAGAATTGGTTAATCTATTTATTTATTAGTTCTGTTACCTGTTTTCTAACTCCTTTATTTGAACTTTTCTCTTTGTTAATTCTTTCCTTCTGTTCCCCTTAAGTTTATTCTGTTTCTCTTTCACTAACTTTCTGAGTTGGGTTCATTTAATTTTTTCCCTTGTTTTTAGTATAAGTATTTTGAGGCAATGAACTTTTCTCTGACTGCTGCTTTATCTGTACCCATAGATTCTGATATGTAATGTTTTCATTATTATTATTGTCTAGAAATTCAGCAATTTTGGTTTGAGTTTGCCCTTTGACCCAAGAATTGTTTGACAGAGAGTTTTTATATATTCAGATGGAAGATCTTTTTTACATTGATTTCTACTTTTATCCAGTTGTGATCAGAGAACATTGTCAGTATTAGTTCTACATTTTGGAATTTATTGAGATTTTCTTCTTGGCCTAATATTGATTTTGTTGTTTAGGTTTTCTGTATTCTTACTGGGTTTTTGTTTCTGTTGTTGTTCATTTGATCTGTCCTGGAATGAGAAAGGTGAGTTAAATTTCTCCTGTTTTTAGTGTGTTTCAATCTATTATCGATTTCTCCTTGTATCTCTTAATATTTCAGCTTTGTGAAAGTTGCTATGTTATTTGATACAAAAATACTCATAACTTTATATTTTCATTGTGAATTGTGGCCTTTTTTGTCTCAATGCTTTTTTGTAATAAGCTTTCTATTTCAGAATAATTTTAGTTTTATAGAACCCTTCATCTAGTTGCCCCTCATGTTAATATATTATATGACTACATCTGTGAAAACTAAGAGATTAGCATTAGTACATTGCTATTAACTAAACTCCTGACTTTATTCAGATTTCACCAGTTTTTCCACTAATATCCTTTTTCTGTTCCAGGCTCCAAACCAGAATCCCACATTGCATTTAGTCATCATATCTCCTCCAACCTGTGGACAGTTCCTTAGTCTTTCCTTTTCATGACATTGACAGTCAATTAATGCCTTTCATTCTGACTTTCTAACTTGGCTGATAATTAAGATTACAACCTCTGCTTTCTTTATTTGCATTTGACTGGTACACCTTTGCCCTTCTTGTATTTTTAACCTCTCTGAATCTATTTGTTTTAGTTGACTCTTGAATACAGTAGTTGGGTTTTGCTCAGGGATCCAATAAAAAATGTTTTTCTTTCAATAGATGAGCTAAGACCATTTATATTTATTGATACAAAAGATGTTTGGTGTTAATATTGTCACATTATTTTAAGTTTCATTTTCTTTTTTAGCTATATTTTTATATATTAAAATCATGTTACTATATAGTCTATTTTGTTTGATTTTTTATCAGTTAACACTCAATTTTTTTTTGTTTTATTTTTTGAATTTATGAATTTTATTTATTTTTTTTATACAGCAGGTTCTTATTAGTTATCCATTTTATACATACTAGTGTATATATGTCAATCCCCATCTCCCTATTCATCACAACAACACCACACCCCCGGCACTTTCCCCCCTTGGTGTCCATATGTTTGTTCTCTACATCTGTGTCTCTGTTTCTGCCCTGCAAACCGGTTCATCTGTACCATTTTTCTACGTTCCACACATATGTGTTAATATATGATATTTGTTTTTCTCTTTCTGACTTACTTCACTCTGTATGACAGTCTCTAGATCCATCCACGTCTCTACAAATAACCCAATTTCGTTCCTTTTTATGGCTGAGTAATATTCCCTTATATATATGTACCACATCTTCTTTATCCATTCGTATGTCAATGGGCATTTAGGTTGCTTCCATGACCTGGCTATTGTAAATAGTGCTGCAATGAACATCGGGGTGCATGTGTCTTTTTGAATTATGGTTTTCTCTGGGTATATGCCTAGTAGTGGGATTTCTGGGTCATATGGTAATTCTATTTTTAGTTTTTTAAGGAACCTCCATACTGTTCTCCATACTGGCTATATCAATTTACATTCCCACCAACAGTGCAAGAGGGTTCCCTTTTCTCCACACCCTCTCCAGCATTTGTTGTTTGTAGATTTTCTGATGATGCCCATTCTAACTGGTGTGAGATGATACCTCATGGTAGTTTTGATTTGCATTTCTCTAATAATTAGTGATGTTGAGCAGCTTTTCATGTGATTCTTGGCCATCTGTATGTGTTCTTTGGAGAAATGTCTATTTAGTTCTTCTGCCCAGTTTTGGATTAGGTTGTTTGTTTTTTTAATATTGAGCTGCATGAGCTGTTTATATATTTTGGAGATTAATCCTTTGTCAGTTGATTCGTTTGGAAATATTTTCTCCCATTCTGAGGGTTGTCTTTTCGTCTTGTTTGTAGTGTCCTTTGCTTTGCAAAAGCTTTTAAGTTTCATAGGTCCCATTTGTTTATTTTTGTTTTTATTTCCATTACTCTAGGAGGTGGATCAAAAAAGATCATGCTGTGATTTATGTCAAAGAGTGTTCTTCTTATGTTTTCCTCTAACAGTTTTATAGTGTCCAGTCTTACATTTAGGTCTCTAATCCATTTTGAGTTTATTTTTGTGTATGATGTTAGGGAGTGTTCTAATTTCATTCTTTTACATGTAGCTGTCCAGTTTTCCCAGCACCACTTATTGAAGAGACTGTCTTTTCAACATTGTATATCCTTGCCTCCTTTGTCATAGATTAGTTGACCATAGGTGCATGGGTTTATCTTTGGGCTTTCTATCCTGTTCCATTGATCTATATTTCTGTTTTTGTGCCAGTACCATATTGTCTTGATTACTGTAGCTTTGTAGTATAGTCTGAAGTCAGGGAGTCTGATTCCTCCAGCTCCATTTTTTTCCCTCAAGACTGCTTTGGCTAGGGCTTCCCTGGTGGCGCAGTGGTTAAGAATCCACCTGCCAATGCAGGGGACACAGGTTCAAGCCCTGGTCCGGGAAGATCCCACATGCCGCAGAGCAACTAAGCCCGTGCACCACAACTACTGAGCCTGTGCCCTAGAGCCACGAGCCACAACTACTGAGCCCGCGTGCTGCAACTACTAAAGCCCACGCACCTAGAGCCCGTGCTCCACAACAAGATACACCACCACAATGAGAACCCTGTGCACCGCAAGGAAGAGTAACCCCCGCTTGCTGCAACTACAGAAAAGCCCGCGCGCAGCAACAAAGACCCAATGCAGCCAAAAATAAAATAAATAAAATACATAAATTAAAAAAAAAAACAGACTGCTTTGGCTATTCGGGATCTTTTGTGTCTCCATACAAATTTTAAGATTTTTGTTCTAGTTCTGTAAAAACTGCCATTGGTAATTTGATAGGGATTGCATTGAATCTGTAGATTGCTTTGGGTAGTAGAGTCATTTTCACAGTATTAATTCTTCCAATCCAAGAACATGGTATATCTCTCCATCTGTTGGTATCATCTTTAATTTCTTTCATCAGTGTCTTATAGTTTTCTGCATACAGGTCTTTTGTCTCCCTAGGTAGGTTTATTCCTAGGTATTTTATTCTTTTTGTTGCAATGGTAAATGGGAGTGTTTCCTTAATTTCTCTTTCAGATTTTTCATCATTAGTGTATAGGAATGCAAAAGATTTCTGTGCATTAATTTTGTATCCTACAACTTTACCAAATTCATTGATTAACTCTAGTAGTTTTCTGGTGGCATCTTTATGATCCTCTATGTATACTATCATGTCATCTGCAAACAGTGACAGTTTTACTTCTTCTTTTCCAATTTGTATTCCTTTTATTTCTTTGTCTTCTCTGATTGCCGTGGCTAGGACTTCCAGAACTGTGTTGAATAATAGTGGTGAGAGTGGACATCCTTGTCTCATTCCTGATCTTAGAGGAAATGCTTTCACTTTTTCACCATTGAGAATGATGTTTGCTGTGGGTTTGTCATATATGGCCTTTATTATGTTGAGGTAGGTTCCCACTATGCTCACTTTCTGGAGAGTTTTTACCATAAATGAGTGTTGAATTTTGTCAAAAGCTTTTTCTGCATATATTGAGATGATCATATGGTTTTTATTCTTCGATTTCTTAACATGGTGTATCACATAGATTGATTTGCATATATTGAAGAATCCTTGCATCCCTGGGATAAATCCCACTTGATCATGGTGTATAATCCTTTTAATGTGTTGTTGGATTCTGTTTGCTAGTATTTTGTGGAGGATTTTTGCATCTATATTCATCAGTGATATTGGTCTGTAATTTTCTTTTTTTGTAGTGTCTTTGTCTGGTTTTGGTATCAGGGTGATGGTGGCCTCGTAGAATGAGTTTGGGAGTGTTCCTTCCTCTGCAGTTTTTTTGGAAGAGTTTGAGAAGGAGGGGTATTAGCTCTTCTCTAAATGTTTGATAGACTTCACCTGTGAAGCCATCTGGTCCTAGACTTTTGTTTGTTGGAAGATTGTTAATCACAGTTTCAATTTCATTACTTGTGATTGGTGTGTTCATATTTTCTATTTCTTCCTGGTTCAGTCTTGGAAGGTTATACCTTTCTATGAATTTCTCCATTTCTTCCAGGTTGTCCATTTTATTGGCATAGAGTTGCTTGTAGTAGTCTCTTAGGATGCTTTGTATTTCTGCGGTGTCTGTTGTAACTTCTTTTTCATTTCTAATTTTATTGATTTGAGTCCTCTCCCTTTTTTTCTTGATGAGTCTGGCTAATGGTGTATCAGTTTTGTTTATCTTCTCAAAGAACCAGCTTTTAGTTTTATTGATCTTTGCTATTGTTTTGTTTGTTTCTATTTCATTTATTTCTGCTCTGTTCTTTATGATTTCTTTCCTTCTACTAACTTTGGGTTTTGTTTGTTCTTCTTTCTCTAGTTCCTTTAGCTGTAAGGTTAGGTTGTTTATTTGAGATTTTTCTTGTTTCCTGAGGTAGGCTTGTATTGTTATAAACTTCCCTCTTAGAACTGCTTTTGCTGCATCCCATAGGTGTTGGATCGTCATGTTTTCATTGTAATTTGTCTCTAGCTATTTTTTGATTTCCTCTTTGATTTCTTCAGTGATCTCTTGGTTATTTAGTAACGTAGTGTTTAGCCTCCATGTGTTTGTGTTTTTTACGTTTTTTTTCCCTCTAATTGATTTCTAATCTCATAGCGTTGTGGTCAGAAAAGATGCTTGATATGATTTCAATTTTCTTATATTTACTGTGGCTTGATTTGTGACCCAAGATGTGATCTATCCTGGAGAATGTTCCGTGTGCACTTGAAAAGAAAGTGTAATCTGCTGTTTTTGGATGGAATGTCCTATAAATATCAATTAAATCTATCTGGTCTATTGTGTCATTTAAAGCTTCTGTTTCCTTATTTATTTTCACTTTGGATGATCTGTCCATTGGTGTAAGTGAGGTGTTAAAGTCCCCCACTATTATTGTGTTACTGTCAATTTCCTCTTTTAGAGCTGTTAGCAATTGCCTTATGTATTGAGGTGCTCCTATGTTGGGTGCATATATATTTATAATTGTTATATCTTCTTCTTGGATTGATCCCTTGATCATTATGTAGTGTCCTTCCTTGTCTCTTGTAACATTCTTTATTTTAAAGTCTATTTTATCTGATATGAGTATAGCTACTCCAGCTTTCTTTTCATTTCCATTTGCATGGAATATCTTTTTCCATCCCCTCACTTTCAGTCTGTATGTGTCCCTAGGTCTAAAGTGGGTCTCTTGTAGACAGCATATATATGGGTCTTGTTTTTGTATCCATTCAGCAAGCCTGTGTCTTTTGGTTGGAGCATTTAATCCATTCACGTTTAAGGTAATTATCGATACGTATGTTCCTATGACCATTTTCTTAATTGTTTTGGGTTTGTTTTTGTAGGTCCTTTTCTTCTCTTGTGTTTCCCACTAAGAGAAGTTCCTTTAGCATTTGTTGTAGAGCTGGTTTGGTGGTGCTGAATTCTCTTAGGTTTTGCTTGTCTGTAAAGCTTTTGATGTCTCCATCAAATCTAAATGAGATCCTTGCCGGGTAGAGTAATCTTGGTTGTAGGTTCTTCCCTTTCATCACTTTAAGTATATCATGCCACTCCCTTCTGGCTTGTAGAGTTTCTGCTGAGAAATCAGCTGTTAACCTTATGGGAGTTCCCTTGTATGTTATTTGTCACTTTTCCCTTGCTGCTTTCAATAATTTTTCTTTGTCTTTGATTTTTGCCAATTTGATTACTCTGTGTCTTGGCGTGTTTCTCCTTGGGTTTATCCTGTATTGGACTCTTTGCGCTTCCTGGACTTGGGTGGCTCTTTCCTTTCCCGTGTTAGGGAAGTTTTTGACTATTATCCCTTCAAATATTTTCTCGGGTCCTTTCTCTCTCTCTTCTCCTTCTGAGGACCCCTATAATGCGAATGTTGTTGCGTTTAATGTTGTCCCAGAGGTCTCTTAGGCTGTCTTCATTTCTTTTCATTCTTTTTTCTTTATTCTGTTCCACAGCAGTGAATTCCACCATTCTGTCTTCCAGGTCACTTATGCATTCTTCTGCCTCAGTTATTCTGCTATTGATTCCTTCTAGTGTAGTTTTCATTTCAGTTATTGTATTGTTCATCTCTGTTTGTTCTTTAATTCTTCTAGGTGTTTGTTCTTTAATTCTTCTAGGTCTTTGTTAAACATTTCTTGCATCTTCTCGATCTTTGCCTCTGTTCTTTTTCCGAGTTCCTCGATCATCTTCACTATCATTATTCTGAATTCTTTTTCTGGAAGGTTTCCTACCTCCACTTCATTTAGTTGTTTTTCTGAGGTTTTATCTTGTTCCTTCATCTGGTGCATAGCCCTCTGCCTTTTCATCTTGTCTATCTTTCTGTGAATGTGGTTTTTTTTCTCCTTTCTTTTTAGTTGTCCTGACATTTAGAAAAGTTTATACTTTGGTCTAGTGATTAATTTTAGGTATCTTATTTTTTCTAGTTGTTTATTGCTAATGTATAGAAATGTTATTGATTTTTATAAGTTGATTTTGTACCTGGCAACCTTGCTGAACTGTTTTTAATTCTAATAGTATGTCAGTTGAATCTGTTGGTTTTATCTCTTCTCTTCCAGTCCTTACACGTCTCATTTCTTTTTCTCCCTTTATAGTATTAAACAAGACTTCCAGTTCTATGTTAAACAGTAGTTGGTGAGAGTAAGTATCTAGTCTTGTTCTTAATCTTCAAGGAGATGCATCTTAAGTTTCTCCATTTACTGCAAAATATGCTGTATAATTTTGGTATGTAACCTTCACCAAGTTAAGAAATTTGCCTTCTATTCGTATTTTTTAAAGAGTTTTCATCATAAGTAGGCATGTAACATACTTTTTCTACATTAATTGAGATACTCATACGATTATTCTCCCTTAGTCTATTCATGTGGTAAATTACATTGATAGATTTTTCTGAGTTTGAATGCATTCTCCTTGCATTCTTGGAATTAACTCCATTTGATTGTGATGTATTTTTAAAATACTGTTGGATTCCATTAGCTAATATTTTATTTAAGATTTATGCATCTATATTCATAAGTGAAATGAGCCTATAATTTTCTTTAATTGTCCTTATCTGTTTTTAAAATCAAGACTTCAGGATTTTACTAGACAAATAAAATGAGCTAGGCAGCTTTCTCTCCTTTTCTATTTTCTAGAATAACTTATATAAGAAGAGAAGTAACTCCTGAGAGTCCCGCACACTATACCTGTAAATCCATCTGGGCCTGGATTTGGGGGGAAGGGATGTCCTTACCTACCATTTCAGTTTCATTAATGCCTAGTGGTCTATTCAAGTTCTCTACTTCCTATGCCATTTTTATCATTTTATATTTTTCTAGGAAAAAAACTTTACCTAGATCTTTCCAATTATTTCTGTATAGTTCCTAGCAGTCAGGTTTCTGGCTTGAGTACTTGGTGGTGCCTTCACAGAGAGGGGGGGCACAAGAGGAGCAGCATGTCTGTCATTTGGGGGCCAGAGGAAGTTTGGCTACCTCTACACTTTCAGCAAATCAATGGCTATATGTGATTCTCAGTTGCTTTGGATATTTGTGATTATGTATGAATGTGCACACTTCTATAAAGGTGTGTTTTTATACATGATGCTCTGGTGTGTTTCTGTTTATATGAAAATGTCAGGCTGAAAAAGAACAATTTTTCTGTGTAGTTATTTTTCTGTATCTGTTTGCATGGGTCCGTGAGCTGTGATGGGGGTATTTCCATGGTTCTGTCAATGTCCCTGTGTACATCAGCATCTCTGCCAGCTGGTAATTCATTCTGTGTGCTTTTCCATGTCTTGGAGTGTCTGCAACTGTGAGGGTTCTTGATTCTATGTGTATCTTTATGTCTCTGCACATGTCTTCATCTCTGAGGGTGGGGGATTATGTATGCATCTCTGTGTTTTACTGTAGAAATATATGCATGCAGTGCACATGCTACGTGGCAAGTTCAGACTCTCCAAGTCTGGAAGAAACATTACAACAGGAAATGCTCTGGATTCCAGCTTCCGGATGGAATTTCACTCAGAAAAATACCCCTTCCTGGTCCTCCCAATAACTGCAGCATTCTTTGTCTTTCTTGAAGAGGCTGAGTTGAGGGGGTTTATGCTAACCTTGACCTCAGAGGCCACGTCTTTCAGGAGGATTTGGCAGAGCCATGAAATTCCACACCCTGCCACTTGCCTCTTGCCAGGCCTACTGCTTCCTCCTAAACCCTTTTATAGCTCCACATTATCTACCAGACCAATTCCAATCTAAATTGTCCAGAGAGGCCAGAAGAAGACACAGGGAGATGAGAAAGAAACAGAATAAGATTTTTATAAAGAAATAGATAAACAAAGATAGATATGGGAACAGGGGGATAGAGAAATGAGAACAAGGAGATAAAGAGACAGAGACCAAGAAATAGGTCCTGAATGGTAGGAACAGATAGTCAGAAATGGTGATAAAGAAGCAAAGAAGGTTGGGGACAGAGAGATGTACAGACAGATGGAATGGGCAGGGTAGAAAAAGAGGGACTGACAGAAATGAGGCTGGAATGTAGGGAGAGAGAGAGATGGGGACAGAGACACAGAGATTGGGGTCAGAAAGGCAGTTACATAAAACATGAGGATAGAGACACAGAGTTGATAACAGCCAGGTGGATAGAGAGAGACACAGAGATGATAACAGCCAGGTAGATAAAGAGAGTGACTGGGATTAGATAGACAAAGATAGAAATGGAGTTGGTGTTGAGGAGGAGGAGGAAGAGGTTGATGATATAGAAGCTAATATTTTTTTAATTGAAGTATAGTTGATTTACAATGTTTCAGGTGTACAGCAAAGTGATTCAATTATATATATATATGTAAATATATAGGTATATATAGTCTTTTCATATTCTTTTCCATTATAGGTTATTACAAGATATTGAATACAATTCCCTGTGCTATAGTAGGTCCTTGTTATTTATTTTTAGGAGCTAATATTTTTGAGCATTTGTTATATTTGAGGCATGGTTCTACAAGCTGTACATGTGTTAGTTCATTTAATGCTCTTGGTAACACTGCAGCAGGTACTGTTATCAGCCCTGTTTTACAGATGAGGACACTGAGGCACAGCAAGTCAGCAGCACAACTAGGATTGGAATCCAAACAGTCTAACACCAGAGGCCATACTCTTGACTACTCTGTCAGTGACAGAGAGATAGAGACAGACAGGGATCTGGGGACAAGACAGCAAACAGATGAAACACACATAGGGACAGAAAGATGGAAACAAGAGGCAGGCACATGAGGAGAGCCACCCAGCAAGAGAGATGGTAACAGAGGTAGAAAAGGGGTGATAGATGAGGAGAGACTCAAAGAGGGAAACAAGGGCAAGAAGACCAACATAGGGGTATGTGTGTGAGAGAGAAACAAAGAGAATGTAAATGTTAGTTGTGAGGGGGTGTGAGGCTGGGGTGAAGACAGAGACTGGAACAGAAAGGTGAGAATAGAAATAGAGAAAGATAGGTGGGGAACAGAGACAGATGAATGCAGCAACATAAATAGAAAGATGAGAACTGGGAGACAGCCAGAGATAAGATAAATAAGTACAGAGTGATGGAGACAGAGGGGTGGACAGAAAAGAGGCCAAGGAGCCAAAGGAAATTGAAAGAGAAACAGAAAAGACAGAAATTTTGGAACACAAATTCAGAAACAGATGAGGTAGGGTAATATGGTATTATATATGTGAGGATGGAGACACAGACCAAGAGGAGAACCATAAGTTAGATGGGGACAGGATGGAGACAAGGCAACCCCCAACAGAGGCAATGGAGAGAGAGTGAGAGCAAGAGCAAGAAGGGGAGAGATTGAGAGAGAATAGGAGAGATAGGAAAGAGAAACCACCAGAGAGATGTAAACAGAAAGACGAGAGAGCAAAATAAGAGAAATGGGAGACATCTGAAAGGTGGTGACAGTGATGGTGAACTGGGTTGACAGTAAAAAATAAAAGAAATAGAGGCACAGTATGAAGTAATTTTGATTCAACAACCACTCACAAGTCTCGGATATATCAGGGCTGGCACTGGGCTGTGTGGTACCCAATAGGCTGTGAGCTCAGGAAGGCAGGGACTGGCCCTTTGTTATGCAATACTGTATCCTCCACCTACAGTATACTCCCAATCATGTGGAGGGCTACCATTTATTAAACATTAGGTACTGGGGACTGTGCATGCGTTTCATGGATTATGTTATTGAATCCTCACAACTCTGATGTAGTAGGTATTATTATCATCCCCTGTTTACAGATGGGGAAACAGACTTAGAGCAATGAGTAACTTACCCAGGGTCACACAGAGGAGCTAGGAGTGAAGCCCCAGCCTGGACCAATGGTGAGAGTATGTCATGAACCAAGGATTAGGATGAACCCTGTTCTTTCTGTACACCCAAGGTGCAAAAAATCAAATTCCAGTCTGCCTGCCTCCAAGGCCTACATGTCTGACCACCATGCCACACTGCTCCAGTGAAGACTCACTCACAGACTGATGGAAGACTGCTGAACCAAGGTAAGTGTGTCCTGACTCCTTACACTCTGGAGCTCCCTCTATCTAGCGAAGGAGGATGACCTGGCTACCTCAGAGAGAGTGAGAAAAGTCCTGTGAGTGACAGGAATAAAGCCCTGTGGGAGAACCTCGGCCAGGGAAAATCAGAGAATGCTTCCTGGAGGAGAAAGTAGTTCAAAGAGGCCAAAGACAGATTTACAGAGAGGTCAGTGAAGCTTCAGGGTCCCTCATTTGTCTCTTGCAAGGCCCTGCTTAACAATCAGCGAAAAATCAAAGAGTACTGAAGATGTGTATTCTTCACTCTATAAGAAAATTGAAATGCCCTGACATCTTACAGCTCATATATGAAAGAAACTAAACAGGTTTTCCCAAATTTGACAATAGTCCTAAAAATGTACATTATTGTAAAGCTGAAACTTTTCTAAACTATCAATAGTAAAAAATTTCTATCAACCATGCTATTAAGAAAGACTGACTAATATTTCTATTCTCTCTACAGAAAAATGATCTTATCTCATGCTTCAGTGACAAAATAAAAGCCATCAGACATGGGAGAATTGTTCCAGGACCTTCATCTTCCCACCACTGAATCCCTAAACCTCCCAGTATCTGTGTTCATCTTTTGTTTCATTCCTTCCTGTTACAATGAAGGGCCTGAGGACCTCTCCTTCTCTCTGAGGCCCAGTGCCCCAGACCCCAGCCCCTCCTTTCCCTTCCATTATTCCCTTTCTCTTCTGTGTTCCCGTCCGGTCCCTCTCTATGGTCTCTGGGTCTTTCCCAGCAGCAAACAAGTATAGTCTAGTATCTCCCATCTTAGAAAAATCATTCTTTGCCCCTCCTCCTACCATCACCTTAACTCTCTGGGCTCTGTTCCCATTCACAGCCATGTTTCACAAGGAAATTGCCTACACACCTAGCTCCACTTTAGCAGGATAGGGGGCAGTGTTTTATTCCCTCTGACCTCAGGGAGGGTCCTGTAACAATCTACCCTCCCACCAGCACTCTATCCAATTATTCCTGCTTTTCAAATTTTATTTATTTTTCATGATAATACATTATAAATTTTATAATATACATATCTGTACAGTTTGAATAAATTATAAAACAAATACCTATGTACCTGTACCCATCACCCAGCTTCAAAAACAAATCATTTCTGAATGACAAAACCCGCCATGTAGCCCTCCCCAGTCACATCTCCTTCCCCTCCCTGAGGTAACCAGTGTCATTTTTCATGCCTTGCTTTTTTGTATGGTTTTACAACATATTACTGCATCCATATATTGTATAATTTTGAATGTTCAACTTTATATAAACATATTCTTTCATGACTTTTTTGAATCAGTATTAGGTTTCCTGAGTTTTATCCATGTTGATACATGTAGCTGGAGTTCATTCATTTATTTAATTATAATATTCCATTGTATAAATATGTCTCAATTTATTCATCTTATTTTCTTGTTTCTGTTTCTTGCTGTTTCAAACAGGCTTTGGTGAACACTCTTGTAGTGTCTCCCAGTACACACATGAGGATTTCTCTAGGGGAGCGATTCTCAAACTTTCTGGTCTCAGGACTTCCTTTACATTCTTAAAAATCACTGCAGACCCTAAAAAGCTTTGGCGTATGTGGGTTATACCAACTGATACTTGCTGTATTAGAAATTAAAACTGAGAAAGCTTAAATATATTAATTTTAAAATAATAAGCTAGTTACATTTAACAAAAGTAACATTTTTATGAAAAAAACTATATTTTCCAAAACAAAATATAGTGAGAAGAGTGGCATTGTTTTACATTTTTGCAAATCTCTTTACTGTATGGCTTAATAGAAGACAGCTGGATTCTCATATCTGCTTCTGCATTTAATCTGTTGTGATATTACATGTCATGTAGCCTCTGGAAAACTCCACTCTACATACTTGAGAGAATGAGAGTAAAAGAAGCAAATAACATCTTTCTAGTATTATGGTTTTGGCTCCCCCAACCCCCATCCCTGCCCTCAGGATCCCCAGACCACATTGTGGGAACTACCGCTTTGGGATAGACACCTAAAATTGCTGGACCTAGAGTATGTGCATAGTTCAGCTTTACTAGAAAATGGCCAACATTTTCTAGAGTGGTTGTATCAGTTTACACTCCTACCAATGGTGTATCCATTCACTCTTCATCCACTCTGGTTTTCACCCCACCACTCCTCCAAAACTACTTATATCAAGGTCACTACCAACACCCATATTGCCGTATCCAATGGACCCTTTTCAATCCTCATTTTAGTTGACTTCTCAGCACTCTTAAAACATCCCTGACACATCGCTAGTTATGTCCCTAGCTCTTTACCTCTTTTCAGTCTCTTTGCCACCTCCTACTCCTTCATCCAACCTCTAAACTTGAAATTTCTCAGAGCTCAGTCATGGATCCTCTTCCTTTCTCTTTCTTCTGTCTCAGACTGACTTCTTCTCTCGTGGTTTTTTAATGCTATTTCTATACTGCCAACTCTCATTTATATCTGAAACCAGACCTCTCTGAGATGTACAATATATACCACTATCTGCTTGACTTCTTCATTTGGCTATTTCAAGGGCATGTAAAACTGAACTCTTGATCTTCCCCTGAAAACCTGTTCCTCTTTTCTGTCTTCCTCATCTCGATGAATGACCTGGCCTCACATCACCAGGTCCCTGGGAGGTATCCTTGATTCCTCCCTCTCCCACCCGAAAGCCACCACACCAAGCCCTTTCAATTCTAAATATCTTTCAAATCCACCTCTCTTCATCTCCACCTCTGCCACCTTAGTCCACTCACCGTCATTTCTGATTGCAGTAGACTCCTAATCTTGTCCACCTCCAATCCAATCCACAACAGCCAAAGTAATCTCTTTAAACATTAACTATACCATGTCAATTCCAAGCTTAAAACCTTTCAATGTAGTGTATTTCAGCATTTGGGGGATAGGAAGTATCTACAAAAGAGATACTATTTCATCATGATCATATATGATGCAAACTGAGACATGCTTACCCCTCCTACATAATCCTATGATACGTTCTGATATTTTCTATTCTTTTCTCAAATTGATTTCAGTACCTTCTGCAGTTTGACCCACATTTAAAAGCACTGCTTCAGGGCTTCCCTGGTGGCGCAGTGGTTGGGAATCTGCCTGCCAGTGCAGGGGACACGGGTTCAAGCCCTGGTCCGGGAGGATCCCACAAGCCATGGAGCGGCTGGGCCTGCATGCCACAACTACTGAGCCTGCGTGCCATAACTGCTGGGGCTCGTACACCTGGAGCCCGTGCTCCTCAACAAGAGAAGCCACTGCAATGAGGAGCCCGTGCTCCTCAACGGGAGAGGCCACTGCAATGAGAGGCCCGTGCACCGCGGCGGAGGGTGGCCCCCGCTCGCCGCAACTACAGAGGGGCCACGCGCAGCAGGGGGGACCCAACGCAGCCAAAAGTAAATAAATAAATAATTTTTAAAAAAACCACTGCTTCAGTACCTTTTTATTGCTCATAGAATAAGATCTATTCTCCTTACCATGGCCTATAAAGCCCAACATAAGCTAGCTTCTGCCTGCCTACCTCCTCAACCTCACATCCCATACCTCTTGCCCTCAGCTTACTGTGCTCCAGCCACACTGGCCTTCCTGCAGTACCTAAGTATACCCTTTCCCTTTCTTCCCAGGGCCTTCTCACTTGCCGTGGCCTCTGCCTGAGACACTTTTGCCTCCACTCTTCATCAGCTAACTCCCATTCCTTTACTCACCTTAAATATTGGCCTTGCCTGAATCTCAGGCTAAATTGCCCCCACCTGTTATTCTCTTTCCTATCACCCTGTTCCAACTCTTTATAGCCTTATCACAATTTGTAATTTTGTGTGTTTATATGTTGTAATTATGTATTTGTTTACCTCAAGTCCTCTCCAGCACCAGACTGAAATTCTGAGGGCTGAGTTTGTTTTCCATGATCTTGTTCATGTCTGTCTTATTCACCACTGCATAAGTAGTGCCTCATATGGTGCCTGGCCCAAAGTGTGTGCTCAAAAGGCATTCATCAAATGAGCAGAGATCTGAAGAACAAATGAAATGGAACTGGGGAGATGTGGACAGAATTTCTTGCAGATGCAACAGCATATGCAAAGACTCCAAAGCTAGACAGACTAAGGAACAGTCTAATAATTTCAGCTTTGACTCAAGCATGGAGTCTGGAAAGGCTGGTGGCAGTCAAATCATGAAGAGCCCAGCTTAACTTTGCCTGTTGAGGAAGGTAGTTTTCCTTTTGAGCAAGTGGGGGACTCATTGAAGGGTTCTAAACGTGAGAGTGATATGATTTTGGTTTACCTTTTCAAAAGATCATACTGCCTACAGTGAAGAGACTAGATTCCAGGGAATACGACTGAAACAGGGAGGTTGTGACAGTATTCAGGTTAGAAATGGTGCTGGCCTAGATTAGGGTAGTAGCAGCAGAAATAAAAGAGACTACGTAAATAAATTTGGGAGATATTCAGGAGATAAAAAATGACGGGACTTGGTGATTGCATGGGAGTGGAGGAGAAAGAAGAGGGGTATAGCTCAGGTTTCTGCCTTGACTGGGGTCATTCGCTAAGGTAAGGCACAAAGAAGGACAAAAAGGCTGGGAGGAGGATACCTTGAGTTGGAGAGAAGCTGAGGCTTTAGGTGTCTCCAGGGTATTCAGGCAGAGCTATCTGTCTATTAACCCATTGAATGCATAGGTCAGGAGAAGTACCTGGACTTGTATCAATTTGGGAGTCATCAGCAAAGAAATGATAGTTGAAACCATGAGAATGAATGTAATAATCATAGGAAAGAGCAGAGAGAGAGAAGAGAGCTCAGGCCAAAACCTAAAGAGCACCAGCATTTAAGAGTTGGACAAGGAGTCTGGAAAGTAAAAAGGAGTTACCAAGGAAGCAGGAGAAAACTGAGAGTGTGGTGTCATGGAAGTGGTTTAAGGAGGAGGGAGTGGTCACTAGTGCCAAATGCTACCAAGAAGTCAGGTAAGATAACCTCTGAATAGATTCTATTGGATTTAGTGACATGGGCCATGGCAGACCTTGATAAGAGAGCAGTATCAGGCAAATAGTAGAGGCAGATTGGAGTGGGTTGAAAGATAAGTGGGAAGTGGGAAAATTAAGACAGTTAAGTGTAGGCGACTCTTGAGACGTTTATAGAGGGAAGAGAGGGAGGTGGTTGGAGAGGGAGATTTTTTGGTAATTTTTAGATGGAAGAGACCTGAGTATGTTTAAATGCTGTTGGGAAGGAACAAGGGACAGATTCTGTAGGTTTGGTGGCAAGAAGGAAAGAACTTCCTTTTTGATGACTTCTGTTTACTCTGTGAAGTACGAGGTGGGGTCATCTGCTGAGGGTCAGGGGACAGATGGAGAAGTTGGGGGTTTGAGGAAAAGGGAGGTTAGAAAATGGCTGTTGCAGAGCATGAGAGAGAAGGCTGCCCGGGAATGCATAGTAGGGTTGTGGGTCAGCACCAAGGGCCTGGTAGAAGCTGGGGACCATGAGTTTATAGTGGCACAAATCTGTGAGGTTGAATAGTTTTCTCCAGCAGTGTTAAGCTGCCTGGGCACAGGCATGGAAAAGGCGGACAGTTGGACTGATTCAAGGTTGGAATGTTGCCAGGCAGATGCGACAATCCTGGGAACTGAGGCTATTGGCCAAAGAGTGGCGAAGTAAAGAACCATGAGGTCTGGTCTGAGCTGCGTGAAGAGTATCAAAGGCAAGTCCCCTATGAGCCAAGCTCTAGGGAAACTTTGGAACATGTGGAAAGGTTGCTGGAAAAGAGATTGAACGATGAGCAGAGGGAGGCAGAACTGAGATGGAACAGAAAGGCAGATTTGGGGGTTTGAGCCCGTAGACTTGACTGTGCGGGACCAGGGGGAGATGGGGAGGACAGGCTGAGGGGGAATTTTTAAGAAGGAGGGCCTTGAAGGCGGTCGCAGCGAGAATTGAGGCCGGCCGAAATGAGGAGGCGTGGCCAGGCGCAAATCCCGGGCGAGGGGGCGGGGCCCGGGCAACTGGGTCCCAGCGCCGCTGTGGCTGCGGCTGCCTCAGCGACTGCTCCCGCCTCCCCACCCCCCTTCCCCGGGCTCCTTCCCGCCCGCCGCCGCGGAGACCCAGGCCGAGGCTGGGGAGGACGGCGAAGCCGGGCCCAGGCTGTTCCCCTGCCCCCGCCGCTGGAGCATCGTCAGGAGGCATTGGCTGAGGGGGAAACCCCCAGCCCGAGCGCGCGGCGTACACGCGCGCCCCCCGCCACCGCCATCCTCTCCTCCCTCCCTCCCTCCCCTTCCCTCTCCTCTCCTCCCCTCCGCCCCCCAGCCTCCGCTGCGGCGGGAGGAAGAACCTTTTCCGACCAGCCAGGAGAGCCCAGATCGATTCCCATCTGGGGAGAAAGAAGAGAACACGCACTCGGAACAGACCGGCCGCTCGCCCCGGGGCCACGGAAGTGGTTCGCCGCTCACGAGAGAGCCCGCGCCGAGCGCTACCCCCCGACCCTCACCCAGCCGCTGCCGCATAGACAGCGCTCCCCAGCGGGCCCCCGGCCCCGCCGAGCCCACTCCCCGCGCGGGGCCCGGGCCGGCGATGCCTGGCACCGCAGCGGCGGTGGCCGCGGCTGCTGCTGGTACTGCCACCGCTGCCACGGCTGCTGGCCCGGGCCCGGGCCGGGGGCTCGAGTCTCCGCAGTGGGGCTGAGCCCGCAGCCCCGCCCCCCGAGCCTGAGGCCGCTGCTCCGCCGGGCGCCGGGCCTCCTCCGCCCGCGCCTACGCCCCAGGAGCTGGAGCCAAGCGGGGAGCCTGGGCCCCGCGCCCAGGCCCGGACCATGCACGGCCACCGAGCCCCGGGGGGCGCCGGGCCTTCCGAGCCCGAACACCCAACCGCGAACTCCCCCAGCGCCGCGCCACCGGCCTATGCCGACTCGGACCCTGGAGCCTCGGAGCCTGGACTGCCGGTGCCCAGGGGATCAGGCTCGGCTCTCGGAAGCCTCTTGGATCCCCAGTTTGCCGGACCCTCGGACGCCAGTCTGGGCGTCGCTCCAGGCCCCCGGGTCTTGCCCTGCGGCCCCAGTCCACAGCACCACCGGGCCCTGCGCTTCTCCTACCACCTGGAGGGCTCGCAACCCCGGCCTGGTGAGTGACCGAGAAAGCATGGGAGCCCGAGCCATGGGCCTGGGAGCGGGTTCTTGTTCTCGGGCCCTTTAAGCCCCACCTCTGGGCCGGCCCGCTCACCCCAGCCCTTCGTCTCTTCTCAACCCGCAACCCCTTCCCTCGCTCCTCGGCCTTCGTCTAATTCTTTCAACCCCTGTCCCCCCCCTCAACCCTTCCGACCCTCTTCTCTTCCATCTGCTGAGGCTAATGGGAGAGGGAGCACTCTAAGAAAAAGGGGCTGGATTGCAAGGCAGTAAGGGGGGTTTGTTTGGGGGAATGGGAGAAAAGGAGTCTCCCATTTGCCAAGCGCCTACATTGTGCCAGGCACTGGGTGCTTTACATGGGTTTTCATTTCATCTTCAGGAGCCTCCTGTGAAGTAAGTATCATTAGCCCCACTTTGTAGGGGAGGAAACTGAGGCTCAAAGAAATTAAGTAAGTTGCCCAAGGTCACACAGCTAGTATAGAGACAGGATTCCAAACCAGATCTATTTGAGTCCAAAGTCTATGATCTTTCTGCTTCCCAAACTGAGGCTGGAGACCATGAAAGTAAAGCCAAGCCTTCTGCTTATGTGATTTTCTCCTGTACTGTTCAGCAGCTCTAGAGTATGAGTGGAAAAAAAAAAAGAGGGATGGTGGATTGATCCAAGGTTGGGGTTTTGCCAGGTGTATGTGGCAGGAGGACAAGGGAAGGAGGGAGTAGAAGGTGCTGATGAGAGAGAAAGGTGGAAGAGGTGGGCCTTGGGGGTCAAGTTGGAGGGAAGGGCTGGAGGGGCTGGTAGGTAGGGAGACAGCAGAAAGGTGGTGATGGGGGGAGGCAGAAGCCAGTTGTAGCAGAGCTGCAGAGGTGCAGGGCTATAAGGTTGTTTGTGAGGCGAAGTCAGGATGCTTGAACTTGGATTTGCAGAGGTGGAGCAGCTCTAGGTCAGGCTGGGGCCACAGACCACTGCCTGGAGAGACCTTTGCACTGCACAGAACTGAGTGCCTGAGGAGTCCAGCAGGGCCTCCCCCGTCTGGGGACATCCCATGTGGACCTGAGCCCAGGAGCCATGGAGGAAGAGCAGTATCTTCCACTGGGCAACACTTGAAGTAGCTGTTGAGCCTCTGGGACCTCCCAGGGTCCACATCCCAGGCTTCTCAGGTTTGGGGGGACTGTGGCCCAGCACCAGGTAGCATTAGTAAAGCATAAAAGTATGGGTAACATGTGCCCCTTGCTGCTCTTGTGACCTTGGGCTAGTTGTGGAACCTCTGGGAGTTCTCAGGGGCTCCCTCGGTGTGGGCTGGAGATAACCAGCTGACAACAGGCCTTTAACACCCTGCCCTGCATGTTGCTCCTGCTGACTTTCCAAACTCCCCTTGACAGACACTGTGTGGAGAAGGTTACTCACCCACTTTACTGCAGCACCTTCTTTCAGATCCCAAAACATGCCACAAGCACTCCCACCTCAGGGCTTTTGCATCTGCTTTTCCCTCTGCCTGGCAGCTCTTCCCCCTGCTCTCTACCTGGCTTGTTTCTTATCTTTCAGGTCTCAGCTCAGATGTCACCTCCTCTGAGAGACCTTCCCTGATCACTTTAGGTAGGGGCCCTTGTGGGTCTCCATCGAAATTGCCAGTGCACTTCCATCTTTGCACTTAGTACATATGCAGTTATCTTATTCTATGTGTCTACTTATTTATTGCCTGTCTCCCTCAACTAGAATGTGAGCTCCTTGAGGGCAAGGGGATTATATCTGTTTTGTTCACCGTTGTATCCCCAGCAACTAGCATAGTGCCTAGCACACAGTAGGTGCTCAATAAATCCTTGAACAAATGCCTGAACAGATACAAAGGGACCACATAGTAGGCCCTCAGTAACCATTGTCTAAGAGAAGGACAACTGAGCTCCTGCCCTCCAGATACTCTTGGTATGGGAGTCAGTAGCTGGGCAGCATCTAGGCTTCTGGTCTCTGGCCTCTGATCAATACACAGCAGTGATTCTTCCCACCCCATCAGTCCTTCCAAATTACAATCAAAATACCCATCCTGAACCACTCCCCTCCTCCCCCCAAAAAGCAGCACAAAGTTCCTACGATCCTTTTTCCCAATGAAGTCCCTGCCTCTCTAATTGATGGGTGTCTTTTTCTTTCTTTCACTTCAAGTTGAGGAGTGGGAATAAGAAGGGTGTCAGGGAAGGACCTGGCCTCCCATCCAACCATTCTTAACTGACTCACTGTGGAACCCCGGGTGAGTGACTTCCCTTCTCTGAGCCTCAATTTCCTCATCTAGAGAATGCCATGAGAAGTCTATGAGATACTGGTTGCAAAGCCTGCAGAATGAAATAAAATTTAAAAAAAAATAAGAGAAAAACCTTCTGAAGAAGAGGCGGAGGAATTACTCAGGCCCTGGCAAGACAAGCGCTGGGCCATGTGATTCACAGCAGCATGGGGCGTGAGATCCCGCCTCCCCCACTGCCCTTCCAGCCCAGGGGTAGGCACAAGTGACTTGCTTCTCTCTCCACAGGACTTGCCTATAATTGGCCCAAAGAGGGCAGGGTTGGTAGTTGTAGGGTGTGTGTGTGTGTGTGTGTGTGTGTGTGTGAGTGAGAGAGAGAGAGATAGAGGGAGAGCGTCAATTAAAGGGTTGAAACATTTTCGTCCACATGTTAAGATTTCCGTGTGCCTCCCCGCTTCCTCCCACAGACTGCTGAGGCCTTTATAGAATCACCATCCTTAGGGGCAGTGGCCCATCCTGGTGGGCGGGATGGTTTTTAAAATAATATATCTTATCCATGTGAAAGCTTTGAATTGCTTCAAAGTGCTTTCTCTTTTAGTTACCCTGATTCCTAGTGGGGGGTTGGTTGATTGTTTTTATGCCCATTTCCCAGTTTGATAAAACCTAAGGCCTTATTGGGTTACTGAGATAACTAAACTTCTCTGAGATACCAGAGAGGGCTTTGAGAGAGTCAGAAAGGAGTTCCCAGGTGTAGGTTTGCTCATAGAGATTTGGGGGGAGCCCTGCCCTCTTCCTCAGCTTTGGGAATATCTTTCCAGATGCTGATTGGGGGATAGCTTGGGACTTGACCCTAGCTCAGTCAAAGGAGTTGCACCTGGTGTTAAAGCCTTTTCGTGGGTAGTGGAAGGACTCAGCCTGTTGAGGGGGGCAGCATGAGGGGCTGGCTCCTGATTTGGAGCCTGGGCCATCATCTGACACTCTAAGAGTAAGAATTGGAGCTGGAAAGGCCCCTAGTCACCGTCTGGTCCTGGGCTTCCTAAACTGGATGAACATCAGAATCCCCCTTGTTGACTTTGAAAAAATAAATGTGATTCCCAGACTCTACCTCAAAGCTCCAGGATCTTAGGGTTGCAACCCGGGAATCTATTTTGAAAGCTCCTCAGGTGATTCTGATGTATAGCCTATAGTGGGAACCATCCTTGAGCTGGGACAGTGGAGACTCTGAGAGGGAGTTTAGCTGGGGTCCTACAGTGAGTCAGCATCATTAGGATACCACATCAGCCTCCACTCTGAGGCCCTCTCCCCAGGGCCTTGTGTGGGCCTCCCACCATAACTCTCAACCCTGAAGGGAGGCATGGGATCTAAGCTAAAGGGAGTGAGTCAACCTCTCACCCACATACGCACAAACACTGGCAGCCTCAGTTTACCCTTTATGCCTAGCTCTTATGTATGGCTGCCATTTGGCAGTTTAAGCTGGAAGGCAGTTACAGTTTTGGGACTCTAGGCAGAGGAAACGCTGGCATCAGCAGCACCCAGCACAGGGCCTGGCCCAAAGGAAGGGCTCTAGAGGGGTGCCAGCAAGGTTTGCAGAGCTAGGAGGAACATAGAGAGCAATTCAGGTAGGAAGTTCAGTGGGAGCAAAGGCACTGAGACATGAGGCATCCTCGGACAGGGGCTGGTATGGGGAGAAGTAGAGAGATAAGGCTGGCGAAGGGACTTTATCCTGAGGGCAAAAGGGAACCTTTGAAGGGGAATGATGTGCTCAGATATGGGTGTTTGAGAAATCCCCACGGCTGTATGTGGAGAGTGGATGGTAGGGGCACAAGAGTGGGGTCAGAGACCGGCAGGTAGGGGTCGCAGTCATCCCAGCAAGAGGTGATAGTAGCTTGGGTTAGAGTGATGGCAGGTGAGGAAGGTAAGATCTGAGAGATATTTTGGTGCTAACATGGACAGATCTTGGTGGTGGCTTGGACGTAGAGGCCGAGGAAGAAGGAAAAGTCCAGGATGAGTCTGGGTTGTTTTCTGAAACCAACTACGGTGACCTGGTGGATGCTGGTGGGGCCACCTACTTGCAAGAGAAGGAGCAGGTTTGGGGGGAGATACTGATGTACATTTGAAACCTGTTGCATTTGAGAGGCCTGGGGGGACATCCGGGTGGCGAGCGGGGGCTACTCTTCATTGTGGTGCGCGGGCTTCTCGTTGCTCTGGCTTCTCTGGTTGCAGAGCACGGGCTCTAGGGTGCATGGGCTTCAGTAGTTGTGGCTCGCCAGCTCAGTAGTTGTGGCTCGCAGGCTCTAGAGCGCAGGCTCAGTAGTTGTGGCTCACGGGCTCAGTTGCTCTGCGGCATGTGGGATCTTCCTGGACCAGGGCTCGAACCCGTGTCCCCTGCATTGGCAGGTGGATTCTTAACCACTGCACCAACAGGGAAGCCCCAGTCCCATCCTTGAAGACATAGATAGTGAGGTCAGCAGAGTCACCCAAACTTTGCCTTAGAAATGTCATTTGGGGGTGGGGTAGGGGGAGGAGCAGTTTTTAAAGTATATTTGCATAAAGCTGAGACCCATTTCACATATACCCAGGGTAGTGGCTGCTGCGAAGAACGGAGGGAGTACTCCTGAAAAGCAAATCAAACATTGGTGAAGTAAATTCCTGTGGCTCCCTCCGTGTTTTCCCTGTTGAGGGCATCCTGAGAGGCCATAGAGGGAGGTTGCTCACGGAAAGGAGAAGAGGGGACTCATGACAGGAGGGGGTGGTGGGCTCTGCTGGTGATTTTTGGAGAGCAGCAGTTTGAAATTCCAGGGGAGTGTCTGGGAAAAGACCCAGATTTGGTTTCTAGTCAGCTGGGGCCTCCCAAACAAACACAACGAAGTGTAAAGACTGGGTAGCTGCAAAAAGGACTTCTCCAGACAGGACTAAAAGAATTGAAGTTTCCAGTTGCAGATGGTTGGCACCCCCATTCCTCGGCCCTTTCACGTGCCTCTGCCCCTAGGGGACAGCCTGGCTGGGGCTACTTGCTCCTTCAAGGGTGAGCGGCAGCTACCAGTGCCCCAGACAGATGCCAACCATGGCATTCTGGGGACCAGTTAGCTAAATGCCTTAGGCAGATGTGGAGCTGGCCAGACGCTGGCTGGGTGGGGCTAGGACCTGTCTGGAATGAGGACAGGAAGTGCACTCTGCCGTTGCCCAGCCCGGAAGTGTTAAGTGCCCTCATCTGGAGAAAGCAGACATCCTTGGAGCAGTGAGTCCAGCCTCTCCAGGCTCCAGTACCCAGTTCCTTGGACCTGGAAGGCATCACACCTCCAAAAGGTACCTCAAAACACAGAGGGCTGGAGACAAGGATGAGGGCAATAGCAGAAGGCACCTCTGCACTCCTGACTCTTCCCTTGGTTCACTGTGCCCTCAGGCTTCCCTTCCCACCTCAAGGCCTTCGTTTCCCCATGTGTAACATCAAGGACCTGTTCATCGCATTTGTCTGGCGTATAGTAGGGCATCCATAAGTACTTGGTGAGCAGATAAGGGAGAGTGAAAGAGGGGAGGAAGGAGGACATTTCTTCCTTTAACAAATGTTTATTGAGTACCTACTTTGTGCTTGGCCCTGTGTGAATTGCTGGGTGGGCAACAAAAGGCAGACTCAGTCCCTGTCCTCGTGGAGCTCCTTTCTAGCAGGGAAGACATACATGACAGGTAATTCCAAGCACAGATGCTGAAGGAACAGATGAGGAGGGGGCAGGCAGGGAAAAGAGGACACTTGAGCTGAGATCTGAAGGATAAATAGTCCAGAGGTAAGGAGAAGCAGAAAAGCTGTTCAGGCCCACGAGAATGACATGTGCCAAAGCCCCAGGCAGAGGAGAGCACTTTCGAGGAACAGACAAGAGGCCTTTGTGGCTGCAGGGTGGGGGTGGGGGTGGGGGTGGGGAAGTGTTTTCAAGCTGGGCCTTACTTGTCCCTGTGCTCAGGAGTTTGGAGTTCACCCCAGAGGCAAGGGGAGCCCTTCACCGGGCTACAGAAATTGAAGGGGATTGTGTTTTCATAACCTGGTTGTGGTGTGGAGAATACCTTGTAGAGGGCCCTGAGGATGGGAGGGAAACCAGTTAGGAGGCTGGAGTGGGAAAAATAGTCTATGGATTCCTGCCCTCCTAAGAAGTTGAGTCTGTAGGACTTGGGGTCTGGCTGGACGTGTGAGTTAAGGGAGCAGGGGGAGTCGTGGAGAAAGCCCAGCCTCTGGCTTAGGGAACTGGGTGGCTGGAGGTGCCATTCCTGGGGTGGGGAAACAGGAGGAAGAGCCACTAGGGGCTGGGATAGAGCTGGGTTTTAAGATGCACTGAGTCTGAGGAGCCTGAAAAAGGGGCAGTGCCCAGTAGGCATCAACTGTGTTCATCTGGGCCCCAGACTAAGGACAGGAGGGTGAGGGGCACAGGTGTGTGGCTGAGGCCCAGAGAGGGAACTGAAGGCCTCTTCCCATTGCTGGAGGCTTTCAGCCCTCTGCAGCACCTCCCCGTGGCCCGTGCAGAGAAGGGGTTAAGTCAGGGAGGGAAGGCGCCTGTAGAAAGCGGGAAAGGCAGGACTGGCAGCGCTGGCCCCAAGGAGCTGAAGCTGGCATAGAAGCCCTTCTGCCTGGGCCTGCTAGGCCCTCGCCGCCGCCCACGCCGCTGCCTTCAACTTCACCTTCACCTTCTCTGCCCCCCCTCCAGCTTCTTCCCTGCTCCCCAGGCGGGGCCTCCCAGCCTAATGCGTTCCAGGTGTAGCTGCGGCCCCCTCCCCCACCCCGGGGCACAGGGGAGGGGGCAGGGAAGGTGCTGGGCTCTTTCACTCTGCATCTCTTAGGGGCTCCAAGTCTCCAGATCTCCCCGACAGCTTCTGTCTCTGGAGAATTCCTTCAGGGATCTCAGTTTGGGCCCCATGTCCCTGTCAGGGGCAGGCAGTGGTGAGAGCCCCCCAGACCCAGCTCTGCCACTTTCTAGTTTCATGTGATCCTGAGCGAATCACCTCACCCCTCTGAGCCTCGGTTTTCTCATCTACAAAATGCGGTTAGCATCCCCACCTCCTAGGGTTGTTAGGATTAAATGCCACAGGTAGAGCAGAGCACTCGGCGTGGCACATTGTAGCCATGTTCAACAAGTGGCCCTGGTCTGCTCTTTTTGTCCCCTTTGCCTCTTTGGGCCTGCATCCCTCACTGTCTCTGTCTCCCTTCTGACTCGCCCCCGCCCATTTTTTCCTGTCTCCTTCTCTAGCTGTCCGATTTTCTGGGTCTCTGTAGTTTCCCTGTCTTCTTCCTCCTTGTTTTTGTCCCAGTCTCTCTGGGTCCTTTTCGGTCATGATCTTTCTGTGTTGCCAACTCTCAGTTTTGACCAGGCCTCGGTGGGGGGAGGGGAGTGGGGAGGGGGGGATGGGTGGGTGTTGGGGGCTCTGGGGTCACACACAGCAGGGGTCAGAGGGGCCATCCCCTAGCGGCTTTGTCCTCAAGGGGAGGGAAATCACAGCCAGCGTGGCAGCCCCAGCACTGGGTAATTACTGCCCCCAGTGCTCCCAGCTGCAGCTCCACTCCCTTCCCTTCCTGTCCTCTGAAGTCCCCAGCCCCTCCCTGGGGGTGGAGCTACCACCCCCAGCCTTCTCTGGCCTCAGGTCCAGAGATGCTGGGAGGAGGTGGCCAGGCCCTCACAGCAATCAAGCAACTGGAAGAGAGATGGGCTGTCTGTGCTCCCATGTGGCTGTGGTGTGTGTGTGTGTGTGTGTGTGTGTGTGTGTGTGTGTACGTGCGCATGCGTGCACATGTGCCTGGCTGCCTAGCTGTCTTTGTCCCCATGGGTCTGTTTTGTGTATATCTTAATGTTCTTGTTTCTGTATATCCATGTGTATGTTTGAGTGCATGTCATTATATATCCATGTGTGTCTATGTGTGTCTTTGGGTCTGTATATGTTATGTGTTCCTGTGTTATGACACCTTGGCTCTGTCTAAGCCCCTGGGGCATTTCCAGATGTTTCTGCATGTGGGTCTCTGTATGTAGACTCTGTGTGTGTGTGTTTCTGTGCCAGTGCCTGCCTCTGCATGGCCCCTATGGGTCTGTATCTTGGTGGTAGTGGTTGGTGGAGAAGGAGGGTGCCTGCCTGTCTTTTGGCTTTTTCTGCCCCTTCCTCCTGTTCTTACAAACCCAAGACTCTGGTCACTGTGCCCTTCAAACACACTCTTCACCTCCCCACCCCTAGTATCCACACCTTTGCTCACTTTTCTTCCCTTGCCTGCAGGACTGTGTCCAGTCTATCTACACCTGAAAAAACACAACCTGGATGGGCGAACTCAAAAACCATTTCCTTTAGAAAGTTCTCTGACCTCCCCCCCGACCGCCCCCAATGTGATTTATTTCGCAATTCAGCAAACATTGACTGAGGATGTGCTCTGTGACTCTGGACACAGACACACTTGGGATCCAGTCTCAGTTCAACCACTTCTAGCTGTGTATCCTCAGGCAAGTTATTTTGTTTCTCTGTGCCTCAGTTTCCTCATCTGTAAAATGGAGCTAATAGCATACAGGGTTGTTAGGAGGATGCCCTACAGGAAAGCATCAACAAAATGCCTGGTGCAGAGTAGGAGCTCAACAAACAGTTGAATCCTCATACCTTATATCCTCCACAAAAAACTGAACACCTTGAGTTCCAGAGAGTTCTAAAAGTTCTTGCAGTCTCCTGCTTTTTTCACCAGGCATCCTGCACAAGGCAGAAGACCAGACAGAACGAAAGGCAGATTCCAGTTCAGGGAACTGCTGACAAGTATTGCATGAGCCAGCTCCCTGAGGGTGCTCAGGCCCAGAAGAGACTGGGCCCTTCCAGGGGGTAGAGGAGGGACTCCAAAGCTGCTGCCCTAGGGCCAGAGCACGTCAGATAGAGCAGGAGGTAAATGGCAGAGGTGGAAGGGACCTTAAGGACCATCTAACTCAGATATTGCAAACTGGTGGCCCACAAGTTTAATTTGACTCACAAGTTTCATTTGGCCTACTCACTGTTTTTAAAATTAGGGGATTTCACATAAAAGCCTGGATTTCTGATTCTCTTGAAATATTGGAAGACCTGAAAATGCAGGGCCCCCATTACTGCAAGGTGACAATTAGATAGAGGGGAGAAGCTGCCATCCCTACTTTAAGTGAGGCATGTGCTCTCCAGTTTACCCCCGTCTTCACCATCCCCTATTGCATTATATTGTCCCATTTTACAAAAAGGTCCTCACTTTACACAAGGGTCCACACTTCACAAAAACGTTCTTCACTTTACAGAGGAGCCTCATTTTACAAAAGAGTTCCTCCGTTTTACAGAACAGTCTTGTATTTTGTCAAAGAGTCCTTCATTTACAGACATCATCCATTTTACAAAAGGGTCTTTATAGAACTCTCCTCACTTTACAGAATGTCCCTCCACTTTGAAGAAAGCGCCTCCATATTGCAGAAACTTCTTCCCTTCGCAGAAGGAGCCTTCTTTTTAACAAAAAGACCTTCATTTTACAGAAAGTTTCTCCAGTTTTCAAGAGGGAACACTCTAGGAAGCTCCTTACTTGCCAGAATGGCTCCCACTTTCCAAAAATGCCTTCACTCTGCAAAAGGTGCCTCCATTTTTCTTCAGAGTCCTTATGTTCACAAGACCAGTCCACTTCAAGGAAGGGATCTTCGGGCTAGCCACAGGGTTCCTATAGACAGCTCCCCCTGCACTTCTCATACTTGACAAAGATTTGTGTTTAAATTTTCAGAAAGAACATCTGCCAGGCCAAGCAAGTTTGGCTGCAAAGGTGGAGCAGGGCAGCTGGGCTGGACCTCACATTCAAGGGGCAGGTGGGAAGAGGTGGGGCAGCTACTCCACCTTTATCCTCTGCTTTTTTCTCAAGCTAAGGGACTCCCCTCCCCCCCCGCCCCCCCCCCACAGAGCTGGCTGCCCAAAGGACACTTTCTTATTTGCTGTTCTTTCTTCTCCACTCCCTCTGCTCCCTTTCCCCACCCCACCCCACCCCCAGGAATTCAACTGTCCCAGGGGCCTACCTCTCAGCCTGGAGGCTGAGGGCTGCTGGGAGAACCATGCACTGGGGGTCAGCAGGCCTGAGTGCTAGGGCTGGCTTCTGCCCACAATAGCATGTCACCAGTTCCTCACAATGAGAAGCACACACATATGCTCCCCATTTTGCAGATGGGGAAATCGGGGTCCAGAGTTGTGAAGCGATTCCCCACGTCACCAGGGAGTTAATGGCTGAGGTCCAGTCTGGGGTCCTATTAGCTGTCTTGAGATTAAGCCAAGGCTAAAGCTGGGAGAAGGGAGAGGGGTTGCTGCTGGCCAGGGAGGGGGAGAGCTGGGAGCTGAAATTCTCAGAAAGAGGTAAGGGTCCAGTTCCAGTGGTAAAGTCATTGTCCTCAAACTCAGCTAGACGGTAGACCTACTCTGCCAGTAAGCCCAGAAGCACATGCTCAGGGCACCTGCCAAGCAGGGGCATGAAGCTACCAGAAACAATTTTTGGAATGAGTTTGCTATTTCACTAACAGTAAGTTGTCATGGGAAAATTCCAAACTCTGTTATACTTCTTGACACTTATTTTATGGTTTTGTTTGCTTTCTATATTTGAACTGAATTTGAATGGGGGATGGGGTACCATTGTCTTTTCTCTGCCATTCCGCCTCTAGTAGGAATCCCGCCCTGATCTGAGAAGCTGCCAAGGAGAGTGGTGCTGGATTCTGTGTCCATCTCTGGCTGGGTTTGCACACGTTTCTCAGTGTGTTGATAGCTTTGTGTTGGGTTGCAGCCTGTGGCCTGTGGGTTTATGTATCTGTGTGCGTAGTTTTGTGTCTTTGTGGATGTGCGGTTCTGTTGGCTTTCAAGTTCAAGCCACATTGCTCTGCGGGTGGGGGAGCACTATGCTCTTTCCCTTCTTTGTGTCATGGACTCCTCAAAACCAGGGAGCTGTGATTATTATCCTATTTTCCACACAAGGAAACTGAGGCTCGGATAGATGGAGAGGCTTGCCCAGGGCCACACAGCTAGTAAGTGAGGGTGTTGGGATTTAACTGAGGTCTGTGTTACTCCTGAGCCAGATGTTCCTAGTGAAGTCTTCACAACACCTTAACCCATGCAGTCTGGTCATCGAGTGTGATCATGCCACCCTTCTTTGGAATGGTCAAGTACCACAGATTTTTAATTATTGACTTTGTTTTTTTAATAAATAAGACCAGATTCAAGGTGATCCCTGAGATAATGTCACTGTCATAAGCATGCAGGTGCCCATTGCAGGGAAATTGGGTAGAGCCCACAGCTTGCCTGGTGCCACCTCGGAGGCCTGGCTCCACCTCATTCACTAGAATCCCTTCTTGACTAGGGCTTCTGGAGTTCACCCCCAAAAAAGTACAGTTAGATTTGAATTTCAGATGTACAACAAAAAAATTTTAGTATAGCATAATACATTTTTAGTATGCATGAGGCATGCTTATACTAAGAAATTATTCATTGCTTATCTGAAAGTCAAACATAACTGAGCATCCTGTATTTTATCTGGCCATCCTGTCCCTGGCCTCTCCCTCCCCTGAGCTTCCCCAGTCCCGACAGGCTGACCCCCTTGCACTTCCTGAGCCGCACTTAGCTTTTCCTGAATGAGAGTTTCTTGTCTTTGAGATTGGGAGCTCCCTCAGGGTCAGGATCAAGATTGCCCTTCGGCCTGCTGAGGGGCCTGTCGGAGGGCGCACCCCACACCCACAGCAGAGCCAGGGCCACACCCAGGCATCCTGGGGTGCCCAGGGCGTGTTTCCCATCAGTGACAAGAGACGCCTGAGTATGGCTGTGTGTGCACACCCTGTGCCAAGCGTGTTGCATGTGGACGTGTGAGCAGCTTTGTGGTTCTCACCAGGTCTTTGCGGTTTTCTCTACCCCCCCCCACCAGACCAGGGATCAAACCCATGCCCCCTGCATTGGAAGCATTTGGTGGTGTGACTTTCGTGGTGGGGGAGGGGGATGCCCTTTGTGGCCTCTGTTCTAATGCCAGTGGTCAAGGGGGCAGTGCTGGTGGAAGACCTTGTCAGGTGTGTGGGTGTGAGTGTGGATGTGCGTGCATGTGTAAGAGAGAATGTTGTGGATTATCAACCATAAAAAATGGGCTGGAGGACTTCCCTGGTGGTCCAGTGGTTAAGACTCCACACTTCCACTGCCGGGGGCGCAGGTTCCATCCCTGGTCGGGGAACTAAGATCCCACATGCGGAGCAGCTTGGCCAAAAAAATTAAATTAAATGTAAAAAAAATGGACTGGAGAAAATCAATGCAGGACTTAAGGGGGGGTGGGGATGGAATGGGGAAGTGGGAAGGGCTGTGATATCTAGGGGAGGGGAAGGACCTCCCTTCGGAGCTCCCTGAGGGCAGAGATAGGATTTTCAACTCCCCCAGCACAGAATCTACCAGGCTCAGAGCAGAGCTCAGAAGTATTGGGGCGACTAAACTAAGCTGAGGGAAGCCAGGGAGTTCAGCAGGGTCTTGAGGGGCCATAGAGAACTAGCTGGGAAGCTTCTATTTTCCCGATGGGCAATGGGGAATCATGGAACGTTCTTGCACAGATAAGTGGCATGACCTGAGCTGGAGGTCCATCTAGCCACCCGAAGGGAGCAAGACCTGGGGCCAAGGGGGCCACTAAGGGGAAACGTAGGAGGAAACAGGGAAATGTAGGCAGAGGGACAGGGAGGGGGAGCACTGCAATAGGAGAGAGATGGATCTTGAATCTTCTTCCCTCAGTGGAGCCCTGCCTGGTTCTTGGCCAGGCCTAGGCTCCTGAACTGAAGCCCTGTTGTCATAATCTGTGGGCAGGCTTGGGGGTGTTGCTCTTACTAGCCGCACTAGCTCATGACTTTCGGAAGCACTGACACGCACCTCTGCCCCTCTAGATTCCCCTCTTTCTGAGCTTCCTCTTGGAGAGCAGGGTTAAGAAGTCCAGTCTCAGATCAGTCTGCTACAAGTCTGTCACTGACTTGCTGTGTGACCTCGGGCAAGTCACTGCCCCTCTCGCTGCCTTCATCTCTTCATTAGAAACTGGGCTGACAGTCCCTGCCCCTCTCAACTGGGAATCCAGGGTGTCCCCGAATATTTGAATCCCGTTCTGCATGGCTGCCTGCAAGGAGGCAGAGAGAAAGGAGGGGCAGGCCCATCTGTGCACTCCCAGGTGAGGTGGGTGAGGAGGGAGCAGAGAGTGGGCCAGAGCAAGGCCACAGAGGGTGGCATGGTCACCCTATCCCTGGGACAAGCAGTGGAGAGAGGGAGAGGCCCCAACTAGGGGCCCCACTGCCCTGTACCGACTGGGTGGGAGGGCTTGCCCAGGGAGGCCTGCCTGCTTTGAGGTGTGGAGACAGGGCCAGGTGGGCGCCTCCAGACCCAAGGAGGCAGACAAGGGGCACCTGGGACCCTGGCACCTATGTGTGTAACCCTGAGAGGGGTCTCTGCATGGTGGGGTGCCTCGCTTTGCTCTCTGGATCTCTGGTCCTTTCAGCTGCCCTCTGTGTCTCTCACTTTCTCTAGCCGTATTGTCTCTCGAACTATGTCTCTGCATGTGCCGCCCTCCAGGTGATTCATCCCCCTCAACCCCACGCCCAGGGGGAGGGCAGGGCAGGAGCAGGCCAGGATGTGCTGAGCAGGGCAGGGTAAGCAGCCCAGCTGAGCTGAGAGGAGCACCTTCTCCCTCCCAGCCAGGGCCCTGCCTGCTCAAGTGGGAAAGGAAGTAAGGAAACTGCACCCAAAGCCAGGTACAGAGTGGGGGTGGGGGCCTCAGCCTGTGGCCTGGGGCACCTTGTTCCTTCAGGGCTGGGAGGGGACCATGGCCTGAGGCCCCTGGGGCCTTTGCGACTGGATTGTGGCCTGGATGGAGTCAGAGAC
The DNA here is from genome assembly GCF_949987535.1 of Balaenoptera acutorostrata. NCBI lineage: Eukaryota > Metazoa > Chordata > Mammalia > Artiodactyla > Balaenopteridae > Balaenoptera > Balaenoptera acutorostrata. The sequence continues at coordinate 48,024,059 of NC_080085.1, forward strand.
CCTGGGAAGCTGCTGGAACCCTGTGGGTTGGGCTGCTCCCTTCCCTCCTGGACTGGGAGAGCTAAAATTCCCTGCTGCTCTTTCTGCCTGTGACCCGGTAGGGTATCTTTGTGTTGTAGCTGTATGTTTTTGCAA